>NC_056626.2:257797892-258397892 GCF_002870075.4 Lactuca sativa
AATTATTAAAATTTCATTATGGAGAACTACTTGTAAAATGAATTATTTAAATTCCAGTGCAAATATGAATATGATAAGGAGACTTCATGAATTTTAATTTTGAAAAAGTAAAGAGAAAGTAATTAAACACTTAATTATTTATTCGCATCTAGCTGTAGTTGAAAATCTAATGTCAACTTTAAGATTTTTTCTGGTCAATGGCGGCTCATTGGTTCCTTAATCATTTTTGGCTCATTTGACCTAATGCAAGTTACCATCATACTTATTGCCATCAGCTATTAATGCTGACCTACATTTTGTTTTATTAGTAAAATTATTAGTTCTGATGCCTTAAAAAGCTGGTTGAAATTTTGCACAAGATGTTTAATTATATTAAAATTTGATACATCCTGTCCCATATCCATGGCCAATTAGATTCACATCGATCTCATTCGTGCTAAGGCAATTATGACAAACAAGTTGCGACAGCTAATTAGATTGGGTGCGTACAACAATTATTGAAGATTAACAATTAGTAACATGGTAGTCAGCTTTATACGATATATCTAAGATCTTGAGATTAATCCAATTTTAATATGAATAAAAGTAAAAAACCTTCTCGTATCTGAACATTTTTTACAACCATTTTTCTGTATAATGTGCACTTACATACGTACTAGTTGACATAGATCCTTGAATGAGAAAGTAATTTTATATCACATACAAATTAATAACACAGAGCTCCAACTTCTTTTAATCATCTTCTTTAACATGCAGCAGCAAATCCACAACCTGGCTCATAGTTGGTCTTGCATCTTCATCTTCCTCTGAACACTGTAACGCTAGCATAATCAAAATTTCCATTCTACGCATGTTATATTCGCCATTGACATTAACATCTACAACTTCTGCAATCCAGTCATTCTTTCCACCAGCTGCTACTATCTTTTCCTTCACCCAGTTCGCAAGCTTTCTCTCAGATTGCCCACTTAGATCACTTCTTTGGCTACAACCCGTTATCATCTCCAACATCACAACGCCATAGCTATATACATCAACTTTTGAGGTTATTGGACGATTGATAAACAACCATTCTGGAGCCATGTAACCTCTTGTGCCTCTTGCTTTCTTAAACTCTGAATTACACGTTCCATCTCTTTCCAATAACTTCGACAATCCAAAATCCGCCACCTTGGGTTTGAAATCACTATCGAGCAATATATTATGAGGCTTAACATCACAATGCAAAACCCACTCCAAGCATTCTTCATGTAGATAAGCTAAGCCTTTTGCAGAGCCTATTGCAATGTCAAATCTCTTACTCCAATCTAGTTTCTTGGAATGTAAATTTTGAGCCAATGATCCATTCTCCATGTACTCATAAACCAACAATCTGTGATTTTTCTCAGCACAATATCCCCACATCTCGATCAAATTCATGTGGTTTAGCTTCCCAAGGGTAGTTATCTCTGCTAGAAGTTCGGCTTCAGCTTGGTTGTTGCTAATTTGTTTAAGACGTTTGATTGCTGCGACTCGATTGTCTGACAATAATCCTTTGTACACAATTCCACCACCTCCTCTCCCTATCTCTTTGCTGAAATTTTTAGTGGCTTTCTTCAATTCTTGATAGCTGAATCTCTTAAATCCTGTAGCAGCTTGAAGGTAACCTTGTGATTTGTTGTATGGATTTCGGGTTTTATAAAAGAAGTACATAATGCATATGATCTCCAGTGTTCCAAATACATATGTAAATATTTTCAGGGACTTAATGGAATCTTCATTTGGGTTCTTATCATAAGCTCTAGGAAGTTGGATTGTTGGTATCTCACTGCAGTTTAAGGTGAATCGCTGAACAACGTTGTTGTTAATTGAAGATATGGGTAGAGTTTTTGGTAGCTTTAGATACATGGAACCATTAAAACTCACCGAAGAGAATCCATTCACCAACTTAAACTTTGCGTAACAAAGAAAAATCCCTTTGGTTCTATCGTATTTGAACTGGAACCCTTTGCAATTGCAGATGTTTAAGCACTGTTGCTTACACCCATCTAGTGTTATATTCGGCATGTATTTAGCATCATAGCCATAAAAATCGGTGTGAGGAAGTTCTAGGAAATTATCTTCGCCATTATCACATAATGTCGGCTCGAATTCTGGTTCACAACCATATGACCAATCTGTGTGATTGATCATTTTGTGATTTGGTAAACAGGAGCACTTCCTACCATGTGTAGGATTGTTAGAACACGTACTATTTTCTCCACAACTTCCATGAATTCTGCAACTTTCGGACATAGCTTGCCATGTAACTTGCCATACTCCTCTGATCTCATCGAGACTGTAGGCACGGAAGTTACCATCAACATCCATAGTCAACCTTCTCAATGGCTGAATTCCAGCATCCGATGTGTTGAAGAAAAGACTATCACTTGAGATGAAACGACCAGAGAAATCAAGGGTAGCAATCCTTCGGCTACCATAAGTGGACCTTCCAGATTCCCATGCACGTAGCTCAGGAGATGGCCAATAAACGCCTGCAACTTTAGGTCCATTATACACAAGTCTAATGACATTATCGTTGTCAAAAAAGAGCTTGTAGAACCCCGAAGAGTAGTTTGTTAAGCTTCTTGAAGAAACAAGTGGTGTATCTTTCGTAAGCTGTTGATCGGGAAGAAGGGTATCTGTTGGGGAGCCAAAGCTTTGCCAAATAATTTGATTATCATGATTTTGAAGATAAAGATTTCCTGAGTTATTCATTTTCAACTGTGCAGATTCTGTTGAATCTCTTATAGTTGTGGTCCATATTGGTAATGGTTGATCTGCATCTTGTAGAACCAGATTTCCAGTTTTTAGGAGGGAAAGCTTTGAACGTTTTCCATTAACTGGTACATCTCGATTAGCCATCCAAACAATGGTGTGACTTCCATCTGCGAGTGGTTTAGTAAACCATACTGAAAAACAATATGCATTCTCTCCAACACTGTAAAATCCGGCTGTATAAAGGCCGTTAGGTGAGATCAAAATGTCATTTTTGTTCTCCACTGAGAGAGATGAACCAGGGTTTAATACCAGTGGTTGTGATGGAGGAGTTGGAGAGGGAGATATCAATGGTGTATGGGTTAGTAACACAAAAACAAGCACTTGGAAAAGAAAAGCCGCAGCCATTGAGGGCGAGCATGAATTCAGGCGTCGATGCTCTTATAATCAATTACTCAGTATTCATACAAAGTCTACGGTCAACGGTACTGCGAAAGATGAATTTATTACACTTTTGAAAATGATCATTTCACGTGTTATTTTATTAATATTTTTTAATTTTCTCTTTCCATTTAAAATGTTTTTTTATTTATATATTGTAGAATAGTTTATAACTCGTGAAACCACGACTACAAAATTAATTAAACTTTAATAGTTAGAACACAAAATTATTAATCAATTATAATCGTTAATTTAAATAAATATATGAAATTATATCACCTTATAATTTGTATTAATTTTATTTTAAATTTTATTGCATTGTTATTAATTTATTGTAATTAAAGTAAAAAATTTTAAAATTTGAAATAGATAATTAATAGGTTGACAAGTGGCATATATTAATTAAGAGGTTTAATAGGGTGACATATGACAAAAAAATATGTATTGATTAGAAGGCTTAATATGATGACACATGTCAAAAGTAGATTAAAACTATTTTTTTATTAGAATAGGAATACGTTAATTCTATTAATTTTGAAAATACATATTCTAGCTAAAGGTTTAGATATGGCATTTTAACAATTACCATTAAGCATTGTTTTTTTTAATATAAATTTATATTCAACTATATATACATATATTTTCCTAAATATATTTAAGAAAATACTAAATATTTTATCTACTTATAATATTTATTTATAGTTATATGACAATTAAGTAGAATATATGTTCTTTATTTTATACATGTAATATATATAGAAACAATGAATAAAATGTGAATTTATATTTTGTTAAAATCAAAACATGTAAAATGTAAGACATAGTTGTAGCATGATAGGTTGGGCCACATGAGTAATTAGAAGGGCATATCAATTCAAAGTATACAACGTCTGCTTGGTAGATGCTACTTGAAATACTATGTTTTGTGAAGGTCGCATAAGGGAATGCATCGCAAAGTGAAGTTCGATATTGGTTTGCCACCCTTAGATTCGGACTAGTCAATAATAAATGTTAAAAATGATTTTTTCATCTAGGATAAATAATCTTAACCAAATTAATAGTTATGATCAACAAGTGTAGCCTATTTGATTTAATAAAGAAAATTATGTTAATATTATATGTTTCATTAATATTATAATATAATAAAATAGAAAAAATCAGTCGAATCGTCCATACATCGTAAAAATAAGTGCACCAAAACATATATATATATATATATATATATATATATATATATATATATATATATATATATATATATATATATATAGAAAGTACACATCTTTCAAATCCCAAAAATATAAATTTAATAGAAATCCGACTTCGTATGGATTAGATATGATTTTTACAAGATAAAAAAATTAGTCGCGCACAACGAATGTATGACGTAAAATGCTACGAAGAAAATGGTTGACTTTTAGCTAATATGAATAAAAAGAAACTCGTAATACTCTTTAAAATATGAATTTTGAGAAAAGAAATGCTAAAAATGGCGTCCGTAAGAGAGAGTTATGATTTTAGCAAAATCATATAATTTTATAAAATATGGACAAAAATATAAATTCAAAAATTAGTCGGCGGAGTCTAAACGAAAGTTGTAGATCTCGTCAATAGCTATGCGTGGATATAAATAATGTCAAAAACGGAGTGCGTATGAACGAATTATAATTTATTAATAGCACATTTACATATTAAAATAAATTATAAATCATATATATATATATATATATATATATATATATATATATATATATATATATATATATATATATATATATATATCAAAGGTATTGAGGATGCGGTCTTTATAAGACTAGTGTTGAGTAGTTTTGATATTAGTTTAGTATAAATATCATTAAATCTATTTTAAATTCTATTAAAAATGAGTGTCTAGTCATTTAAGTAGATATAGATGTTGATTTTTGAAAATTCAACTACTATAAATAAGAGCCTCTAGGCTCTCATATTTTTGCACCAGTCTCTTGATTCAAGAGTTTTTCTCTTCTTATCCGCTGAGCATTTCGGTTCCTCGTGATTCGACTTCTCTTTCTGTTGTTTTAGTATAATAAGGTGAGTGCAAAAACGCTGCAAGAATCTTTCTTAGAAAGATTCAGCGACAAAGTTCTGCTCCTGTAGAGCCCGACTCCTAGCAAAAACCTCATTCTAAGTAACTTATGCTTACCCTATTTTAAATATAGTTTATATTTAAAATTAGTATTGTTATTACGAACTTATAGTAAATATTTGGGCTATTATTATAACTTATATAAGTGTCGTTATAATATCTTTTTAACTACTCGCGGTTCAGAGAATCTGTTTAAAGGGCCGCATATGGTTGTTGGATTTTAGAAGTGCTATATGCCAAAATGGTCCTACCGTCCGGTGTTTTATGTCTGACCCTTGTCTGTACATAGTTGTTGGAAAATATTGTCTAAACGCTTATAATAGAATAATAATGCTAAGACTAATAATTAGTCACAGTAAATATTAGACTAAAATCTAGTGGTAATAATAATAGGTTTCGTCATAAGAAATTATATTGATAAGAAGCGAAGCTCTGTTTGAGTTTGGAATCAGCACTTTAACAAGTGAGTGCATAGTTACTTTCATCTTACATATAGACATGAAGTATTTAATATAAATTAAGTGTTATGTGTGCATATTATTTGTGTTCTTGATATCTATGCTAGATGAACAAAAATATACATTTTTTAACTGTTAAATTATATATGTATTATATATATCTATAAATATGATGGGTAAAAGATGGGTAGATTAAAGATGAGATGAATGATGAGCGATGAAAAATGAGATGAATGATGATCGATGATATATGAACGGTAAAAGATAGTGAGAGGCGATGACCCAAGCGATGGCCTCGTCATCTAGCAGAGTATAGATGACAACCACAGACTATTCTAGATAGTCCAGTAGAACACTAGCATGCTCGCAACCTGTAGGTGTTGTGAACAATGTGTTCACCCTGTGTACTATAAAAACCCATTGACATGTATTGCGGGTGAAATCCCTAAAATAATATTGTCAATAAATGAGATAAACCCTGGCAACTATCGACTTAGCGCCTGTTAGATGAACCCTGTCAACTATGGATTTAGTACCTGTTATATAAACCCTGGCAACAATGGACTTCGTGCCTATTCTATAGGACAATCCTTAAGAATAAATAATGAGAAACAGATGATTCATAAGGAAGATACTTAAGAATAATGGATGATGAGGATGGGTAATTGGGTTTATTGTTTCATGATTAAACATAATAACTTTATTATTGTGGGTTGAAAACCCTATGTACTCACCAGGTTTCCCAACTTGACCTACTCAGTATATTTGTATCACAGATGTCGATACCAAGCTACATTACACCGAAAGAGTAAAGGAGATGTAAATCACTAGTGTAAAAGAATGTAAGGTCTGTTTATACTTATGCTTCTGTATTGACAATGACATCCCAACATTTTAATATAAACAAATACATTTCTTGTGAAATGCTTTGATAAAACATTTATCATGTTTTCTAGGAACAAAATTCCACAACATTGTTCTTTAAAAAGGATATTTGATTTTAAAATAACCATAATAATTTTTTAAAATGACCATGAATTTACGGATGTCACAGTTGGTATCAGAGCATTAGTTTAAGCGAACTAGGAATTTCAGGATAATTTCTAGACTTAAACTTAGAATGCTAATCGATGATTGTGAGATGAGTGTCTGCTATATTAAAGATGAATGCCTAAATAGACACGAGCACTAGCTGATTTTAGGAAAGTTGCCTAAATTACTTTTATGTGCTAAATGATTTATGTTATAGCCTTACATGCTTTATGATGCTATTATTTGATTGGATCCATGGTCTATTGCCAACCAGATCTGGAAATTTTATGTGTTTAGATTTCTAGACGTTTAATTACGGTATTAGAACTGACATGTAACTTTTTGGAGGAATAAGGGGATTTACATGTCGATCGTAAATAAAATCTTCATATCTTAATTGTCGTCGTTACACACTAAATGTCTGATTTGGTGTATAAATCGAAATGGCAAGAACCCGAAGCGGAGTTGGAAGCGCAAATAGAAACAGGAATTAGCAGCCTCAACCCCAAGTGATTGAGCAAGTACCAGTAGTAGCAGCTGCAACTGAGCCAATCATGATGACAGGAGTGTAAGTAATGATCCAGATGATGTTTTATCATCAAACGGAGAATAAAAGGTGGTTACTTCAACAGAATTGGGATGAACCTATGATGCTTGTTGAACAGCCTGATCAGAATGATGGACAGTTGGAAGAAGGGAATTATAGTAGGACCATTGGTCAAGCTGAACTGCCAATGGTTAGAAGGAATAACCAAGATGGAGGAAATGACGGATGTGGATGCCAATACAAGGATTTAATTGTATCCAAACCAACATGTCTTTCTGGAAGCCCGACAATGGTGGAACTTATGGACTAGATCTCTGAGATGGAGACAATATTTGAGAGTTGCGATTGTAGCAATAGACAAAAGACCGCTCTCGCTGTTCCCCTGTTAATATCTAGAGTACTGAGCTAGTTGAAGCTACTAGTTGATATGATGCCCAAGGGTGAAGCAATCAAGATGTCTTGGGAAGATTTCCTAATGCAACTAAAAATACAGTACTACTCTGAGCAGGATCTTCTGGAGATTAACAATGAGTTACAAAACCTAAAGAAAGGAAGGATGAGTGTGACCGAGTATGCTGCAAGTTTTACGGAGAAGATGAAGCTTGTTCCTTACCTAGTTCCAACTAAACTCTCCAAGGTCAACAAGTTTGCCAATGGATTTCCAGCATACTTTGGTCCATTGGATAAACAAACAACCACTTTGAAAGCCGCCATCTGGGCAGCCAAGAATGTTGAGACCCAGATAAGGGAAAAGGGTCTGGAAAGAGTTGAATTTGGAGAGAAGAGGAAGTTTGAAGGATCTTCAAAGTCCAACAAGGAGAGAAAATTCACAAAGTTTGGAGGAGGAGGAGGAGTTGAAGCAACATGGTGCGATAAGTGTAAGAAGAAACACTTGGGAAAATGTGGCGAAGTGGTGACATGTTTCAAGTATGGAAAGTCTGGGCATTAGGCCAATGAGTGCACATTCAACAAGAAGGTATGTTTCAGATGTAACAAAGAAGGGCATATTTCTAGAGACTGCCCAAAGAAAAATGAAGCAGCAAGGCCAAATGTACCGCTAAATCCAAGGGCATTCCACATGATCCTTGACGAAGCAGATAGCAACGCTAGGAATTAGAAGTGAGGACTTTATATCCCAAGATCAAGGTATGAAGTATCCATATAGATAATATCCGGTGGTATAGCCTATTAGAGGCATAATATAGGTTAAACTTAAACAGCTGTTGAATCGTTTCAAGGAGTCATATAAACCTTGGTTTTTTTTTTATCTGTTGTGTTTAAGTTGTTATGTGATTTTTTTGTATGATGAATGGAAAAACTACGAGACAATACTTCGGATGAGTATGAGTAGGTGTGAATGGTAGTAGAAGCCTATACTACCGAAAGCACAAGAATCACTCTTGGTTTAAAGAAAGTCACAAGGTTAACAACACACTAGTAATTGATTCTATTTGATTCATGTCCTTCGTTACTATCGTTTAGATAATGACTAAAAAGATGATTATTATTCTGATCCTAGTGGTACTAGAGTTTGTTATGTGGTTCAAGGGACCATGTTCGATGTAGCATCCGACATAAGACAGAAGATTGAAGTTAAAGATAATCAAAGCAAATACTACAAGTATCGTGATTGTCATGAAAGTAAAAAGCTTATAGCTAAAAGTGTTAAATGCTAGAGGTCATTAGACCATGACCCATCGATTTGTTATGTTAATCAAAGTAAAGACCTTTCGTAAGTTAAGTATGTTTAAGAAGAAGCAAGAATCTCCAATAAGGATTGAGTTTGTAACTCGAAGGTTAAGATTGAAAGTCCAACATAGGATAAAGAGTGGGTGCATTGCAGACTGCCATCAGTCAAGGAGTCCTAGAGTTAGATACTCATTGGAAAGGACATAATACTTACGATTATCACCTAGGATGGAAAGGAAATGTACAAAGTCATTATACAAGCCCTGTTTTGTTGATGATTCTGGGACGTAATCAACCTAAGGGGGGGGGGGGGGGGGGGATAATTGTAACACCCAGATATTCGGGCCAGTCAATAATAAGCATTAAAAATGAATTTCTTTTATCAACGATAAATAATCTTAATCAAAGTAACAATTATGGTCAACAATTGTAACCTATTTAATTTAATAAATAATAATTATGTGAATATTATATGTTTAATGATTATTAAGATATAATAAATTAGGAAAAATCAGTCGAATCGTCCGTAAATCCTAAACATAAGTGCACCAAAACATATATATATATATATATATATATATATATATATATATATATATATATATATATATATAGAAAGTACACGTCTTTTCGATCCCAAAAGTATAAATTTCAAAGAAATCAGACTTCGTACGAATTAAATATGATTTTTATAAGATATAAAATTCAGCTGCGCACAACGAACATATGACTGAAAAAGCTACGAAGTGAATGGTTGACTTTTGGCTAATGTGACCAAAAAGAAAATCGTGGTACTGCTTAAAATATGAATTTTGAGAAAAAGAATAACAAAACGGCGTCCATACGAGGGAGTTATGATTTTAGAAAAATCATTTAATTTTATAAAAATATGGACAAAAATATAAATTCAAAATTAGCTGGCGGAGTCTAAACAAATGTTGTAGATCTCGTCTATAGATACGCGTGGATATAAAGAACGTCAAAAACGGAGTTCGTATGAACGAGTTATAAATTTTAATAGCTTATTTACGTATTAAAATATAGTGTAAATCATATATACATGTACATATATACACATATGTATATATCATTAGAAAGGTATCGACGATACGGTCGTTATAAAACTAGTGCTGAGTACTTTGGACATTAGTTTAGTACAAATATTATTAAATCTATTTTAAATAGTATTATAAATGGGTGTTTTATCATTTAAGTAAATATAGAGAGTGGTTTTTGAAAATTCAATTACTATAAGTAAGAGCCTCTAGGCTCTCATATTTCATACACCATTCGCTTGATTCAAGAGTCGTTCTCTTATTGTCACCGGAGCATTTCGGTCCCTCGTGATTCGACTTCTTTTTCTGTAGTTTTAGTATAGTAAGGCCTGCGCTGAAGCGCTGCAAGAATCTTTCTTAGAAAAATTCTGCGACAAAGTTCTGCAGTTGCAGAGCCCGACTCCTAACAGAAACCCCATTGTAAGTAAGTTATGTTTAACCTATTTTAAATATAGCTTATATTTAAAATTAGTATTGTTATTCAGAACTTATAATAAATATTTGGACTATTATTATGACTTATTTAAGTGTCTTTCTAATATCTTTTTAACTACTCGCGATACGGGGAATCTGGTTTAAAGGGCCGTATAGGGTTGTTGGATTTCAGAAGTGCTATATGCCAAAATGATCCTGCCCTCCGATGTTTTATGCATGGTCTCTGTCTATATATAGTGATTGGAAAATATTATTCGAACGTTTATATAATAATAATAATGCTAAGACTAATAATTAGTCATGGTAAATAATAGACTAAAATCTAGTGGTAATAATACATGGTTTCGTCGAAGGACATTATATTATTAAGAAGCAAAGCGTTGTCCAAGTTTGGATCATCACTTTAACAAATGAGCGCATAGTTACTTTAATCTTACATATATATATATATATATATATATATATATATATATATATATATATATATATATATATATATATATATATATATATATGAAGTATTCAATATAAATGACGTGCTATGTGTACATATTACTTGTGTTCCTGATAGCTATGCTAGATGAAGAAAAATATACATGTTTTAATTGTTTTAAACTGTATATGTATTTTATACCTATAAATATGATGGGTAACAGATGGGTAGATTATAGATGAGATGAATAATGAGTGATGAAAGATGAGATGAATGATGAGCAATGATATGTGATTAGTAAAAGATAGTGAGGATCGATGAGCCAAGCGATGACCCACGTGATAACCCAAGCGATGACCCTGTCATCTAGCAGAGCATAGATGACCACCACAGACTATTCTAGATAGTCTACTGGAACACTAGCATGAACGCAACCTGTAGGTGTTGTGAACCATGTGTTCACCTGGTATACTTTAAAAACCCATTGATATGTATCGGGGGTGAACTCCTTAAAATAGTACTGTCAATAAATGAGATAAACCCTGGCAACTATGGACTTAGCGTCTGTTAGATGAACCTTCGCTACTATGGACTTAGTGCCTGTTAGATAAACCCAGGAAATGATTGACTTCGTACCTATTCCTTAGGACAATCCTTAGGAATAAATAATGAGGAATAGATGATTATTAGGGAAGATACTTAAGAATAAAGAAGATAATGGGGATGGGTAATCAGGTTTATTGTTTGATGACAAAACATAATAAGTTTATTATTGTGGGTTGAAAACCCTATGTACTCACCAGGTTTCCCAACTTGACCCACTCAGTTTATTTGTATCATAGGTGTCGATACGAAGCTACATTACACTGACAGATTAAAGGAGATGTAACTAACTAGTGTAAAAGAATGTAAGGTCTTTTTATGCTTATGTTTCTGTATTGACGATGACATCCTAATGATTTAATATAAACAAATACATTTCTTTAGAAATGCTTTAATAAAACATTTATCATGTTTTATGGGAACAAAATTCCACAACATTGTTATTTAAGAAGGATACTCTGATTTTAAAATAAGCATAATTAAATTTTTTAAAATGACCATGAATTTGGGAATGTCACATGGTCAACACATAAGCAAGTAAATTTTGGAGTATGTACATTCAGATCTGTGAGGTCCTGCACCAGTAAAGTCTCAAAGAGGATGCTCATACTTTTGGACATTCATTGATGACTATTTTAGGAAGGTTTCGTTTTACTTTCTGAAGATGAAGAACGAGGTGTTTGGGAAGTTCAAGGAGTGGAAGACCATGATTGAGAAAAGGACTGGAAAACAGGTCATGAATCTAAGGATAAACAATGGGTTGGAGTTCTACAATGCTCCATTTGACGATTTTTGCAAGACATAAGGTACAGTAGGACACTACACTGTACAAAACACACCGCAACAAAATGGAGTGGCAGAATGTGTTAACCAAACACTCATGCAGCATGCAAGGTGCATGCCGATATTTGTTAACATATCCAAGCAATTCTGGGGGGAAGCATTTAATATTGCAAGCTATCTGGTGAACAGATCACCATCAACCGCAATATACTTAAAGACCCCGCAAGAGGTATGGTCTGGTAAATCCTCTGACTATTTTGGTTTACGTATATTTGGATGCCCCTCATATGCTCATGTGAATGATGGTAAACATGAGCCAAGGGCAATGAAGTGCATATTGTTGGATCTTATACACAGTGATGTGTGTGGACCCTTTAGACCCGCCACAAGGGATGCTAACCGTTTGTATGTGACTTTTACTAATGATTACAATAGATATGGCTATATCTACTTAATCAAGCATATGTCAGAAACCTTTCAAAAGTTCATAGAGTTTAAGCAAGAAGTGAAGAATCAATTGGGCATAAAGATAAATATGCTCCGATATGATCGAGGTGGTGAGTATCTTTGTATCGAGTTCCTCGACTATCTTAAGGAATCTGGAATTATTTCACAATTGACACTAGTAGGACACCACAACTTAATGGTGTGGCTGAAAGGTGCAATCAAACCTTGTTGGGCATGGTTCGTTCCATGATGAGTCAAGCTTTGTTACCTATCTCATTATGGGGGTATGCCTTAGAGATTACCTCCCAAATCCTTAGTCTAGTCCCTACTAAGAAGGTTTCCAAAACACCTCACGAGATGTGGATAGGGAAGGTTCCCTCGTTTATACATATCAAGGTTTGGGGACGCGAGGCTTTCGTAAGACGAGAGACTCACGACAAACTTGAACCTCATAGTGTGAGATGTATTTTCATCAGCTACCTACAAAAGTCCTTTGGGTATCTCTTCTATAGACCGAGTGACAATGTTGTCTTTGTTGCGAGGAGAGGGGTTTTCCAAGAGAGACATCTCATATGCCAAGAGGACAGTGGGAGGCAAATTGACCTTGAAGAGCTTCAAGATTAAATGGTGAAGGAACCATAAACAATAGTACTCAACCCAAGGAGGAAACTCCTTTTGAACCTATTGACGAGTAATTACCTCTTCGACGTTCCTCTCGAGTTAGGATGGCACCTAAGTTTTATGGTTTCCATATTACTACTGAAGTTGATACGTTTATCAGTGATAGCACACTAGTAAATTTAGATGAGCCATCTAACTACAAGGAAGCCATGGCAGGCCCTAAGTCTCCAAAATAGAAAGAGGCTATAGACAACGAGATTCAGTCCATGTATGACAATCTAGTTTTGAACTTGGTTGACAATGTGCAAAGTCGCAAGACAGTCAGGTGCAAATGGATATTCAAGAAGAAGACCGACATGGATGGGAAAGTACACAGATATAAGGTACGACTGGTTGTGATGGGCTTTACTCAAACTCATGGAGTTCACTATGATGAGACCTTCTCACTAGTAGCGAAGATTAAATCTATAAGGGTTATGTTAGCCTTAGCTGCATTTCATGATTATGAAATATGTAAAATCGATGTCAAAACCACTTTTCTTAATGGAAAGTTGGTTGAAGAAGTTTACATATGTCAGGTACAGGGTTTTGTCAATCAAAAGTACCTTAATAGAGTGTGTAAGCTTGAGAAATCCATCTATGGATTGAAACAAGCATCTCGCAGATGGAATCTTTGTTTTGATGAGAATGTCAAAGGGTTTAGATTTTCTAGAAGCGAGGATGAGTCCTGTGTATATGTCAAAGCTAGTGGGAGTATAGTTAGTTTTCTGGTATTGTATTTAGATGACATACTGCACAAAGGAAATGACATCCCAACCTTGCAGGAGGTTAAGTCTTGGCTTGAGAAGTGTTTCGCTGTGAAGGACCTTGGAGAAGCTACTTACATTCTAGGGATAAGGATATTGAGAAACAGGAGTGAAAGACTGATAGGACGTAGTGAAAGTACCTACTTGGATAAGGTGTTTAAACGTTTCAACATGGTGAATTCCAAGAAAGGTGACTTACCTATCTAGAGCGATACCAAACTGAGTAAGGCTCAAATCTCGATAACTAATGATAAGATAGAGGATATGAGTCAAGTACGATATGCCTCCGCTATCGGTTCAATCATGTATCTTATGATGTGTACTCACCCTGATGTGGCTTTTGTTTGGATCATGGTTAGTCGATATCTGTAACGCCCGTAGATCTAGGTTAGTAAATTTATAGGAAATAAGTGTCGAAAACGACTTTTTGGAAAAATATTATTTATAATAAATACTGCTAACGAAGTTGTAGAGTATGTCTCAAGGTTTCCGTACATATACAGAACGCCGAAATCCGACTTATAACGTGAAAGCTATGGCCCGTCGAAGTTTTACGGCAAAACCGACACGACACCGGGAAGCGTAAATAGTGAATTTACGATAGAGCAACTTTTAGCCTTAGCGATATAAACAAAAGTCGTAGAAAATGTTAAACCGAGAGTGTCTAGAAAAAGAACGCCCAAATCTGACTTCGTATGAGGAAGTTATGATTTTTCTAAGATTTGGCATAGCGGTGCATGACCCGAAACTTGAATTTTAGTTCGAGTGGTTTTTGGCTTACGCAACCTAAATTAGAGTTGAAGATCTCATTAATAGGAACTCAATGGTAAAAAGGCAGACAAAAACGGAGTCCGTATGAAGGTGTTACGAATTCTTCGCGGTCATTTAACAGTCTAATCTCTTGCTACTGTTAAATTTAAGATCGGTCGAGAATTAGCCGACGGAGTAAAAAGGAAAGTTGTAGATTTTATTTTTACATACGAGTGAATATAAATAACGTCAAAAACGAAGCTCGAATGCGAAAGTTATGGACGAAGCTTAGTCTCTACTTTTCGTGCGCGGCAAATTCGATAAAGTTTTGTAAATCCGAGATATATTGAGAATTAGCCAACGAGGTCTAAATGAAAGTTGTAGTACTCGTAAATACCAATGCGTGGATATAAATATCAACAAAAATAGAGATCGTATGCAAAACTTACGGACGAAGCTTAGTCTCTACTTTTCGAGCGCGGCGAATTCGATACAGTTTTTGTAAAGATGAGATAGAAGGAGAATTAGCCGACAGGGTCTAAATGAAAGTTGTAGTACTCGTAAATACAAATGCGTGTATATAAAGAACGTAGAAAACAGAGCTCGTACGCGAAAGATACGGACGATGCTTGGAGACTACCTTACTATAAAATTCCTATAAATAAGAGATGAACTCTTCATAATTTCTTCACACCATAAGC
Source organism: Lactuca sativa (assembly GCF_002870075.4). Taxonomy (NCBI): domain Eukaryota; kingdom Viridiplantae; phylum Streptophyta; class Magnoliopsida; order Asterales; family Asteraceae; genus Lactuca; species Lactuca sativa. Next base: position 257,813,555 of record NC_056626.2, read on the forward strand.
CTCTTTTTCTCTCTCTAACTTCTCTCTAGCCTCCCTAAACCCCTCCCAAATCTAGGGAACCTCCCTAGCACGAGAAGAAAGCCCCGGAGCGCCCGACGGCTCCGAGAAGAAAAACTTTTGGCTCGGAAACGCTGCTCCAGCGAAGCCCGGTTTTTTCTATAAAACCTGTTTTAAGTGAGCTACGCCTACGCTATTTTTAATATAGCTTCTAATTAATTATAGTAACATTATTAGGACCTTAAAATAATTATTTGGGCTATTATTATGAGTCATATTGAGTGTTACTTAAAACTTATATAATAATAATAATAGCTGGACTATTAATTAGTCGTTGTTAACGCCAGACTAAACCCTAGTCATATTGATACTAGGTTTTGTTGAGGAAAATTGTGTTAAGAGTAATGAAGTGTTGTCCAAGTGTCGAGTCACCATCTTCTCAAGTGAGTGCATGGTCCCTTTCATCTTACACATAGATATGAAGTCATTTAATATAAATTACGTGATATGTGTGCATATTGTCTGAATACTTGCTGTCTATGCTGGTGAAAGATTTTTATACATGTTTTAAATGATGTAAATTGTATAAAGTATTTTATATCTACAAAATATGTTGGGTAAAACATGGGTAGATGAATGATGAGGGATAAAAGCTGAAATAGAGGAACATTAGTAGTACGGACCTAGTGCCCTATATGTATTCATTGGCAGCAGCGGACCTAGTACCCTATAGATGAGCACTGACAGCTGCGGCACAACCTGTAGATGATTTAGATCGACGGTAAACGTCCTAGCAGCTACGCTCTAAGGATAGTATCGGCAGCTGCGCCTAATAGGGAGCCTTATGACCATGACATTAGCTTTTAAAGGTCAATACCGGTAGAAGCGCCTCATCGAAAATGTCCCAATTCTGGCAGCGGCGCCTAAGTGATAGAACTAGTAGCTGTGCTTGACAACCAAGTCATTGAAAATATAGGACTTCGTACATACTCCTTAGGATAATCCTTAGGAATGAATGAATGAGAAATAGTTGATCCTTAGGATAAATCCTTAAGAAGATAATGGGAATGGGTAATTGGGTTGATTGTTTGATGTTTAAATATAATAATGATATTATTATGGGTTGAAAACCCTATGTACTTACCAGGTTTCCCAACCTGACCCACTCCAGCTTATTTGTACCACAGGTGTCGATACGAAGCTACTTTACACTGAGAGATTTAAAAGAGATGTAGATCACTAGTGTAAATGAATGTAAGTTCTGTTTATGCTTATGTTCCTGTATTGACGATGACATCCCAATGTTTTAAAATAAATAAAAAAATACATTTCTTCAGAAATGCTTTGATAACGTAATTATCATGTTTTTATGGGGACAAATTCCGCAACACTTTTATTAAAAAAAAGTATATTGATTTTTATAAAGCATAAATAAAAAATCGGTATTTTCTGGCCGTGAAAATTAGGGATGTCACAGTTGGTATCAGAGCATTAGTTTAAACGAACTAGGAATTTGTAGGAAATTTCTAGACTTAAACTTAGAATGCTAAGTTATGATTGTGAGATGAGTGTCTGCTATAATTTAGACACGAGCACTACTTTATTTTAGGAAAGATGCCTAAAATGTTTTATGTGCTAAATGATTTATGTTATAGCTATAAAGATGACTTATATGCTGTTATTTGTTCGGATCTATGGTCTGTTGCCGACCGGATCTGGAAACCTTATGTGTTCAGGATTCTAAGCGTATGATTACGATATTAGAACTAGCATGTAACGTTTCGTTGTGACAAGGAGATTTAGACGTCTATCGTAAATAAAATCTTTCCTATCTTAAATTCTCATCTCGGTACACCAAACGTCTGCTTGGGTGTACAAAACAAGAGGAAGATGACAACCTGAGCCTAAGAATGTGATGGGTCATACATCGGTCGTTGCGCCTGCACCCGAACCTATCACGATGGCAGAAGTTCAGGAAGTGATGCGAACCATGATAGACAGAGAAAATAGAGGAAATGAGATGGCTTACGATACTGAATGATACCTATCGAAAGATATCATAAGAGAGGTATCTTGCCTTTAGAATACGTCTGATAAAATAGCAGTACGTCTATAGAAGTAGGGTACATCTGAATGTACACATTTGATTGGCGGGATGATAGAACGATTGATGTAATTCCTAAAGTTTTCCTATCATCTGGAATGTCCATCACCAATCGAGTTGAAACAGAATTGATGATTGAAGACACGCATGGAAGAAGTCCTAGTAGAGTCTAGAGAAAATTACATAATTGTTTGGACACATTTGTATGTGTTAAAATTGCTTTTGTAATAATAACTTAGAGAACTACGAGACAATACTTGAGATGAGTATGAGTAGGTGTTGATGGTAGTAGAGGCCTATACTACCGGAAGCATAGGACTCACACTTGGATCAGGGAAAGTCACAAGGTTACCAAGAAGCTAGTAATTGATTTCGTTTTATTCAAGTATGTCGTTACCATTGTTTCGGTAATGACTAAGAGTGTTGTTATCCCGACCCTAGTGGTCATATCACATTGAGTCCGACTACGATGAGTAGGTTACGTGGTTCAGAGAACCAAGTTTGATGTAGCGTCCGACTTAAACCAAACAATTGAAATCAAAGCGATCAATAGAAGTATCACGCTCGTTGTTAAAGAAGTTGGTAGCTAGAAATGCTACATGTTAAAATGTGATTATATCACATTAGAACATGAAGGTAGGCATATTCCATTCGGGAATTTGACTCTAAGAGACCTGAGTCTAAGCGTTGCTACATACGATGATAGGTCATTAGAATATGACACATCGGTCAATTGTAGTAATCAAATTAACTTATCCTAAGTTTGTTAAGAAGAAGAAGGAGTCTCTGATAAAGAATGAGGCTGTGACACGAAGGTCATGATTGAAAGTCTAAAGAGCAGGTGCAAGACCGAGCACCGCCTGCAGTCAAGGAGTCCAAGAGTTAGATACTCATTCGAAGCAACATAAAAGTTACAGTTATTACATAGGATGAAGAGATAACGTATGGAGTCATTATACAATTATGCTTCGTTGATGATTCCGGGACGTAATCATCCTAAGGGGAGATAATTGTAACGCCTGTAGATCCGGGCTAGTCAATTTAGAGACAATAAGTGTCGAAAATGAGTTTTCGGAAAAATATTATTTATAATAAATAGTCTTAACCAAGTTGTAGAGTATGTGTAAAGGTTTCTGTAAATATAAAGAACGCCGAAATCCGAGTTATAACGAGGAAGTTATGGCCCGTTAAAGTTTTACGGCAAAACCGACACGGCACCGGGAAACGTAAATAGTGAATTTAAGATCGAGAGACTTTTAGCCTTAGCGATTTAAACAAAATTCATAGAAAATGTTAAACCGAGAGTGTCCATAAAAAGAACGCCGAAATCTGACTTCGTATGAGGAAGTTATGATTTTTCTAAGATTTGGCATAGCGGTGCATCGCCCGAAACTCAAATTTTAGTTCGAACGGTTTTTGGCTTACGCGACCTAAATTAGAGTTGAAGATCTCATTAATAGGAATTCAATGGTAAAAAGGCAGACGAAAACGGAGTCCGTATGAAGGAGTGACGAATTCTTCGCGGTCATTTAACACTCTAATCTCTTCGTACTGCTAAATTTAAGATTGGTCGAGAATTACCGACGGAGTAAAAAGGAAAGTTGTAGATTTTATTTTTACCTACGAGTGGATATAAATAATGTCAAAAACGAAGCTCGTATGCGAAAGTTATGGACGAAGCTTAGTCTCTACTTTTCGTGCGTGACAAATTCAATATAGTTTTCTAAATCCGAGATAGATTGAGAATTAGCCAACGAGGTCTAAATGAAATTTGTAGTACTCGTAAATACCAACGCGTGGATATAAATATCGAAAAAAATAGAGATCGTATGCGAAAGTCATGTAGGAAGCTTAGTCTCTACTTTTCGAGCGCGGCAAATTCGATACAGTTTTTGTAAATATAAGATAGAAGGAGAATTAGCCGACAGGGTCTAAATGAAAGTTGTCGTACTCGTAAATACCAATGTGTGTATATAAAGAACGTAGAAAATGGAGCTCGTACGCGAAAGATACGGACGATGCTTGGAGACCACTTTACTGTAAAATTCCTATAAATTAGAGATGAATTCTTCATAATTTTTCACACCATAAGCCTCTCTTTCTCTCTCTAACTTCTCTCTAGCCTCCCTAAACCACTCCCAAATCTAGGGAACCTCCCTAGCATGAGAAGAAAGCCCCGGAGCGCCCGACGGCTCCGAGAAGAAAAGCTTTCAGCTCGGAAACGCTGCTCCAGCGAAGCCCGGTTTTTTCTATAAAACCTGTTTTAAGTGAGCTACGCCTACGCTATTTTTAATATAGCTTCTAATTAATTACAGTAGCATTATTAGGACCTTAAAATAATTATTTGGGCTATTATTATGAGTCATATTGAGTGTTATTTAATGCTTATATAATAATAATAATAATAATAGCTGGACTATTAATTAGTCGCTGTTAACGTTAGACTAAACCCTAGTCATATTGATACTAGGTTTTGTCGAGGAAAATTGTGTTAAGAGTAACGAAGTGTTATCAAAGCGTCGAGTCACCACCTTCTCAAGTGAGTGCATAGTCCCTTTCATCTTACACATAGATATGAAGTATTTTAATATAAATTACGTGCTATGTGTGCATATTGTCTGAATACTTGTTGTCTATGCTGGTGAAAGATTTTTATACATGTTTTAAATGATGTAAACTGTATAATGTATTTTATATCTACAAAATATGTTGGGTAAAACATGGGTAGATGAATGATGAGCGCTAAAAGCTGAAATAGATGAACATTAGTATTGCATACCCAGTGCCCTATAGGTATACATTGGCACCAGTGGACCTGGTACCCTATAGATAAGCACTGGCAGCTGCGCCACAATAGGTAGATGATTTAGATCTATGGTAAATGTCCTAGCAGCTGCGCTCTAAGGACAGTATCGGCAGCTGCGCCTAATAGGGAGCCTTATGACCATGACAGTAGCGTTTAATGGTCAATACCGGCAGAAGCGCCTCATAGAAAATGTCCTAATTCTGGCAGCGGCGCCTAAGTGATAGAACTAGTAGTTGTGCTTGACAGCTGTGTCATTGAAAACAATGGACTTCGTACATACTCCTTAGGATAAACCTTAGGAATGAATGAATGAGAAATAGCTGATCCTTAGGGTAAATCCTTAAGAAGATAATGAGAATGAGTAATTGGGTTGAGTGTTTGATGTTTAAATATAATAATTATATTATTGTGGGTTGAAAACCCTATGTACTCACCAGGTTTCCCAACTTGACCCACTCCATCTTATTTGTATCACAGGTGTCGATACGAAGCTACTTTAGACTGAGAGATTTAAAAGAGATGAATTTCACTAGTGTAAATAAATGTAAGTTCTGTTTATGCTTATGTTCCTGTATTGACGATGACATCCCAATGTTTTAAAATAAATAAAAAAATACATTTCTTCGGAAATGCTTTGATAACATAATTATCATGTTTTTATAGGGACAAATTCCGCAACGCTTTTATTAAAAAGAAATACTCTGATTTTTATAAAGCATAAACAAAAAATCGGTCTTTTCTGGCCGTGAAAATTGGGGATGTCACAATATCAAGGGAACCCTGGTAGAGCTCATTGGACTACAATAAAGAACATTTTTTAGGTACCTACAAAGCACTAAGGAATGGATTCTTACCCTTGGTGGGAGTGATGACTTGAGAGTAATAGTGCATTGTGACGCCAATTCTCAGACCGACATAGATAATTTACACTCTCAATCAGGCTAGGTATTTATCGTAAATGGAGGAGCAGTAACATGGTAAAGTTACAAACATGAGACTTTAGCTGATTTAACGTGAGAATCAGAGTACATAGTAGCGAGCAAAGCATCGAAGGAGGTGATATGGTTGAAAAACTTCATTGGAGACTTTGGAGTTGTACCATCCATAAAGGAGCCTATGGATATTTTCTACAATAATGAAGGAGCGGCTGCCTTAACTAAGGAACCAAGAGATCATGGAAGATCTAGGGATATCGATAGAAAATATAACTTCATAGGACATCAAGTAGAAGAAGGACTCATTGTTGTAAAGAGGGTATCGTTAGAGGATAAGCCAGCAGATCCCCTTACGAAGGGACTAAGTAGGTTTAAGCACTTACAACATGAAAGGAGCATCTGGATAAATGACGATATTAGTTTTAGTGATTAGAAAAATATTTAGAAACATGTAATAGCTAAAACGTAATTGACATTTGATGATTGAATAAATGGATTTTTATTTATAAATAAAGTTACTATCTTGTGTCAATTATTTACTACTGTTTCACTTTTGCATGTTTTGACTTTCAGAATAATAAGATTATTCAAACTATCCACATTTGATCATACTTTGGAAGTATGTTATGAGGTTAGATTTTCATGAATTGTCTTGTAGATTATCTAAGGTGTTAGACAAATCGAAAGTATGCTACAATGTTCATGAGTGCACGCTTGAAGTAAGATTTGAGTATTGGATTAAACCCATGCTCACATAAATCACTTCATGGAATTTATCATGAGTGATTGTGAGACGATAATATCATATAGTCTTCAAACCAAGATATATGAGTTGTTGACTACGATTTGGTTGTGCATTGATGGTATGAAAAGGCATCAGTAAGTTGATGTTATAAAACTTATTGTTGTGTATGATTTAACGAGTAGTTAGTACAAACATATAAGTCGAAGTTTATTTGTTCCTTTTATCCTAAGAGGATTAAAAGCGATGTCTTGGGCCCCTCGATGATTTTGTTTTGTCTTATTTGTCGGGCACGATCAGAACTCAATTGATGTGTTCAATTAAGTTTTATGGCAAACAAATCAGAAATCAGGAAACAAATTGTTGGACAATGAGTATCTTTATTCTATGTATTTGTCCACGCGATATCTTATAGAACAGATGATTACATGATCCCTTATGTCGCTGATTAGGTTAGAGTTCGACAGTGACTTTTGAGAGCTATGATTACTAGTCGGATTTGGAAGTTGCTTTGGCAATTATAGTTATTAGGCTTATGCAAGTGAGAGATTATTGGATTACGTGTCTAAGCCCATAACTATAATTGGTATGTACTTGACCCGATAGTAGCATAGTCCTTTTGGGTTGCCTTCACCAAAGCAATTTGATAGGATGGACTTTTGAGAAGAGGTTATTTGTGATTTATTAATATATTATAAGTATGATATATTAATTGAGAAATCATATTATCTAACTAGTATTGATCAAAAATTAATTTGGAATTAAATCTGTGGTCAAAAGAGACTAATTAAATTTATGGGGACTGATTATGTAAATCAATAATACTTATAGTTAGATGAACGATCCATGGTTGATTAGGGTGGGCTAAACCTATATGATAGTCCAAAAAAGTTTAACCCATATAACCTAGGAAATATGAAGGGTCATGGTGAATTAGGGTTTGCATGGATGAAACCCTAGGCTTTGCCACACTATAAAAGCAACCCCATAGTCGCTAAAGTTGGCCCCATGCACTCCTAAGAAGAATCACATCCGATTTGGTGCTACCTTGTCACTTCTTATAAGCCTCCTCTTGCATTTGGTGTTTGTGACACATTAGAGCATCACATTTGAGGTGCTAAAGCTTTTGAAGGCCAAGAACCACAAGCTACACTAAGAGGGATTCATTTAACTTGGTTTTATGTTGTATAACTCAAATTAAATGCTATTTAGAGTGTATGCTTTGGAAAATTGAAATTGCATGTATAATTAGAGAAAACTTATATCCAAAGCATCTAGGGTTGCATGTGAAACATAGGGGTGTTATAGTGCTCAAAACCCAATACATATTTCTAGGATATGCAACATATGTAAAAGGTTATTGACTATGGTGTACAAAAGAAGGAAGAACTCCTAAATTTATTATGAGAAGAGATGTGACCTTTGATGAATCTGCCATGGGTAACTAGGGAGGAGATAATACAAGTCAAGCAGGGAACACAAATCAGGGTACTAGCCAGAATGGTGAGTTTCCATCTCAAACTCCAGACATAGTTGTGATAAGTGATGAAGAATAATACGGTAGTGAACAGCCTGGACAAGATGAAACCCAAGAGCAATACATGGGCTCTTCGTCCAGTGGTTCTAATACCGGGAAAGATGATGGGTATAAATCTATAGCAAGGAGAAGATTAAAGAGGGTTATTCGATAACCTGATAGATATGTGGGATGTGTGAATTCAGGTGAACTTGACTCCATTGCTTTTGCCTTATCAACTGGAGAAGACATTGACCCCGATGAGCCTTAATTGTACAAAGAGGTTGTGGTGATTAAAGAAACAAATGACTGGTTGATGGCCATGAATGAAGCAATGCAATTGTTGGAGAAGAATGAAACATGGGATCTTGTTCCATTACCAAAGGGAGCAAAACCAGTGGGATGCAAATGGATTTTAAGAAGGAATGGATAATAGGAGTTGAACCTACTAGGTTCAAGGAAAGGTTGGCGGCAAAAGGGTTCTCTCAGAAAGAAGGAATTGATTATCACGAGGTGTTCTTACCAGTCGTGAAGCACAAGACAATTCGGGTCCTTTTGGCCATGGTGAGTGCATTTGATCTGGAGCTTGAACAACTTGATGTGAAAACTGCATTTCTTCATGGAAATTTAGAAGAAAAGATTTATATGTCCCAGCCAAAAGGGTTCCTTGATGCTAAGAAGGACGTTGTATGTTCGCTGAAGAAATCATGTATGGTTTGAAGTAGTCTCCACGACAATGGTACAAGAGATTTGATTCATTCATGATCTCAAATGGCTACAATCGGAACCAGTTTGACAATTGTGTTTACTCAAAGGATGAGTTTGAGATGAAGAATTTAGGAGCAACAAAGAAGGTACTAGGGATGGAGATTCATAGGGATAGAAAAGCAGGGAGTTTGTGTATTTCTCAACAGAAGTACATTGAGAATGTTCTGCAATCCTTCAATTATGATCAGTCCAACCCAGTTGGAACTCCTTTGGTGGTTCACTTTAAACTTGGTCTAAGCACTATACCAACTACTAATGAAGAAAGGAAGTACATGAGAAGGGTTCCATACCCTAGTGTTGCTGGAAGTCTCATGTATGTTATAGTTTGTACTAGAACTAATTTGGATCATGCAGTTAGTGTGGTTAGCATGTTTATAAGTTAACCAGGGAAGACTCATTGGGAATCTGTAAAGTGGATCTTGCGATACTTGAAGGGAATGACATATTTTTGCCTGGTATATGGAGCAAATACGAAGAGTGAGTTGGTGGGAGATGTTAACTTTGATTATGGTGATGACTTATTGAAGCGCAGTTCACGGACGTGCTACATATTCACTTTATTCGGATGTGCCATTAGTTGGAAGTCAATGTTACAAGATATAGTTGCTTTGTCAAAAACTGAATCCGAGTACATGTCCATGGTGGAATGAATAAAGGAGGAGATATGGTTACAAAGTCTTATTCAGAGTCTTGGTCTGAAGGTGGAGAAACATGTCTTTTATTAATGAAGTCAAAGTGCTTTGAGTCTTGCAAAGAATCCTGTGTATTATGAGAAGACGAAGCACATTGATGTATGACTGAATTTCATTCGGGATATTCTGGAAGGAGACAAGTTTTCAGTACTAAAGATTGATACCAAGATCAACCCAAAATATATGTTGACAAAGTCGTTGCCGATAGAGAATTTCACGCTTTGCTTGGACTTTGTTGATGTTTGCAGGAGAAAGGTACCTTTGGGGATGAATGGCAGGAAGGGAGAGGAAGTTCTTATTCGAGGTGGAGTTCAGATGAAGCTTAAGTCAAATTGGAGATTGTTAAATGTGACTCGAGCATTTGGAGCATTTGGATTATGTTCATGAAGCATTTTGAGCACCTGGACCTCAATGGAGCACTTAGAGTTCATGGAGCATGTGACAAAGGAATGGATCTTCTGAGAGAGGAATTGATCATCAGAAAAAGTAATTGATCAAGTGTCAAAGGAGCGGAAGATGTTCAAGGGGGTTTGGAGCACCTAGAAGGAGTTTGGAGCACTTGGAAGAGGTTTGGAGCACTTCGACATGATATGGAGCAACAATGGGTCCTTGTTGCGCCACATGATGAAGAGATGGGTCAAGAGGGATGATCATGCACCATCTTGTACTCCTCTTGCGCCATCTTGTTTTCTTGTTGTGCCATGCATGGCCTTCTTGAGCCATGCATGTGCCTGTTGCTCATGGTGATTCTATTGCTCCAAGACTAATTTTGTGCACAACACTTGATGCTATGTCTCCATTTAGATCGATGTAGCACCAACTAGGGTTGCTGTTGCGCCATGAAGAAGCTAGTGCACCATCATGGACCATCTTGCTACATGATGCCCCCCATTGATTCCTTTGTTGTGCCATGTTGATCCAAGGATGCCTAGAAGATGATATTGATCAATAATGTTCTAGAAGATGATGCATGGCAGATTGTGATTGGCTAACAACCTTCATGGGCCTATGGGCCAATGGGCTTGGTCATTAGGGTTTTAAGTCTGATCCCTCAACTATAAATAAGGATGCATGCTAGGTCATTTTGTATCCTGAATTCTAGAGTGATAAGCAAATCTCTGTGTAATTGTACTTGTAAGCTCTGTGTTAGGAGGTCTGAAATAAAAGAATAATCCCCTCATGCCAGTGGACGTAGGTCACCCTGACCAAACCATGTAAATACTATGTCTTGTGTTCTTTTGGTTTTGATAGTTATCCATTTTATTTCCAAATAGTCGCCCATATCTCAAATCAATGGGGTTGAACTGCTTCACCACAGGCTATGACTACATATGAGCCAGCCTCTGCTCCCTTGCTTGGAGCTCTATATCAATCTCCCGATTCCTCACGGCCTCCTGAAGCTCAACAAGAGTGTTGGGTATTATGTGTTGTGTCATGGGCCAGTCTTTTGTATATCTGGTTTGGGCCTGTCCAATAGTGATTGTAGTTAGGGTTACATATTATATATAGTGCATGCATGTATGCCTTAGGGAATTGGGTTAATTATTATTGTTGTTTCTTTGTAACCCTAAACATCTCTACAGTCAAAGTTCTTAATCGAGCTCTTCTGAGGTGTTGAAGTTAATCATTCGACATCAGTTTAACCATTTTTGTGTTCATCAATTCTTCATCTTTATTTTTCTGCTTGAATCTAACGATCATTAAGGAGTTTTTTTTATTCCAACAATTGGTATCAGAGTAGGAGACTGTGTTACTCATATACATTGCTTCTGTGTGAAGAATTCATTAGGTTTTCCGCTTTTATCAAATATATAAAGCCCGTCTTCTACATGTTGACGGTAACTGTAGAGTTTGATAAAACCCTAATCTCAATTTTACAAGTCTGATTCTATCAGATCCAGAGCACAAGATCAGCATGTCACACGAAGACTCTAAAAGCAATCCCATAAACATCTCGAATAGAATAGGATCATCCACAAGAGTTTTCATTCTTTACACTCAAGACTATGAAGTGTGGGCGCATCTCTTTGAAGATTACGTGGTTGGATCTGAAGAAAATGGTTATCTCATTTGGGAGGCTTTCACAATCGGTCCGTTCGTTCATGCTGGAACAAGTAGGACAGTGAGGACTCAAAACGAGTACTATCAGCTTTTGGTGGACGTAGAGAAGATTCCACAAAATGAAAAAGAAAACAATTGTGCAATCTTAAAGCCATGAGGATGATCAGATTTGCCCTACATGCCAATACCTTCCGTCTGATCAGTTCATACACTACCACGAAAGAAATATGGGACAGGCTGAAAGAATTGTATTCAACCGGCAAAGATCTTGAACACTCAATACAAACGTTGTTACTCTCTGAGTTCGCTGCTTTTGCTCAAAAACCTGAGGAGACTCTTCTTCAGAGGTTTGATCACTACAATCATCTGCTCAGCAAGATGATGAAGCACGGTATTGAAAGAAAGGAGATTCAACAGAAAGTCACGTTTATGAATGGCCTAAGACCTGAGTGGATGGCAGTGGTCTCAATTGTAAAGGCTCATGAACAATTCAAATCTTACTCACTGGCAAAACCGATGGGTATCATAAAATCCCATGAAAGCATGGTAACAAAAGAAACAATGGTGGTGTCTGGCATGGGCTCTTTAGCCCTTATCTCAAAAGGGAAGAATGTGACGGAAGAACAAGATGGCTCGAATTTATCTGAGTGTGACCTTACAGGTGAAGAATATGCAATGACGGTCTCCAACCGTAAGAAGTTTGCAAGAAGGAAATTCCCGGCCAATAAGAACCGAAACTAGCAAGGAAGTTACAGCTCCGAGAAGGTGAAAGAAGAATCAAAGAATGTCTCGCAAAAGGATGATGATAAGAAAGAAAGCAAGCTAGTAGGAGATTCTGGATACGACTGCAATTATTATCACGACAAGAATCACTTTGCCAAAGATTGCATGTTACGAAAGATGGTAGAGAAAAGGGATGGTGAAGATGATGAGGCTTATCATGCACGAAAGTTGGAAGAGCTAAAGAAAAAGAAGGTAGTTAACAGCTCTATGGATGTCTTGATTGTGCAGGAGAATGTGGTCGATGATGTGTTTGGAGGCGTTGAAGACTGGTCAACAGACTTTGAGGATGAATAAGTGAGGAAGCCTACGCATGGCAGAGCATATGTGGTGAGAGAGAAAGTTAACGGTTCGTATGGGAAGTGATTGATAGTGACTGTAGGTGTACCAATAGAAGACGAGCGTAAGGCGCCGAACTTGAAGGAGGACAAATGTTTTGCAGCAAAGCCCATGAGTGATAAGATTAACGACTGCGATCGATTGACCAAAAAGGTACAATCCATCCTCGAATCTCTTCAAGTTCCCATCTTAAATTATGAAGAAGAATTAAACAAACATAAATTTAAATTCACTAATCTAAGTAGTAGTCTCATGCAAACTCGATTAACGAACTCTAACCTAACTCACCAACTCAACAGGGAGTCATCGAAGAGTGAGGAGAGACACATGTGGATTGAGCTGAAGGAGACGAAGTTAACTAGGGTTGGGGATGAGATTATCTATTTACCGAGAGACACTTTGAACTTTTTAAAACAAAGAAACATTTTTTGCGTAGTTGCTAAACGTTTATATACTAATATTACTCAATTGCATTAAGATTGTGAAATAGGGAAAAAGATTCATAAGATGGTCTTACCCTTTCTTGAGTTTAAGGAGGATGAGGTCATTGTTGAATGTGAATCCATAATGTCCTCAGAAGAGACTTCTCTCACTTATAAAATCGGTCTGGACAAAATTAAGTCTTCCATTGAGTCAAAGGAACAGAAATGCATGCTTAAAAGGCTCTTAGATGAAAATGATAAGTTGAAAATTAAGACAGAGACCTTACAATCATTTAACTCCTCAAGCTCCAAATTAATGACCGAACATAAAATGAATGTAAAATACGTATGAATTTGATGAGGAGAGTGAGATGAGTGAAATTTTGTTGGGAGATGTAGTTGATTTCTCTAAGTTCTTTAAAAGTGAAAACAAGAAACCCCTTATATCCAAAAATTGAATTGAATATGCACGTTTGTCAAAGGATAAGTCAAAGAAACTCAAAGAGAAGGTAGTGGTTTACCAGAAGGTTCAAACCGTGCCAAATCAGGTTTATGTTGTCACAGGGGTCACTGGAAAATAAACAGCAGAACTAAAAATCCTAGTTGACAAAGACAATGCTGAAGGGTGTGATAATTATTTTTGGTCTGGTCCTATCGATAATGAACAAGAGACTGTTGGTCTATCAGAGCGAACCTCATGGAGGGTAAAGGGTAGATATGTTGCCGAACCAATCAACAAGCCCTCAAGCTTTGACAAACCAAGTCCAAGTGGCACAAAAGAGATACCAGAAGAACCGAAGAACACACCCAATGTATCTTCCAACTCAACTAAAGCTAAAAATGGGATACCAAAATCAAGCTTCAACATTCATAAATCTTAAAAGCAGTTGGCTGAACAGAAACGCCAAAGAAACCAGAGATACATGAAGAATCTGAGTGAGAGAAAAAGGGTTTTGGCAATCTCAAAACCCTAACCATGTTCCCTCGAAGAAAGAAGCAAATGCTAAAGAAAATGACAAACCTGAGATCAAAAGAAAGAAAAATTCCAGTCCCAGCTCTTTCTATTCAGAGCTCAAAAACAAAAATCTAGTCTCTGTTCCGACTCAAAAGGACAGAACCGAACATCCAGTTTCGGTCTCAACAACAGAGTTCATACCCAAACATCAAGGTTTGGTCCCAACAAAACTGAGAACTGAAGGTCAAGTTTCGGTTCTTCCCAACGGAAACCTTACTCAACAAAGGATGTTAAAGGGAAGGAAAAGCTTTATTCTAATACTTACATCAATAATAATAAAAAGGAAGCTAACCCTAGGGATCAAAAGAAAATTCCAACTGTCATAACACCATCTGGTACATTTCAATTTAAACAAGATAAAAATATAATAAAAGTGTACACCATTAAAATAAAAGACGAAACCACACTCATAAAAAGAACTTATCTTGTTGATATCTCTGTTGCTGTTCCTTTTTCTGTGAAAAACTCACCAGGGCCCAAGAGACTTTGGGTTCCTAAATCTGCTTAAATTTGCAGGTTATAAGTGACAAGAAATTCGATGACAAATGGTACATTGACAGTGGCTGCTCATGTGACATGACAGGGAGAAAGGAAGAGCTAAGGGAGTTTCGGTCCCTTAAGGATGGTGGATGTGTGAAGTATGGCAACAACTCTTATGGAAAAATCAAAGGATATGGGATGATAACCAGCATAGAGTTCACAATTTGAAAAGTAGCATACGTGAAAGGATTGCAACACAATCTCATAAGTGTAACTTAATTGGTTGTAGGTATGGGGTTGAAAGTCTCATTTGATGATGAAGGATCAGAAATTGTCGAAAACCAATCCAAAAGTGTCTTGTTAAAGTTTGAACGAAAAGGAGAGATGTACCCCCTAAACCTCAGTCCAATTAAAGGAATACCAGCCATTTGCCTGCTGTCCAAGGAGAATTCAGATGAAAGCTGGCTATGACACAGACGCCTATTGCATCTAAACTTTAAAGATATTAATAAGTTGGTGGTTGGTGACCATGTTCGAGGTCTTCCAGTTCTCAAGTTTGATAAGGAACACCTGTGAGCATCATGCGGGATGGGTAAACAAAGCCTAAAGAGCCATCCAACAGGTATCAATACCAAGATTGTTGAAGCTCTTGAGCTTCTACATATTGACTTATGTGGACCTTCGGCTATTGAAAGAATCGATGGCAGTAAGTTCATTCTTGTTATTATAGATGATTTTTCACGTTTCACTTGGGTATTCTTTCTTAAACAGAAGTCAGAGGCGACTCCAAAGTTGAAAGCTTTGATCCAGCAAGTCGAACTTTAACTACAAAAGGTGGTGAGGAACATTCGAAGCGACAATGGGCTTAGATTTAAGAATAAAGAGTTCGAAGACTTTCTAGCTAAAAATGGAATTTCTGACAACTTCTCAGCTCCCTATACCCCACAGCAGAATGGAATTGTTGAAAGACGAAACCATTCCTTGTGTGAGGTAGCCCGAACAATGCTTCGCTTTGCTTCACTCCTCTATACTTCTGGGCTGATGCAGTTGCTACTGCATGCTATACTCAGAATCGGTCCCTACTTAACAAGTGATTCGCCATCACTCTGTATGAAATTCCGAACAACAGGAAGCACAATGTTAAGTT
Organism: Lactuca sativa; assembly: GCF_002870075.4. Lineage (NCBI taxonomy): Eukaryota > Viridiplantae > Streptophyta > Magnoliopsida > Asterales > Asteraceae > Lactuca > Lactuca sativa. The sequence continues at coordinate 257,829,359 of NC_056626.2, forward strand.
TTTCCACGTGTTCGGTTCCAGATGCTTCATTTTTAACTCCAAAGAGAACCGAAACAAATTTTATGTAAAGGCTGACGAAGGAATTTTTCTTTGCTATTCACTAACTTCAAAGGTTTACAGGGTTTTGAATCAACACTCCAAACGGATTGATGAAACCTACTACGTAACATTTGATGACAACTACAAGAGGAAAGTTCAGACAACCGAGAGTGTCACCAGGGAAATATTTCCAGAATCAGGTCAAGTCTCAGTTCCTATTTTCAACTTGTTTGAAGAATACATAAGGCTGTTCGACGAACCAGAAAAGGCCGTACTCTCAGAGGCGAAAGTAGCAGAAAACAAAATCGACCATCTGAAGAAGGTTATCGATGAAGCTGCAAAAGAAATGGAAAAAGATACTTCGAAACCAGCTGAAGTTCAACCCTCAGCAGATCCTCTAGACAAAAACTCAATGTTCGAGGGGGAGGGTCCATCTGTCACCCACACAGCCGAACTGCCAATCAAGGGGCAACATCCAACACTAACTCATGATGGTCTGGTCGAGGGGGAGAACCATTCTCCAACTGAAAGAGAACGTCCTACTCCAACTAAAGGAGAGACTCCTAAACCTAACATGGATTATACTTTGCCATTTGAGGGGGAGAATGGAAATACAAATGATGAAGATGATTAATCAGAATTTGAAGAAGAGATTAATGTAGAGTTGGATCCTGTTTATAACCCAAACTACCCTCCTCTAACAAAATGAACTAAAGATCATCCTAAAACACAGATAATTGGTGAATCATCTGAATGAGTTCTCACACGGTCTCAATTGAAAGCGAAGCAAACTGCATTATTTTCAAACGTTGAATTCTGCATGTTTAATTCGTTTGTTTCTAAAATCAAACCAAAGACGGTCAACATTGCACTTGATCATGCTGATTGGGTACAGGCAATGCAAGACGAACTCCATGAGTTTGAAAGCAATCAAGTTTGGAGACTAATACCCACACCAAAGGATGCTTCTGTGGTTGGATTGAAGTGGGTCTTTATGACAACCCGATATTTCAACTCTTTGTAATGACCTAAAAAGTCAAGTATTGTAACCACCTTTGAGTTAATAAAATTAACTTTGATAATAAAATGTCCAAAAAGTTTCTATTTAAATTCCTGCTATGTTTAATGTCATTAAACCATGATCGTACGTAAAAAGAACGCTTAAATCCGACTTCGTATATTGAAGTTATGATTTTTCCAAGTTCGGCATAGCGACATACAACTAAAAACTCGAATCAGAGATCGGGTGACTTTTGGCCGGAATGACCTAAACGAGAATCGAAGGTCTTGACAAAGGTAATTCAGCGGTAAAAAGTCTGGAAAAAACCGATGTCAGATAAAGAAGTTATGAATTTCTAAAGAAATCCCTTAAACACGACATTTTAAAAATAAATAATAAAAATAATTTCGAAATTTGCCGACGGAGTCTAAACGAAAGTTGTAGAGCGTAGTCTCACTTACGTGTGGATATAAAGACCATCGAAAACGGAATTCGTATGAAGAAGATATGAATTTTAGAAGTTTATTAATTAAATTAAATATAAATTTAATTATAAACTCTTGGTAATATCCGAAGAGGAGTCAGCAGATAGGGCCGAAGTATGCCCAGCGTACCCTCGTACGCCCCGCGTACTCAAAGCCAAGGCCTCGGATCGTCCATGTCCCTTTCTATGCGAAACTAGCCTTGTCCCATCCGAAGTCCGAGGCAGTCGAGGACTCGGTCATGCATGACGTACGCGTACGCCTCGTGTACCCTCGTATGCCCCGCGTACCGAGCCGGTTCCATCCCCTATAAAAGGGATGCGAGGGTTCTAAAGAAAGGGCTCCATTTCTCTCTTTTCTTTTGCGTTCTTGCCTCGTTTTCCGTGCCCATTCTAACCCAAAGCCCCGGTCATTTTGCTCAAGTCCTGAAGGTCGTTTTTACTCCCGAGATTCCCGAGAAAAATCCGTTTCCCGAGACGAAATTCTGCTCAGTTTCCATCTCGCTTTCTTCAAACTTTCAAGTGAGTTCATACCCCTTAATTAACCTTTTAAATGTTCTATAAATGCTTTTATATGCTTTCAAGGGGGGGAATTCAAGTAGAACACACGAGTATCATCGTGTGTTATATAAAGAATTATTATATGCTTTTATTTAACCAAATCGTAAGTGATTCATAAAACTTTATAGGGAACTCTCATATATAAAATATATTACAATAGCATTCTATCTTTTGAAATAAAAATTGTTGTAATGCATGTATAAACTAAACATTTTTCTTAGATTATATGTATACTTGTCTATCTTAGGCTCTACAAAAATCTATACTTTCATAACAAGTGATTCCTTTTCTAGATATTTCGAAACAAACGAGACACACTTTTAGAATGCTATAATAGGTATAGTTTTACGAGGATATTGCTAACTTTTACATACTAGAAACACGATTTACAAGAAGTCACTTTCATATACAAGAACAAACGAACATTTTAACACATAAATCTGTTTTTATACCACGGTTTGTGAGAAAATTAACTTCACGTACGTTCGAGGACACATTTCAAGTCCTGTATTATATACCAGAATCCTTTGGAGGGGGAGCATGGTGTTTCTGTATAAATCTATACGGGCTTGACAACCCGCGCCTTGACTGTTAGCTACAGTCCACCATTTGGGATGACAAACGTCATAACATTCCAACGCCTGAAGAACGTTGTGTATAGGCATCCCGAGTCAATAGTATGGTTATAAAACTCACATGGGGTATTAAAAATACATTGATTTACGAGGTTTTCAAACACGTTGGTTATTTTACACTTACATACATTTTTAGAAACAAATATTGGCCTTGAGAGAAGGCTACTTTTATACTAGTAGAAAATATAGGATTTTCTAGAAACAAACAAACAAGGACAAAACATTTCATTTGATACAAACATTGTCATTTAATACTTATGAAACTCACCAGCTTAAATGCTAATACACTCTTTCAAATTTACTTGTATGTCCCAGGGACTCGGTAATTTCAGGTATCAATATGCTTTTGAAGAAGGGATGCTGCGGCGCCAGTTTAATCTCATATTTTGACATCATATTGTAATTGGTTTTGAACATGTAACTTTTGACAAATGTAAACTTTCAATTATATATATGATGGTTGTATTGCTTTCTTTACTATGTATTCATTTGTTACCTTACCACATGAAGTCATCCGCCCCCGAACCTTTCCGCCGTTCAGGTTTGGGGGTGTGACAGTCTTCAAGAACAAGATGGTTAAAAAAGGCAATGTTATTAGGAATAAGGCTCAGCCGGTGGTAAAAGGATATTGCCGAGAAGAAGGAATAGACAATGAGGAGACCTTCACACCTATAGCCTAATTGGAATCAGTTCGAATCTTTCTAGCATATGCTGCTCATAAAAACTTCGATGTCGTTCAAATGGATACGAAATGTGCCTTCCTAAATGGAGAACTAGAAGAAATGGTGTATGTTAAGCAACCACCCATGTTCGTGAATGAGAAATTCCTTGATCATTGCTATGTATTGGATAAAGTTGTGTATGGACTGAAGCAAGCACCAAGGGCCAGGTATGAAACATTAACTCGCTTTCTAAAAATGTCTAAATTCAAGCAAGGTTCGGTTGACCCAACCTTATTTCGCAAGAAAGAAGGCGAACATCTAATGATAGTTCAAATTTATGTCTTCGGCTCCACAAATCCCAACTTAACAACTGAATTCAAGAAGCTGATGGAGACTAAATTTGAAATGAGCGCAATGGGTCCAATTAACTTTTTTCTTGGGTTGAATATAACACAGAGACCATAAGGTATTTTTATTAACCAGGAGGCCTACACGAAGAATTTATTGTCAAAATTTGGTATGAAAGGAGACTCGAAAGTGGAGGTTCCCATGGCGTTTGGCACTAAGTTAACACCATCTCTGGAAAAGCCTGCTGTTGACATGACTCTCTATCATCAAATGATAGGATCTATCATGTATCTAACTGCTAGTAGACCGGACATTCTGTTTTCTATCTGTTATTGTGCCAGGTTTCAAGCTAATCCTAGAGAACCTCACATGTTGGCAGTGAAGAATATTTTTTGCTATTTGAAGCGAACATCATCGCTCGGTCTCTGGTATCCAACAAAACCCAGGTTCTTTGTTCAAGCCTTTTCTGTTGCTGATCTGGGTGGATGCAGTCTAGACAGAAAGAGCACAACTGGAGGATGCTAGTTCCTTGATGGTAGACTAGTTAGTTGGCAATTCAAGAAGCAAACCTGTGTGTCTCTCTCAACAGCCGAAGTAGAATACATTGCTGCTGCCTCTTGTACCTCACAAGTATTCAGGGTACAAAGTCAACTTAGAGACTATGGACTGAGTATGAAGACGATTCCTCTTTATTGTGACTCTAAAAGCGCGATAAGAATTTGTCACAATCTGGTGCAGCACTCCAAGATAAAGCACATTAGACTTAGGTACCATTTCATCAAGGACCATGTTGAAGATGGAAACGTGGAAGTCCATTTTGTTAGGTCCTTAGATCAACTTGGAGACATTTTCACCAAAGCATTACCAGAACCAAGCTTCAATAAAATTTTGCAAGGTTTGGGAATGATGGAAGTAGAGTCGGTACCGAATCCTTAAAACTGTGTCTGAAAAATTAGGCAAGCGAAATAGAGTGAATGCTCGGTCTATTTCGGTTCCAGAATTTTAGGAATCGAAATGAACCAAGCACTCTGCTTATTTCGGCTACTTAATTTTTAGGAACCGAAATGAACCGATCGCTCGGTCTATTTCGGCTCTAGAATTTTAAGGAACCGAAATGAACCAAACGCTCTGTTTATTTCGGCTCCTTATTTTTGGGAACTGAAACGACTTGATCGCTCGGTTTATTTAGCTTCAATTATTTAATGTTTAAGTTTGGCTATACCTTTCTATATACTTTCTTTTCGCTCGTTATTTTTTTTTTATTTTTTGTTTGTTTTTATTATTTTTTAGAAATTGCAAAAATCAAAAAAGATTTTGTTTTACAAAAAAAAAAAAAAAATCAAAAATCCAAAAATTTTGTTTTTTGTTTTTTTTTTCTTTTGTGTGGTTTGTTTCTCTCTTCTTCAAGTGCAAAGTCATAATATGAACTCGTGGAGGGGAAGGTGTTGGGTTTTGAGCATTCTAACACTTCCTAAGTGTACATGCAACCCTAAATACCTTGGATCTATGTTTTCTCTATTATACATGCAAATAAGTACTTCCAAGGTATTATCCTAATCTAGCATACAAAACAATAATGTAACAAGATAGAATACATACCTCTTGATGTAGAAAGTCTTCATGAAGCTTGAGTGCTTAGTGCCCCAAGTGTGACACCTCAAATGGAATCACAATCATCAAAACACTTAGAATGACTTGAGAGAATTCTACACTCACCAAAATCGGCTAGCCCTTTCTTGAAAATTACTAGTGTCTCTAGTGGCCGATTTTTCCTCAATAATAAGATGCTTATATAGTTACACAATTAGGGTAAACTCTTAATTGTCATGGCTTTCCATTTCCTTGGATCCATGGGTACAAATACACCATGGAGCATCCATGGACCATCCTATGGGTTTTAGCCCAACTTGATTATCCATGGAGCATTAGCCCACTATACAAGTATGGATGATTTACACAATCAACCCATATATTTAATTAGTCTTCTTTTGATCACTTAATTAATCCTAGATTAATTCTTGATCAATACTAATTAAATAATCTTATTATTCTTATCATTAATATACTAGAACTTATAATATATTAATAACCATAAGTGTCTTATTTCTCTCATTCAAGTGCATGATGGTATGCAACCCAAATGGACCATGCCGGGTCGGGTCAAGTCTTACCAAATATAGTTATGGACTTAGACATTAATCCAACAGTCTCCCACTTGGATAAGTCTAAAACTATTATTGCGTATGACTTCAGGAACCAACCGGCAATCGTAGCTCTCAAAAGCTTCTGTCGAACTCTGACCTTGTCGATGAACTCTGACCTTTGTCAATGACTTGTCCATTAGATAAGGGATCATATATTCCTCCATTCTAGATATCATATGGACTGAGACATGGATTATAATCATTCTCTCTGTCCATTTGTTGTTTCCCGATTTCCAATTTATGACAACTGACTAATTGAACAAATCAAATCAGTCCTGGCCCGGCCGAGCACTTCCATTTGTCATCATCAAATCATCGAGGGGCCCACAGATATCGCTTTTATCCCGAAGGTAAAAGGAACGGATAAACTTCGACTCATATGGCTTGTTCTACTACTTGTTGAATCATACACAAAGGCACGTTTTATAGCACCGAGTTACCAAATGCGTTTTCGTGCTATCAATGTACTATCAACTCATAGTAACAACTCATATCTCTAGGTTTGAAGAATATAAGATATTATCGTCTCATGATCACTCGTGATAAAATCCATGAAGTGATTCCAATGAGCGCGGGTTGAATCCAATACTCAGAACTTATGAGCACTCATGATTGTTGTAGCCTTGTCCAACACCTTAGACCTCTACAACCCATCATGACAGTCTTAATTCATATCTACTTCCAAAATATGACCGACTGTGGATGGTTTGAATAACTTAGTCATTCCGGAAGAATAACCTAGTTTATTCGGGAAGTCAAAACATGCAAAGTGAAACACAACAATAATTGAATCCAATATGGTCTCAGAACTTATGAATATAAATAAAACACCTTTTATTTATCACCATATGATTACACATTATTCATTGTATACTGTTTCAGCTATCAACTTTAATCTTGAATTTAAAACAATAGTTGTCCCATGCTCCAAGCATGTACACTATGTTTTCTTAAACACTAGTCATGCCACACACCAAGTATGCATACTATGTTTGTCTATGATCTTTACTTTGTGAACTAGATCAATTGAACATAACTTCAATGATTCTCTTTTCACACTCCCAAATCCTTACTGCAAATGCAAGAATTCCAAATCCATGTCATTTACAGAAATCTGTTAGATTCTAAACTTATATGCATTGATCCTCTTGTAACGATTATGCACAAAGTCACAAAGACTTGGCAACAATCATTACAGAGTATTCCAAAGGAGATCAACTCCTTGGAAATATCCTTCTTGCATTAAGTTTCCTTAATCTTACACAGATTGAAAATTCTAACTTTGAAACATTTCCAGATTCCATTTTGACTATCACTTCTGAACAAGAGTTGCCTCCTTACAAATTATGTCAATATGGTCCTTCCAGAATTATCACTATACTTTGTCCTTGAGTAACCAATCTTTGGTAAACCTTAGATTGTCCTCGACAATTGTTTAACCCTTTTAGTCATATCCAGTTCTAAACCTTTTCCCTTCTTAATGCCCCAGGCATTTGGAAAATTTTAGAACGGATGAATATAGCACATGTAATCGATCCTATATCCGAAGCGTATGGGACACGATTCATGATGTCTTACATAAAGACTAAACCAGTCTTTTGCTATAATATTTCCATTTCAATTTGCCAAGTTCTCATAATTCAGATTATGAAAAGGGATGCCGTAATCATAATCGAATTTTAGAACGCAAATAATGGACCCATATACAAAATTTCCTTATGTTGAGCCATTCCAACATGAAATTCATATATATCCTTGACTAAATGATAAAAACCTCACGATCTAAGCTTATAGATTTGAGATGAAGCATAATTTCCTCTCCCTTAATTATAGCAAAACAACTTTTTCCCAATTGAAACTTTTGTTTTCTATAATTAACATTGCTAACTTGCAATACTTATCATAATTATCATGCTCCCACTAACATGATGATTATTAGCATAACACTTATGCTCCCACTAGCTTTGACATGTACTCAGAAATCAGCTGGACTTCTAGAAATCAATACTTCATTGACTTTCTTACCAAAGTTCAGATTTTTGATGCTAGATTGTTTTGATAAAGTTGTATCAAAATCATACACCTTCCCTTAGATAGCACACTTGTGAGTCTAAACAATTATGAAGAGGTATGCCGTAATCATAATGGTTAGACCTTTTTGCCACTTCTCACAAGTCCAAGTTAGTGTGCCGGTTAACCACACGCGCTCCACTAACGACTTTGAGAATGCAAATATCACAATTGCTATCTAGATAAAATCTACTTAGTGAAAGTGTTTCCTCACCATCATTTTCATGAATCGGAGAGAAACCTTATGACACTTAGATTTATATGGTGTATGAGTTCCTACCCATATGAATTTGTCAAACCATAATCACAAGACAAAGATAATCACAAATCCAAAACCATATGGATTGAACTCAATCTTAACTTCTTGCCACCTGGCAGCTCAAGGGCCTGCCATTGCTTCCAAGTTGTTATGCAACAAACTGAGAATGGGCACAGATATGTCAACACAATAGATTATAAACCAACTTTAACTGGAATGGGCACAGATATGTCAACACAATAGATTATAAACCTCAAATTGTGTGCTAGAGAAGAACTTTAGGTTTTATTCTTGATTAGTTCTTGAGACTTTCAAGACCTTTAAGACTCCCACTGTCCTCTTGACATATAAGACTCCCTTGTCAAACATCCAAGAGATAGTGCGGATTCTAATCAAGAAAAACACTTTACCCAATTGGCCTAAGTTGGTCTTTGTTTTATCCAAAACATCACAACTTACCAATTTCAAATGTACAAGAGTAGAAAACTTTTACTCTTACATTTGACAAGTGTTTTAAACCTTCTTTAAGACATGTCACTCAAGTTACAATCTTGGAGTATGACTCTAAGACTTGTTTTGGAACGAAGTATGACTCATCTTCTTGATTTAACCATTTCAACAATTCAAGTTCCTCTTCTTAGTCATAAGAATGCACTAAGATTTCCTTAGAGAACTAATTTTGATATGGTTTCTTAATCATTAAGATGATCACAAAACTGATACTAAAGTACTCTCCCATCTTTTCAGATTTGAGAAACTTTTATCCTTCTGCCTTATTTGATTCTTCTTATCGATCTTTAGTGGTGGACTTAATCAGTGCACAAGAATGTGTACTCGATCCCTAAGTCCTTTACTTGACTCACACATCCATGTGAACAAGTAATTAGTCTTAATTTTCCAAAACTTGAAAGTTCTCATTCATCATGCTATACAACTTGCATGATTCCAAGTTCCGGTCCAATTGAAACTTGGGTGATGAGAATCTTTCCTTATTTGGTAAATTTAGACATTACCACAAATGAAAGAATCAATTTCATACTTCCACTCTTGCTACTAATGGAATCTTATAAGCAACAAAAATTTCCACAGATGCCATTGTAAGGATATTTTAAAATAAATAAAATCAAAAATTTCCTTTTATTTTAAAACTTTGCGGAAAAACTATCCTTACAATCCATATGAAAACTTGTTGTTATCTATTCCTAAGCAATATCTCATAACTCCTAAGAAGTAGCTCAAGAATCCGATTTTTCAAACTATGCGATAGAAATCCATCTATGCGATCAGATTCAGCATATTCTTCCTTTAAGTTTCTTCACTTTCCTTTGATTCTTAAACCATCACCATGCGACCCGGTCACATCATGTATCAAGAATCTCAGAATAGAAACTTAACAGAGTTAGATAGTGGATTTTACCTGAAGTAGAGTCAAACTTATTGACTTTAACATCCTTATGTAAATTTGGCAGCTTCGCAACCAATGCCCTTTCTTTGGCAATACAAACATATGGACCCTTTGATAATGGTACACAGGACTATCACAGACTTAGCTTTTCTCTTTACCATTTGGTCAACCGAGTTGACTATAGCCGATCCCTTTCCATTGGGAAGAGAATGCTTTACTGGATATCCAATGTCATCATTGTCAATGTCCATAAAGTTTTAGGAAGTTGATCTTAACAAATAGATAAGATCATTAAGGGTCTTGTCATAGTCTTTTTCATAGGTGTTCCAAAAGAACTCACTATGTGACTTAGAAAGTAGTTGAACCACCAACTTTCTCAAGACTTTGACACCCAACTCTCCCGGCTTGTCAATATGTGACTACATCTCCAAGATGTGACCACACCTAGACCTTGCCTTGCCTAATAGGGCCTGAGTGACCTTAAAATTTTCAAGAACTTGTGGGTTAGGGAGAATAATTTGAAGAGGTGAAGAAGTATGATATCCATAGGACATCATCTTCATTAGGAAACCTTGTTTCAAGAGATTTGGGAAGATCATAGGTGTCTAAACCAGACATCTTTTGGGAGATATTCAAGATAGTTGATTTAAAGTCCTTAATATGACACCCAATATGAAATATTAAGGCTAGGACCCAACAAACTATTTTATAACTTAGAAGAGGTATGCCGTAATCCAAGCTATAAAATATTTGAAGGTAGGTGAATGACGATTCACCAATTTCCACCAAGATAAACGAAATGTATTATTAGGTTTTAATTGGTTTTGAAACTCCTAGATCTTTGAGATTCATTGAAATTTTCAAAGGAATGTTTCAATCTCGAGTGTGCCCTTCAGGTTTTGTGACTGGGATGCCGAGGATCACAAAACAAGGTGTGAAGTAACCATGCAAATCACTTGGTACCCTTAATAAATTACCCCTCAATCGATGTGCGGGTTAACCACACACACTCCATCGATACTATGATAAATATTAAGTCACCCTTTACCTACCTTGTTAAGTCCAAGTTAGTGTGCCGGTTAACCACACACGCTCCACTAACGACTTAGACAAAGTGTAAAGTGCAATTTCATGGATTAGCACCTTATTCACATTTTTCCTAAGTAACTAAGATTGGGTATTATTAAGAGTTTAGTTACTTAGTATTATCATTAATACTTTTAATGAAGGGAGAATTCTAGTCCTGTCAAACCCGTTCGGCTAACGACCCTCCACCAGTCAAGCAAGCGGTGGGTGAGAGTGGACACCCATTAAGTTGCCATTTTATAGGCAACAACCTTATACCCACCTTATAGACCGGCTTCGTGAATGAGGCGTACTAGCGGTAAGACTGACTTTACTCTTATACATATATATATTATTAACTTATAATATTATAAAGTATAAGGGTTGAATTTTAACTTTTAAAATTCTAAGGGCTAACTTGGAATTAAAGTATTCATAAGTGAAAACTTTACAAATTCCAAAACTTGAGGGCAAGTTTTGAAACTATTCAAAACTAATTAATTCCATAACTTATGTGTTTAAAGTAGTTTTAATCCAAAAACTCTTCAAGTTCCATAACTTGAGGACAAGTTATGGAAGACTTTAAACTAATAAAAGAATTAACTTTTCTTTATTTTATAACTTATGGAATTAATTAAGGTTACACTTTTTTTTATTTTATTTTATTTTATTAAATGAAGAGACTCTTGGTCCTCCATAACTTGAGGACAAGTTATGGAGTCATAAAACCATTTAATTAGAACTAGACTCTTCATTTTGTAACCTTTGCCAATTTTTATGAGTTTTATGATTCTTAAATGTGACTTTTCATATAACTTGAGGACAAGTTACAAAAACACATTTTTGAATCAATTCTTAGATTAATTTGGATTAAAACCAACTATCACATAATTTTATTCATTAATCTAAATTCACTCATAAAACAAGATAACACAAAAAACTTTTGGTGATCCATAACTTATTCTTAAGTTATGTAATCCTTTAAAACATTAACACCAAATTTTGTAACTCCAAAAAAACTTTGAATCAATTTTTTTTTTTAAAACCTTTTCAAATCCATAACTTATGGAGGTTTCAAAAAAATAAAACTTTTTAGATCAAACTTTTAAAACTAATAAAATAATCATATTATTTTATCTTTTATTAAATTTGACCTAATTCAACTCATAAAGCAAATTATTCAAATTTTACAAATAATTAGTTTTTCACAAGAACAAGTAATTATTTTAAAATTTGACAAACTTCATGTTTTTTTTTTCAACTTTGAAAATAAAATATTTGCATCAATATAACAGAAAACAACCCGTGGCTCTGATACCACTATTGGGTTTTGAGCATTCTAACACTTCCTAAGTGTACATGCAACCCTAAATACCTTGGATCTATGTTTTCTCTATTATACATGCAAATAAGTACTTCCAAGGTATTATCCTAATGTAGCATACAAAACAATAATGTAACAAGATAGAATACATACCTCTTGATGTAGAAAGTCTTCATGAAGCTTGAGTGCTTAGTGCCCCAAGTGTGACACCTCAAATGGAGTCACAATCATCAAAACACTTAGAATGACTTGAGAGAATTCTACACTCACCAAAATCGGCTAGCCCTTTCTTGAAAATTACTAGTGTCTCTAGTGGCCAATTTTTCCTCAATAATAAGATGCTTATATAGTTACACAATTAGGGTAAACTCTTAATTGTCATGGCTTTCCATTTCCTTGGATCCATGGGTACAAATACACCATGGAGCATCCATGGACCATCCTATGGGTTTTAGCCCAACTTGATTATCCATGGAGCATTAGCCCACTATACAAGTATGGATGATTTACACAATCAACCCATATATTTAATTAGTCTTCTTTTGATCACTTAATTAATCCTAGATTAATTCTTGATCAATACTAACTAAATAATCTTATTATTCTTATCATTAATATACTAGAACTTATAATATATTAATAACCATAAGTGTCTTATTTCTCTCATTCAAGTGCATGATGGTATGCAACCCAAATGGACCATGCCGGGTCGGGTCAAGTCTTACCAAATATAGTTATGGACTTAGACATTAATCCAACAGAAGGTATGTCAATTTTACTATAAACTAGCTAGGTGTCCCTAGAAGCATGCTGATGCATGTAGACCAAAGCCTCTTAAAACTTTGAGTTATGCCTTAGTGATTCGATTTATACTTATCATTTCTTCCCAACTAGGCCGTAACATTCACTCAAGTCCTGAGCTACCCTACTCTTCTCAAATGAGTCAAGAGTTTTCTGGTATGTCACTCTTTTAAAGAAGGGGTACTTTCTGCTCTTTAACCACCTCATCTATATTCTCCATCTACTTTCGGTTCATCAAAGTAACCCTTGAGACTCTCAAATATTACCACTGAGGTTTATGGTTACACAAAATTTGTGCTTATGATCTTAGATGCGTACACCACGTGCTAAGCGAGACCCAAAATCCAACATCAATGCTGAATTGACAGAGAATAATTATATTCATGAACTTACTTGTTACCAAATGAAGTCTCTTTCATTTTTCTTGTGTGATCCATACGAAATTGTCTAACACAAATACATTTCTTCCCAAAAGATCCATTTTAGTTTTTGTTTTTGAGATTTCTATTATAAATTTTGTTACTTCCAATCTATCCGACCTACTTGTTCAACAGACCACATCGATCTCACAAGTACTTCTTCCAACGTTCGGTCTTATGTTAAGTATCAAAGTTCGGTTGGAGATTAGCCACCCTCTATAGCTTACATTTAAAAGGAAGCCTTTCAATGTTTCTTAACAAACATTTGATCGTATTCTCATGGGAAACCACACAAGCACTTCATTCACATCCTTAGCTTTATGTCATATTTGACATCACTCACATCCCATACAGTTGTTGCTTTATTTCTTATTCGCTGGCACACTAATGCACGAAAATCTTCGTGATTTTCCAAAATTCTGATTCGTGATCGTTGTGAGTTGTTTTTGCTTTCGACTTTAACCATTAAACAAATTTATGGAAGCAATCGGCTATTCTGTATCATGAATGGGCACAGATCGGACAAGTCAAATGGATACGGGTCTTTGGATAAGTTCAAACATGGGCACGTGAAGTTGAAACGACTCCTAAACCTTCGCCGTATGACGTGTATCTGGGGAAAACCAAGCTGTCAAATTCCGCTTTTACAGGCGCCTTTTCAGAGATCGTTTCATTATTATGGAAAATTCTTTCTCTCTCATGGAAATCGTATATAAAGAAGTTCTCGCTCTACTATACCTTTTACCACACTCCAATTCTCTAAAATACACCGGCGTTTTTAACAAATGTTCATCTTCTTCACAAGCTTAACAATGGCGGATTCTTCATCTCTTCATGATCAGACTGCATCATCGACTCTTCTTTCGATCGAGCCCAACTAGAATATGATCATTCAGATGACTCCATTCCTATATGAGCCATACATGCTTCAAGTTGTGGAATGTCTCATGTATTCCCCTCTTGTAATCGCTCTAACTCAAGTGGAATCCGTTCCAATGTCACTACTATCTCAAGTATACTCCACAGCAACTTACGACAAAATCAAAGAACGCATATACTATCAGATTCATTCTTACAAAGCTTCTATTTCAAAAGAAAGAGTTTGCTCTCTTCTATGGCTTGTAGTAGACGCCTCAGTCATCTCCCCAGACTTTATCATAACAACTCAACTGTTCTCGATGTTCTATGAGATGGGCTAAACTGAGGTGCTTACCACCTTCACCAAGTTCAAGAAATCTTGCTTACCCCCTTAATGGAATGGGTTACCCACCCTTCTTCACAAGGGATTGCATGAGCGTGTTGATGGATCTGACGGTTCAAACGAATGCTTCATGACGATCGTATACAGTATCTACAATGGAATCAACTGGGACTACGGGTCATTGATCTGGTCCTAACTGGTACAGAGCTTGTCCTCCTCGACCAAGCATTCTAAAATTTCCTGTGGTCGTTTTTGGACCATTTTCGCTCAAAGGGAAATAACCTCTCTCAAGGTTCTAGTCATGAACGATTCTCTGCTCTCCTCCGTCTCCTCTTTTTATACCAAAAAGATAATCGTGGATGATCAAACCAGGTTTTCACACAATGGTTATATTCCGAAGACAATGTACCAGTCTGTTTCTCAGGAAAGCAGAGTTATCTCTAAATATAAACTACTTCCTCCCAAGAGTCCACGCATATTAACTCCTAAGATGAAAGCTGCATTAGACGAAGTGGAGATACCTGCTAAACGAGGGAAGAAAGCCATTCTCAAGAACGAAGAAATCAAAGATCCCTCTTCCAAACCCACTAAGTCGAAGAAAAGGAAAGCTTAAAAAGGTGATTCCTATGCACCAAAGAAAGTAAAGATAATGGCTTGCCGAAAACAAACTCCTTCACCTTCCCATTCAAAAGAGAAACATGAGCAGTCTGCAGGTGAGGAAGAGGAAGAACAACACAAAGGTGCACCTAGGGGACTACACCTCCTTGATCTCCAACTCCTAAGAAGGTTGTTGATGACACTATTCGCACGCCTCCTCCATCTCCACCCAAATCCATTGTTCAGGATTCGGTTCCACCTCCACCTATATCTCAACTCTCTTATACAATTGCTCCACCACCAACTGTTAGTTCCACTCCTATCACCACTGTTCCATTACCGCCTCCTATTTTTTCCCAAGCCACCTTCACCACTACACCAATCATCACCTCTACCACATATTGTTCGGTCATAGTCAACACATCTGATGTGGGGGCTAAGACTAAAGATCCTCCTAAAGTTACTACCAAACCAATTTCCCCGACTCCTTCTAGGGACTCTAATCCAGTTCTTGGAGGAGCTGAGATTGAGTTTGATTCCACTTACTACAGTCCCTACCGAATCCCTAGTGAGGAAGATGATTCTGCTCCAGCAACCAAGCAACATATCGGCAATGTTATGAGAAGCTTGATACATTGATTGAGACATAAAAAAAGTGCAACGATATTGTCACACCCCAAAACCAAGAACGGCGGAAACTTTCTCGGGCGGAGGACGTCATGTATAGTATCACAACACAGTATAATAGTAAAGAAGTAAACAACACCATCCATTGCATTAAATAAATAATTTTAGAGTAAATTGCTTAAATCATCCTTGTGGTTTGGTCAAAATTCCACGTATGGTCCCTAACTTTTTTTTGCACTCGGATCGTCCCTGTGGTTTGCTTTTGTTGTGTTTTTCCTCCTTATGGTTTGGTAAAAGTTGCATGTTTGGTCCCTAACTTTGTGTATGTAAGGGATGAAAAATGCAACAAAATCAAACCATAGGGACGAAAAATGCAACAAAATCAAACCACAGGGACGATCCGAGTGCAAAAAAAAAAAGTTAGGGACCAAACGTGCAACTTTGACCAAACCACAGGGACGATTTCAGTAATTTACTCATAACTTTAATACAAGTGTTCTGTAGTATATAAGACACCAAAACATAAATCAAAATATTAGATGAGTCTTCAATGCGCTCAATCTTCCCAAAAGCTGTCATTGGTACCTATCTATTGATGACCTGAGAATACAAGTTATTTTGAAAGAGTTTATCAGCATTAAAGCTGGTGAGTTCATAAGTATTTAGTGTCTATGTTTGTATCAAAATGTTTGAACTGTTGTTTGAAGTACGAGTTTGTAAACGTTTGTAGTAAAAGTATGTGAACGTTTGTAAAATTTTGTAACCCCTAGAAAATCCTATATTTTCTACTAAAAGTAGCCTTCTACCAAGGCACAACTGTTTGTATGTTTGTTTCTTGTAAAAGTGTGTAATGTTCCCAAGTATAATTATCATTATCAAAATATAGTTTGTACATTAATGTTTAAGTGAAGTAATCACCAAATAAATGTAAAGGGTAAATTAATGTAGTACTGTAGTGTTGTATTATAGGAACTGCTGCTATACTATCTACATTAAACCGGATTGATATCAAGGTATTATGTGATTAATTGTACCATACTATCGACTGGGAAACACGACAATGTAAGTCGTCAAAAGGTATGACATTTGGCACCCGAAGACCTGCAAGTCCCGTTGTAGCTAGCAGCATGGTGTAGGATAGTCAATCCAATATAGATCTATATGCAAACTCACGCTCTCTCTCCAGGAGATTCTGGCTACAACTCGGGCCATGACAATGAAGGCATGCTCCGATACAGTGGATCACATTTATGTTAAAGTATAATTGTATGTTCTCATCATGGTATTGTTGTATATGTTGTCATCCGATTATAGTTGTATATGTTGTCATAGTAATAAGTAATGACTCGTGAATGAACTGACTCTTGTATGTTTCATTCGACTAGAAGTAGTAAGTAGTATAACCCTAAACTATACCTATTATAGTTTATTAGTAGACTTGTTTGTACGACTGAATTTACTGAACTGAGATAAAAGTTTTTATATCTATACATATATACATAATATATAACTAATGATTCAACGACACTCGGACAAACAACCAGGTACTTTAAGACCACAACCAAACAAGGACAAGAAGTAAAGTGGGTTATCTCTCCTAAGTCCTTCAAACCTTATTTGTATAACTATATATGTAGTAGACATGGTTTTAACAATATATAAATTTAAAGACTATAAAAGAAAGGTTTAGTATTGAAAAGTGAATTTGATAAAGAGTTTGACATGTAAAAGAGTTTGATAAACAGTTTGAAGTTATTTGTTTGGTAAAACAGTTTAAAGCATGGAAAAAATCCAATTATATGTTAGTTATTAATAACATGTGATTGATCTAATAACTAACATGGTTCAACTTGTATCCCCCCATAAAGCATTTAAAAGGTTAATCAAGGGGTATGAACTCACTTGATTGAAGTGGTTGTTTTGAAGTTGTCAAGAGAAGAATCCAGCAGAACTTCGACTAGAAAGAGTTGAAAACTCGGGATTTTCGGGGTTTCAGGAGTGTAGGACTTCCTTCGGGACTTGAGTATAAAAAATCGGGGCTTCGGGAAGGTTTATCGAGGTAATCACGCAGAGTAACAACACTTAGATGGAAAGAGATGAGCACCAAACCCGGCACACTTAAACTTCTATTTATAGAGGCTTATTCGAGGTCTCACGTTGTAAGTTTTGGGTTGCTCACATCTTGAGGCATAGTCAGTATGATCCTCTTCGACGAGTTGACATGTATGACACTCTGGAACCCATCAATCACGAGCCTACTCTTGGATTAATCTCTATGTCCATAACTATATTTGGTATGTACTTGACCCGACCCAGCATGGTCCATTTGGGTTGCACTTCACCGGCACAATTTTTATGGATAATCTTTTGAGAATAGTATATCTATGATTAATATTAATATATTATAAGTTCTAATATATTAATATGGAATCATATTATTTAATTAGTATTGATCAAAAATTAATTTATAATTAATTAAGTGATCAAAATGACCTAATTAAATATGGACTCTTATATATATGGAATGGGCCAAGTTCATTTAGGTTGGGCTAAGCTTTCATGGATAGTCCATGGAGTGTTTAACCCATGGATCATATGAAATGAAAGGTCATGGGTTTAACCCTAGTCTCCATACTATATAAAGATGTCCTTGGTTGGTGAAATTGGACTAATTTGGTTACACTAAGAGGGCTAGCCGATTTCAATAGAGAGAACCAAGTATTCATATTCTCTAAAGTCTTCCAAGGTGTTTTGGTGATTTGTGATTCCACTTGAGGCTTCCACACTATTGGGGCTAAGCTCTTAAAGCTTGAAGACATCAAGCTACATCAAAAGGTATGTCATCTAACTAGTACTTTGTAGTATAAGAACTTCATAATATGCTAGTTAGGATTAAAGCCTTGGAAAGTTCTTATTTGCATGTATAATAGAGAAAACATAGATCCAAGGTTTATAGGGTTGCATGTACACCATAGGAGTGTTAGAATGCTCAAAATCCAACAGTGGTATCAGAGCCTAGGCTTATTTTCTTGTTATACTTGCAAAAGTAGCTGAAAAATCGAGTTTTGATGTTGTCTGCCCAGCAGACTCACTGAGTCCATGAATGGACTCGCCGAGTCCAAGACAAAATGCATCCAACTCGCCGAGTTGGTTCGTGCACTCGACGAGTTGGACCCCCAGACAACATAAATTTGACTTTTTTGTCTTGAATTGGACTAGGAACATTACCCTATGATGTTTTTGGACTTATAAACTTGTTTTTGATGTGGTAATGTTCATGCTAATCCAATTTCAAAGATAATTGTCAATAGATTCATGTTTTGTATTAGTTTAAGGTTTAGACTAATTACGTGAAAAAGTTTGATTTGAATTATCTTGTTCTTATGAGTTGCTTAGATTAATAGAAAAATTGAGTGAAATAGTGGTTTTCAATCTACATTAATCTAAGAGTTGATTCTAAAATGCGTTTTTGTAACTTGTCCTCAAGTTATATGAAAAGTCACATTTAAGTTTCATAAAACTCATAAAAGTTGGCAAAGGTTACAAAAATGAAGAGTCTAGTTCTAATTAAATGATTTTATGACTCCATAACTTGTCCTCAAGTTATGGAGGACCAAGAGTCTCTTCATTAAATAATAATAAAAAAAAGGTGTAACCTTAATTAATTCCATAAGTTATAAAATAAAGAAAAGTTAATTCTTTTATTAGTTTAAAGTCTTCCATAATTTGTCCTCAAGTTATGGAACTTGAAGAGTTTTTGGATTAAAACTACTTTAAACACATAAGTTATGGAATTAATTAGTTTTGAATAGTTTCAAAACTTGCCGACAAGTTTTGGAATTTGAAAAGTTTCACTTATGAATACTTTAATTCCATGTTAGCCCTTAGAATTTTAAAAGTTAAAATTCAACCCTTATACTTTATAATATTATAAGTTAATAATGTATATATATATATATATATATATATATATATATATATATACGTATAAGAGTAAAGTCAGTCTTACCGTTAGTAGACCTCATTCACGAAGCCGGTCTATAAGGGGGGTATAAGGTTACTGCCTATAAAATGGCAGTTTAGTGGGTGTCCACTCTCACCCACCGCTTCCTTGACTGGTGGAGGGTCGTTAGCCGAACGTGTTTGACAGGACTATAATTCTCCCTTCATTAAAAGTATTAATGATAAATACTAATTAACTAAACTCTTAATAATACCCAATCTAAGTTACTTAGGAAAATGTGACTAAGGTGCTAATCCATGAAATTACACTTTGCACTTTGTTTAAGTCGGTTAGTGGAGCGTGTGTGGTTAACCGGCACACTAACTATTATTTAAAAAGGTAGGCAAAGGGTAACTTAATGTTTATCATAGTATCGATGGAGCGTGTGTGGTTAACCGGCACATCGATTGAGGGGTAAATACTTAAGGGTACCAAGTAATTTGCATGGTTACTTCACACCTTGTTTTGTGATCCTCGGCATCCCAATCACAAAACCTGAAGGGCACACTCGAGATTGAAACATGCCATTGAACATTTCAATGAATCTCAAAGATCTAGGAGTTTCAAATCCAATTAAAACCTAATAATACATTTCGTTTATCTTGGTGGAAATTGGTGAATCGTCATTCAACTACCTTCAAATATTTTAAAGTTTGGATTACGGCATCCCTCTTCTAAGTTATAAAATAGTTTGTAGGGTCCTAGCCTTAATATTTCATATTGGGTGTCATATTAAGGACTTTAGATCAACTATCTTGAATATCTCCCAAAAGATGTCTGGTTTAGACATCTATGATCTTCCCAAATTTGTTGAAACAAGCTTTCCTAAATGAAGATGATGTCCCTTGGAAATCATACTTCTTTCACCTCCTCCAATTATTCTCCCTAACCCACAAGTTCTTGAAAAGTTTAAGGTCACTCAAGCCCTATTGGCATGTAAAGGTCTATGTGTGGTCATATCTTGGAGATGTAGTCACATATTGACAAGCCGAGAGAGTTGGGTATCAAAGTCTTGAGAAAGTTGGTGGTTCAATCACTTTCTATGTCACATAGTGAGCTCCTTTGGAACTCCTAAGAACCAGACTATGACAAGACCCGTAATGATCTTATCTATTAGCTAAGATCAACTTCCTAAAACTTTATGGACATTGACAATGATGACATTGGATATCTAGTAAAGCTCTCTCTTCCCAATGAAAAGGGATCGGTCATAGTCAACTGGGTTGACCAAATGGTAAAGAGAAAAGCTAAGTCTGTGATAGTCCCGTGTTCCATTACCAAAGGGTCCATATGTTCAATTCCCAAAGGAAGGGGCATTGGTTGCGAAGCTGCCAAATTTACATAAGGATGTTAAAGTTAATAGTTTGACTCTGCTTCAGGTAAAGTCCACTATCTAACACTGCTAAGTTTCTATTCTAAGATTCTTGATACATGATGTGATTGGGTCACATGTTGATCTTTTAAGAATCAAAGAAAAGTGAAGAAACTTAAAGAAAGAATATGCTGAATCTGTTCGCATAGATGGATTTCTATCGCGTAGTTTGAAAATCGAATTCTTGAGCTACTTCTTAGGAGTTATGATATATTGCTTAGGAATAGATAACAACAAAGTTTTCATGTGCTTTTGCATTGTAAGGATAGATTTTCCGCAAAGTTTTTAAAATAAGAGGAAAAAAATTTTGAGTTTATTTATTTTAAAATATCCTTACAATGGCATTTGAGGAAAAATTGTTGCTTATATGATTCCATTAATAGCAACAGTGGAAATATAAAATTGATTCTTTCATTTGTGTTAATGTCTAAATTAACCAAATAAGGAAAGATTCTCATCACACAAGTTTCAATTGGACCGGAACTTGGAATCATGCAAGTTGTATAGCATGATGAATGAGAACTTTCAAGTATTGGAAAATTAAGACTAATTACTTGTTCACATGGATGTGTGAGTCAAGTAACAAACTAAGGGATCGAGTACACATTCTTGTGCACTGGTCAAGTCCACCAAAAAAGGATCGATAAGATTATTCGTCATGATTTACTTAAGTTCAGTAAATATGGTTATACTTACAAGCTTAAGTGTAACCCTGAGACATTCGAAAAGGTTCCAATGTAAGGCAGAACGAATAAGAAGAATCAACTTAGGCAGAAAGATAAAAGTTTCTCAAATCTGAAAAGATGGGAGAGTACTTTAGTATCATGTTTGTGAGCATCTTAATGATTAAGAAACCATATCAAAATTAGTTCTCTAAGGAAATCTTATGACTAAGAAGAGGAACTTGAATTGTTGAAATGGTTAAATCAAGAAGATGAGTCATACTTCGTTCCAACACAAGTCTTAGAGTCATACTCCAAGATTGTAACTTGTGTGACATGTCTTAGAGAAGGTTTAAAACACATGTCAAATGTAAGAGTAAAAGTTTTCTACTCTTGTACATTTGAAATTGGTAAGTTGTGATGTTTTGGATAAAACAAAGACCAACTAAGGCTAATTGTGTTAAGTGTCTGTCTTGATTAGAATCCACACTATCTCTTGAATATTTGGCAAGAAAGTCTTATAGGTCAAGGAGACAGTGGGAGTCTAAAAGATCCTGAAAGGGTTTCAAGAAGTAATCAAGAATAAAACCTGTGTTTCATCGCTAGCACACATCTAGAGGTAACCTGTCGTGCTTACATTTCTATGCACATTCCAGTTAAGTTGGCTATACATTTGAGTTCTACATGTTCTCAATTGTTTGTATAGCTACTTGGAAGCAATGGCAGGCCTTTGAGCTGCCAGGTGGCAAGATGTTAAGATTGCCCAAGTTCAGTCCATATGAGTTAGGATTTGTCACCAACCTAGTCATGTGATTATGGTTTTGACAAATTCACATGGATAGGAACACTTACACCATAAAATCTAAGTGTCATAAGGTTTCTCTTCGATTCATGAAAATGATGGTAAGGAAACTCTTTCACTAAGTAGATTTTAAGTAGATAGCAATTGTGATATTTGCAGTTCTCAAAGTCGTTAGTGGAGCGTGCGTGGTTAACCGGCACACTAACAGTGACTTATGAGAAATGGCAAAAGGTCTAAACAATTTAGTTCTGAAATTGTTTAGACACACATGTAAGCTATCTAAGAGAGGTGTATGATATTGATAAAGTCTTATCAAGGCAATCTAGTATCAGAAATCTGAACATTGGTAAGAAATTCAATAAAGTATTGATTTCTAGAAGTGCAGTTGATTTCTGGGTACATGTCAAAGCTAGTGGGAGCATAAGTGTTATGCTATTAATCATCACGTTAGTGGGAGCATGATAATTATGATAAAGGTTGCAAGTTAGCAATGTTAATTATAGAAAAACAAAAAGTCTCAATTGGGAAAAAGTTGTTTTGCTATAAGTAAGGTAGAGGATATTATACTTCATCTCAAATCTAAAAGCTTAGATTGAGGTTTTAATCGCATTTAGTCAAGAATATATATGAATTTCATGTTGGAATGGCTCAACATAAGGAAATTCTATATATGGGTTCATTATTTGCGTTCTAAAATTTGATTATGATTACGACATCCCTTTTCATAATTTGAATTATGAGAACTTGGCAAATAGAAATGGAAATATTATAGCAAAAGACTGGTTTAGTCTTTATGTTAGACATCATGAATCGTGTCCCATGTACTTCTGATATAGGATCGATTACATGTGCTATGTTCATCCATTCTAAAAATTTTCCAAATGCCCGGGGCATTAAGAAGGGAAAAGGTCTAAGAATTGGATATGACTAAAATGATTAAGCAATTGTTGAGGACAATCTAAGGTTTACCAAGGATTGGTTGCTCAAGGACAGTTGGAAGTATAGTGTTGACTTTGGAAGAACCATATTGACATAGTATGAAAAGAGGGAACTCTTGTTCGGAAGTGATAGTCAAAATGGAATATGGAAATGGTTCAAAGTTAGAAAGTATTCAATCTGTAAGATTAGGAAACTTAATACAAGAAGGATGTTTCCAAGGAGTTGATCTCCGTTGGAATACTCTGTAATGATTGTTGCCAAGTCTTTGTGAATTTGTGCATAATCATTACAAGAGGATCAATGCACATAAGTTTAGAATCTAACAAATTTCAGTAAATGGCATGAATTTGGAATTCTTGCATGTGCAGTAAGATTTGGGACTGTGAAATGAGAATCATTGGAATTATGTTCAATTGATCTATTTGACAAAGTAAAGATCATAGACAAACATAGTATGCATACTTGGTGTGTGGCATGAATAGTGTTTAGAAAAGCATAGTGTACATGCTTGGAGCATGGGACAACTATTGTTTTAATTCTAGAATAAGGTTGATAGCTGAAACAGTATACAATGAATAATGTGTAATCATATGCTGATAAATAAAAGGTGTTTTATTTATATTCATGTGTTCTGAGACCATATTGGATTTGATTATTATTGTGTTTCACTTTGCATGTTCTGACTTCCAGAATAACTAGGTCATTGTTCTGATTGACTAAGTTATTCAAACCATCCACAGTCGGTTATATGTTGGAAGTAGATATGAATTAAGACTGTCATGGCTTGGGCTTGTAGAGGTCTAAAATGTTGGACAAACGGCTACAACACTCATGAGTGCTCATATGTTCTGAGTATTGGATTTAACCCGCGCTCATTGGAATCACTTCATGGATTTTATCACAAGTGATCATGAGACGATAATATCTTATATTCTTCAAACCTAGAGATATGAGTTGTTACTATGAGTTGGTTGTACATTGATTGCATGAAAACGCATTCGGTAACTCGGTGTTATAAAACGTGCCTTTGTGTATGATTCAACAAGTAGCAGAACAAGCCATATGTGTTGAAGTTTATCCATTCCTTTTACCTTCGGGATAAAAGCGATATATGTGGGCCCCTCGATGATTTAATGATGACACATGTGAGTGCTTGGCCAAGCCAGGATTGATTTGATTTGTTCAATCAGTCAGTCGTCATGAATCCGAAATCGGGAAACAACAAATGGACAGAGAGAATGATTATAATCCATGTCTCAGTCCATATGATATCTAGAATGGAGGAATATATGATCCCTTATCTAATGGACAAGTTCGCCGACAAGATCAGAGTTCGACAGCGGCTTTAAGAGCTACGATTTCCTGTTAGGTTTTGAAGTCATACTCAATAATAGTTTTAGAATTATCCAAGTGGGAGACTGTTGGATTAATGTCTAAGTCCATAACTATGTTTGGTATGTACTTGACCCAACCCGACATAGTCAATTTGGGTTGCACTTCACCGACACAATTTATATGGATAATCTTTTGAGAATAGTATATCTATGATTAATATTAATATATTATAAGTTCTAATATATTAATATGGGATCATATTATTTAATTAGTATTGATCAAGAATTAATTTATAATTAATTAAGTGATCAAAATGAACTAATTAAATATGGACTCTTATATATATGGAATGGGCCAAGTTCATTTAGGTTTGGCTAAGCTTTCATGGATAGTCCATGGAGTGTTTAACCCATGGATCATATGAAATGAAAGGTCGTGGGTTTAACCCTAGTCTCCATACTATATAAAGATGTCCTTGGTTGGTGAAATTGGACTAGAGTGGTTACACTAAGAGGGCTAGCCGATTTCACTAGAGAGAACCAAGTATTCATATTCTCTAAAGTCTTCCAAGGTATTTTGGTGATTTGTGATTCCACTTGAGGCTTCCACACTATTGGGGCTAAGATCTTAAAGCTTGAAGACATCAAGCTACATCAAAAGGTATGTCATCTAACTAGTACTTTGTAGTATAAGAAGTTCATAATATGCTAGTTAGGATTAAAGCCTTGGAAAGTTCTTATTTGCATGTATAATAGAGAAAACATAGATCCAAGGTTTAAATGGTTGCATGTACACCATAGGAGTGTTAGAATGCTCAAAATCCAACACTTACGTCATGAGCATGGTTCCCTCACGTCGTGAGGCTGAGTCAGCCTCGAGTTTTGTGTCCTGAACTTGTAAAGTCTATAACTTTTGCGTACGAGCTCCGGTTTCAATGTTTGCTCTATGCACATGTAGGTGTGAAAAGGCTCTACAACTCTCGTTTAGAATCCGTCGGCTAATTTTTACTTTATTTTTATTATATTATTTTTAACAGGCCGGGCCTGGAAAAGTCCGTTTAAATCCCATGACTCCTTCATCTGATGTCTATTTTCGTCAGACTTTTTACTGTTGTACTCCTATTGTCGGGGTATTCAACTTTCGTTTAGGTTGTGTCAACTAAAGAAAACTCGATCTCTATTTCGAGTTTTTAGCAGTCTACTGCTAGGTCAGAAACTTCGAAAATTCATAACTTATACGAATTGAGATTTGGGCGTTCTTTTTATGTATGTTCGCGGTTTAATGATATCTACGACTTTCATTTAGATACCTAAGGCTAAAAAAGTATTTTATTGAAATTTCTCATTTTATGCTTAACAACGCTTTACCAGTAGCGTTATGAATCTTTGATTGGTCATAACTCCTTCGTTATATCTCAGATTTTAGTGTTCGCTATATTTTTGGAAACCTTATCATGATATCTACCATATAGTGTACCCAATTAGAGCTTTTTGAACATTTCATTTTCGATGACATTCTTATTACTTTACAAAGAGGTTAGAAGACTCGACATTTAGTCATTACATTGACCTGAAATAACGGGTTGTTACAGATGTTGTCATGAAAACCTTTATGGACACTGCTTTGCACCAATATCATGAGTCTATCGACAAGTGCACTGCTGCTGTAGATTACTCTACTTCTCTATGCAAACGAGCTACATCTGTTATTAAAGAACTCATCCAAGACTCCAAAGTTTTTCTTGACTCTCTCAATGGTCATGCTGAGACGAATGCTGCGAAGGCGAATGCATCTGTTGATTCTCTATCTCAGTCTCTTCAAGGGGAACAAGCCAAGTTCGAGACTCTTTGTTCTGATGTATTTACTAACAATAAAACGTTTTTGCAATCTATTGACTCTCGGTTTGAAAAGCTTATTGCTGATTTCCAGGTGGAAAGGCAACTCCGAGATGATCTTGCTTAACAGACTCCTATCAATGCAATGCAGAAAGGCAAACTTGCCAAGGCAAAAAGAGTAGTTTTCTTGCTAAAATTTAAACGAGTTGTTTTTCACAGTTGTGCTGGGGATGTTCTTTCTCAGTTGCACAATGTGCTTCAGGCTCATGATCCCATTCTAACGCTTACAATTCGCAATCATTAAACCTCCAAACTTCTTCTTTCAATTGAACTCTTATACGAAATAAAGGATGTTTCGGAGAAGGTGTCTAATCTGCCATAGGGGGGGAGAAGGTCTTGTGATTCCTCCTGAGGACAAACCAAAGGTGACTGTGAAAACCAAATAGAAGGATAATGTAGCTTCGGGTTCTGGTAAGAAAGAGAAGAAGAAGCATGTTATTGGGGGGAAATAATGACAGTGACAAAGATCAAGAAACTATTTTTGAGATCCTGAAGGGAAAGAAAAGGGATCAGGAGATAGACGAAACTCTTCGTGTCTCTTAGGAAGCCGAAGACATAGAAAGAAAGAAAAAAGAAGAGGATGATGCACTATGCTGCAAGAAAATGTTGTTCCCTCCTTGGACCAGGGGAAACACTGATCAAAAAAGCCATAGAGTGTCCAAGCACATTCTTGCTGGAACTTGTCACTTCGTTTGACTGTGATAATACAAGGGATTCACAGTTTGATATGCCTATAACACGCAAGGCATTTCTTTTTCATTGCATTGATTCAGCAGCTGAAGGTCCTTCACCCCATCCTCAGATTGACCGGGAACTTATTGACTTCTATCTTCAGTTCAGTCTGCCTCAGTACCTGACTTGGAGCGCACATAATATCACAACAGTCAAGGTGCTGAAGCCATTGCCTGCAAGGAAATTCATTAACGTTCAACTCAAAATAACCCGAGGTTCAGATAAATTGGTGTCTTTGATTTCCCTGGCAGACCTTCCCAATTTGAATCCTCATGATTGGATCTTGCTCTTTAACATCTTGCTCACAAATGCAAAAGAATTTGAGCCGATCCAGAATCATTTGAAGAGAATGCTGGCTTCCTACGTCCTTGAGGTTGCGAAGATGGATCAAGAAGTAGGTTTTGTTTTGAGGAAGAATCCAACGGTGAAGCCTACTGGAAAGCCTGGTGATGTCACTAAAATGAACTTTGGACAGATTGATTCGACTCACCTCACCGTTATGTTTACTGGAACCAAAGGTTAGAAGTTTTTGTTTGCTCTTGTTGACAAGCACCTATTTTCCACCGATTTCCTGGAACATATTATCAATATTATTAATCGGTGCAAGGAGAACTCTGCTACAGATAAGAAGAACTTCAAGGACATGCTTCGTTGGTACATCACATTTAGGCAAACTCTTTTCGCCATCATACCGAGTGTGTTCAAGACAATCAAGAAGTTTGTTGCAGCTCAACCGAATTGAGATCTTGGCTCCATTGACACAAAGGGGGAGATTGTTGGGTATTATGTGTTGTGTCATGGGCCAGTCTTTTGTATATCCTGTTTGGGCCTGTCTAACCATTATTATAGTTAGGGTTATGTATTATATATGGTACATGCATGTATGCCTTAGGGAATTGAGTTAATTATTATTGTTGTTGCTTCGTAACCCTAAACATCTCTGTAGTCGAAGTTCTTAATCGAGCTCTTCTAAGGTGTTGAAGTTAATCATTCGACATCAGTTTAACCATTCTAGTGTTCATAAATTCTTTAACTTTATTATTCTTCTTGAATCTAGCGATCATTAAGGATTTTTTTTATTCCAACAAAGAGTACCACACCGTTGTGTGGATACGAACTAAAGGATATCCGTTTTGAGCATGCTCAAGTACCAGGTCACTTGAGCCTGCTCAGAAACAACAAACTCAGGGCAAGAAAGAGCCTTCTCAGAAAACATCTTGCTGATCTCCATTACCGTCTCAATCCCCTGTCTCAGATCAAGATACTCCTTAGCCAACCTCTCCCTCTACACCAAGGTAATATACCTCATGCGGAACGTCTCTGATAACTGCTCCTAAGTAATAGCAGCTCTCTGCTCAGTAGTGTAAGATCCAATCACAAGTCTCCACCAATCCTTTGCCCTTGATCAGAGAAGGTTTAGGGCGCACTTGACCTTCTGGTCAGGAGGGAAAGAATGTGTGAAGAAACAAACTTCCACATCAGACAACCACCTCATCACAACAATTGGGTCCCGACCGCTTCATACTCCTGAGGCTTCCTATTGTCGAAGTCCCAGTATTGGAAAGCTCTCTCCCACCGAATCCATGCGGAAATAATAGTCGTGGTAACTACAACAATAGTAGCCTCAAAAAGTGAAAATATTGATCACTGAAAAGACCAGTAATTGTGGTCTTGATAGACTAAAAAACAACTCTGGAATCGATCCCCGGACATCAATAACCACCTCAGCAGCAATCATCTCACAAATCTGATCATCAGTCAATCCTAGCTTCTCCTGGCCACCCACTCTAGATCTAGAACTTGATCCACTAGTGAACATCATACAGAAAATAAATCAAAATATATCAGGAAGGCCACAATTCATACAATAAAAACATCCAAGACAAACGAAACCCTTGGGGTTTGTGAATTCCTTGTTACGGATATGGGTCATGTGCTTCCTATAGTATGGGCCCATACTACCTTCCACACATACCCGCATTTGTATCAAAGATCATCACAACCGCCCAAAAAAGAAACAACAACTATGATACACATACATCCTATCACTGTTACCTACAGAATGGCTAATCATGCCTCACCTGACTAACTGCCCACACACCTAGTCACCTATGAAAATTCCACCAACCCTGCAACCACATGTACATGCAAATAATACATAACACTGGATCCTATAGACAGTCAAATATTTGATCCTACTGTAAGCCCTTAATCAAACAATAACAAAAAATAAGGCTAAATCAAATAATCTCAGTCTATAAACTCTTAGTTATGTACAACTATGTTGCACACACTAAGAAACTATAGTAATGATGCAAAATTTCATACAAGAAGCACTCCTAGGCTATCAGGCATCATACTTCATGCAACTTTTTAAACTCCAAATCCATTTAATTATCATCGTACAATGAGTGAGATGGAAAATGGGCAACAAGTTGTGACGCTAACCCTTTTTGTATGGTAAAACTAATTCTTTTAAAGACTACATCCGAAGATATAGGGGATATAACATTACTATGCATGATCTGTTGTACTCTATTAAGAAACTCTACTGCATCCGGCGCAAGGAAACCAAACGTATCAAATGCAAATGGTATGAGAACATGTTGATTTTCCATGTACGATTTCTCATGTTTGCTGTGTTTTCATGTAGCTGCTTTTAAAGCAGTTTGTCCCGCTGTGAAACACTCAGCCCTTAAGCCCATGAGATGGGATATCCTTGTAAGGAACACACATGTGTGTTTCCCTATGATCCATCCAAAAATCAAAATGTCAGTCGGTCTGAGGGTTGACTATCCTCATGTTGGGACAGATAATCATATCATGCAATTCTAGAAGATCCCTATCCTACAAATAGCATGTTATTTTACCATAAACATTATATCAAATAACAATGTTAGTAACTTAGGGTATGCTTTATTGGTCTTAAGATCCCTATCCTACAACTAGCATGTTATTCTACCATAAACAGTATATCCCATGATCCTATGAAGTACTTGAAATAATAAATTGAGACTGTAACCCAAACCTTAGTGAGTTCCTGAAAAGTACCATCAAACAACATAACATTCCATAACATGCAAATATGAGCCTTCATCCTTATTAGACCTCCTCGCAAGGCCTACAACTTATTTGGACCGCCTCAGCTCCCTGAGTGGACTCGCTCGTAGCGCCTATAGCCTATCCAGAATGCCTCGAGTGTCTTAGCGTTCAGCACAAAGTCGGACCGCCTCAACCCAACAATAATATGTTGACATATACAACAAATAAAATAAACACATATCCAATAAATATAGGTAATCATACAGATCCACTAATCAATAATATAACAAGCATAACATCATATTATATACCAAAATGCATAACCTAGTGGGCCGGTATTGGTGCCTTCGACCCATAGTACAGTGAGGAAAACTCACCTCTCAAACTGAAAAAAATATTTGAGTAGGTTCTAGCTCCGATTTCCAGCTGAACTGATCAACTATTCGTCAAATAATGACTAATCTCAATTACCACTCAAAATACCCAAAATACGCTTAGGCGAAAGTTGCTCATACCCTAGTCCATATCAACGAGTGAAAAAGCCCACCGAGTTGACTCAGGCTGAGTAAACATGTTGTACACAGCCGTTATGCCCAGCGTATTCAGGATATAACATTGGGGTCTAAAGGGTGTATGTATGGCATACTCTGAAGTGCGCCCAGCGTCCTCTGCGGCCAACTTTCTTTTTTAACCATGCTTAATACATTACGACTTTTTCCTTCCAAATACAGATGTAGGCTCAAAACAATGCTCTTAGTCATAAAGTTTCCTCCTTTACAAGTTTCCATGGCTAGGAAAGTCCTAAGAGCTACAACCCTAACTTCTTATCGCATTAAGACATTACAACACTAACATGGGGTAAAAAGATCCAAGATCACATTTTTCTCACTCAAAATGCCCTAAAATGTCCAAAAGGAACACTTATATGGTTTATGGTAGCTTATACCCAAATGGGCCAAGATTATGGGTTACAAAGCATAAACTTCTAACACTAATAAGATCTTGTGATATGATCATCGAGTTTAGAACTTTAAATCTCAAAATGAAGATTGGAGGTGAGGTGTTTCTATATCTAAGTGTTCATGATCTTCCAAGGTAGTTCTTCAAATTCCTATTGCCTCAAAGAAACCAAAACGCACACTTTCAAGGTCAAAGGAACAAACACAAAGATTAGGGTTGCAATAGATGAAATGAGGGTTCGAGGCTGGTGAGGGGATAAGCCTTGGTGAGTTAATGATGTTTATATAAGGTCCAAACCCAAAATATTATGGTTTGAGGTCTTGGCACGTACATCCCTCATACGCCAAGCATACGTCTGCTCCACCCAGTATATACAAAAATGCCACTATGGGCCATTTTTTAATTAATTCTCATACAAAAGAGATAAAATGAAAATAATTTTCATACTTAGGGTTAAAAATGAAAATACCTCATCATCAGGATGTTATAGATTTAAAAATCAAACATTTACAAAGAATAACATATGTCATTTTACTACAAAACCCTATTATACATGTGACAATGCATATCATGCAAAAGATGCTATAAAGCGTCTAGGATTTGAAGGATTTAAACTATTTCTATGTATGTATATTTATATGTTAAAATACATAAAGCTTATACATGTACATACTTTGAGGCGTACCTCTTTATGGAAATCAGTACCTTACACTATACATATATACCATATATACTCCACTTTTATAAACTCTACACAATTCATTTTGCCTAGTAACTTATTTAAATATAAGTTAGAACTAAGAGCTATTTACATACCTTAGTTAAGGTCTTTTTAGTGAGACTATGTTCATTAGCTAAGTCTAAACAGTTTGCATACCCATACTATTATAACCGTTAATCTTCCGCACAAGATACATGTGTATAGATATATACGGGTTGACATCCTTACCCGAGGTTGCTAGTTACAACCTCAACCGATCAATCGAAGCGGGTGATAAGTGTATGCTTTCGTTACTATAGCATGAAATGAAGCGTTGTAGGGGGGTACATTCAGTCATGTAGCTCGGTTATAGGAATGAATACAAACATTTACTAGAGTCTCTTTTACAAACTAAAAACCATAGGCTTGGTTTCTTTCAAAACTATTTTAAGTATGGATTTACTTACGGTCTCTCTTTTACCACAAACCATGAGCTTGGTTTCTTTCAAACTGTTTTAAGTATGGATTTACCTAAACAATAGTAAAGTTTGGTTTCAAAGTACAATCAGGGATTCTTTAAAAACACAATTTTAAATATGAATTTACTTATATAAAAATACATTTCCGCTTTCAAAGACTCTTTAAATACACAGTTTTAAGTATGGCTATACTTACAAAGAAACTAATTTTTAAAATTTTTAAAAGTATTATTGTTGTTAGTAGAAAACTTGTAACTCTCACCAATATTGTGTTCACCCTCAAAACTACATGTATTCTTAGGGACCCATTAAACAACCATTCAAGAGGGAATTTATTACAAGAAACCTAGTTACTAGTTTTTTTTTGTTATGTCCGCCTATCTGTTTAAGGAAATTTATGTACTATAGTATTATATGTAAGAACCGTGTATTCAAACATCAAGGTGGAATACAAATGCTATTTTTTATTATTGTAAATTTGTTATAGAGAACTCATATCATCAAAAGAGGGATACAACTATAGCGATAATATCATAATAAAATTATTATTATTAATTACACTACTTCTTGGCTACCTACTGTACATAGAATCTGGCCATATAGGGTTGTTGGATTTAGAACAGCTTAATTACTAAAATGTTCATGCCCTCCGGTGCTTCCTGTTAGGCCCTTGTCAATACTTGGTAGTCCTGCAGCACAAAACAAACATTAATTATACTAAAAACCTTACTAACGATAATATATAAGAGTTATATATATATATATTTATATATATATATATATATATATATATATATATATACTTTGACCCACGATGAGAAAAGTTAGTAAAAGTCTAAACATCCCTTCAAATAAGACTACAAACTCAATCCTTTAGGTTAAACACCTCGTCGAAGGTTAGTACCGTTCATAATTCATACCATAAATAAACATGGAATTCACACCTATGTTGATTTTGGACGGGCCGGTGCACAACCAACCTTGAGCAAGGGGTTTGATAGAATATAATGGTTGAGAGCTTTAGAGATTGAAGAATTTTCACAAGATTCGTAGTAGACGCATAATACCCTCGTTAGAATTCTTATATCAAATTCAAAACAACACATACAAATGATAAAAATACTTAAAATGTACTATCCTAGATTTTCTAGATTTAACTAAATCCGAATAACCAATAGCTCTATTATCTTCATTACAGAGAAACCTTTAATTCTCCATCATTCGTTTAGTAGTCTTCAAACTTATCTCTCCCATATCTTCTAAAGATGATCAAAGATAAGAAACCAATTAGAGAAAACTAATACACTTGAGGAATAAAGCTGACAAATCATCCATGACTCCTCAATTTTTTTTCTCTTCCTGGCAATTTCTTCAAATTTAACAAACTATTCAAATTAAATCAGCAAATCAAATCCATGATAGGCAACATGGATTTAGTAGAATACGCCACTCACACTCTAGGTCGGAGAGTCGGTGAACTCAAGGAAAAACAACATGATAAGAATGGTACTACCCATACACTATGTCATCATGTCAATTAAACAAAAAAAATTGTTACCCATGTTTACAAAATGTATACACTAGTGTATAGAGTCCAACTGACCTGCAAACCGACTATAAAATGATTGCAACAAATAAAAGGATGCATATAACTCATAACCAGCTCAAGGAGCTACATAATATGCTAATCGTACATTTAAAATCTTTAACAAGGTTACCTAGGCCGACTAGTACCCTCAGATTAAGGTTAGGGATCATGGGAAAAGAGATTATATATAAATATTTATCCTTGCTATATCTCCCACTAGACAAAGCTTTCCAATTACTAACCACGTCCTTGTTTGGAAACTGGGTGTAACAAGATGTAACTGGAATATAAGTATTTATGCTATCAAGTTGTTTCAAAGGTCATTGATATTAACAATTATTGCTCTATCATTTTAAATCGGTAGGATTTCAATTTGTGCTTTATCATTTGATATTAGTTGGATTTTAGTTCCCGCCGCATCATTTAAAATCGGTAAGATTTCAGTTATCTCTCTTTCATTTAAAATTAGAAGAATTTCAACTCATTCTCTCTCTCTCTCTCTCTCTCTCTCTCTTTATATATATATATATATATATATATATATATATATATATATATATAAAGAGAGAGAGAGAGGGGAGGGTTCAATTGAGAAAAAAAAGGTTGAGAATGGGGGAATCATTCTCAACCAATAATTTTTTTTTTGCCGCAAAAGTCTCCAACGTACCCGCGGAAATGGGAAAAGAATGCACATGCGTTTTCCAAGAAAACATGTTTCCTTAAACTATGCTAAACATTACCTTAATATATACAAAAACATACTTTTTTTAAGAATTTTTAAGAAGCTATTTTTATCGAAAAATGGTTTTAAATATACCAAAATTCATGATTTTTTATTCTCTACAAACAGACATCCATATTGATATAGTTTTAAGATAAAATAAAAAAGATATTTTTTTTATATTTTCAGCTATCCTTATTCATAAGTGAATAAAAATCAATCTGGTTTTTACTACAGTACATTTGTTATTCACTTATGAATAAAAACTATGATTAATTTTTTTTACAATTTAAGTATCATTCATATATGAATATAGCATATATTAAACATAGTATATTCATATTTAAATATTAGACGATGCATTCACTTGTGAATATTACATAGTATATTCACTTGTGAATGTTAGAGGCTATATTCACTTATAAATATTATATTATATTTTCATATGTGAATATTATATAGTATTACATAGTATATCACATGACAATAGTACTTAGTATAATCACTTGTGAATAATAGTTGGTATATTCATATGTGAATATTGCACAGTATACTCATATATGAATATTACAATGTGTTGTCAGAAGTATATATAATTTGTATATGTTATTCACATATAAATAACATACAGACTTGCATATTTGTTTTGTGTTTTAATAATCACATATTGATTCAGGTGAGAAAACATATTTATATGTGAATATAACGTGGTAATTTAGTTTATGCATTTCATCAAAGAGCTGGAGTGCATACAAGTTAACTTTTTTTTTAAAATGTGATAAATATGATACTTTGACTACTTAAATCTTACAAAATAGTAGATACGTGGAGAAATATATGAAAATTTCAAACAAAAAATGATTTGATCTTTTTCTAACTTTAATTTCGATGTTTTATTTGATGAACGATGTTGAATGAATGATACGAATTGAATTTTTTGTTGATTGCTGATGATGTTGTTCTAATGATGCTGAGAGTATAATTACTTGTAGATATTGAAGATATGTTCGTATTCAAACAAAATTGAAGTTTGGATTAAAAGAGCTAAAAACGAAGGAATTTCAACTGTTCGTATTTGTGATTAAAGGCTATTATATCATATTTACAAGTTTGCCACCATGTCCTTTATGTTTAGAGGCTAATTAAATGAGTGGTTGAGAATCATTCCCCCATTCTCAACCTTTTTTATTTTCTCAATTGAAGCCACCTCTCTTGCTCTCTCTCTCTCTCTCTCTCTCTATATATATATATATATATATATATATATATATATATATATATATATGTATATATATGGTGGAGTAAAATCTTCTTATAGATCGTTAGATTCAAGCAGAACAATAAAGATAAAGAATTGATGAAGACAAGAATGGTTTAACTGATGTAGAATGATTTACTTGAACACCTCAGAAGAGCTCGATTAAGAACTTCGACTATAGAGGTGTTTAGGGATACAATACAACAGAGATAATAAATGAATCACTATTTAAGGTATACATGCATGCACTATATATAACGTAACCCTAATCTATAATCACGGTTGGACAGGCCCAAACCGGATATACAAAAAAGAATGGCCCATGACGCAACACGTAATACCCAAAAATCTCCCCCTTTGCGTCAATGGAGACGAGAACTCAGTTCGGTTGAGCTACAACAAACTTCTTGACAGTCTTGAACACGCTTGGTATGATGGCCAAAAGAGTACGCCTGAATGTGATGTACCACCGAAGCATGTATGTGAAGTTCTTATCTGAAGCAATCGGTGGAGAATAGGTGCTTGTCAACAAGAGCAAACAGAAACTTTTCACCTTTAGCTCTTGTGAACATAACAGTGAGGTGAGTAGATGCAATCTAACCAAGATGCATTTTGTTGACATCTCCAGGCTTTGTAGTAGGCTTCACCGCCGGTTTCTTCCTTAAAACAAAAGCTATTTCCTAATCTATCTTGGCAAGTTCATGGATGTAGGAAGCCAACATCCTCTTTAGATGATTCAAGATCGGCTCATGCTCTTTCGCATTAGAGAGTAAGATATTAAATAGCAGGATCCAATCATGAGGATTTAAATTAGGAAGATCTGCCATGTAATTCAAAGAAACTGAGTTATCTGAACCTTGGGATATTTTGAATTGAACATTAACGAACTTCCCTGCAGGCAAAGGCTTCAGCACGTTGACCGTTGTAATTTTCTGTGCGCTCCAGGTTAGGTACTGAGGCTGACCGAACTGGAGATAAAAATCAATAAGTTCTCGGTCGATTTGAGGATGAGGTGAAGGGACTTCAACAGTCGAATCAAAACAATGAAAAATGAATGCCTTTCGTGTTATAGGCATATCAAACTGTGAATCCCTCGTATTTTCACAGTCAAACGAAGTCACAGGTTCCAGCTAGTATGTGCTTGGAAACTCTATAGCTTCTTTGATCAGTGTTTCCCTAGTCCAAGGGGGGAACAACGTCTTCTTGCAACTAAGAGCATCATCCTCTTCTTTCTTCTTTCTTTCTCTTTGTTCTTCTTCCTTTGCAACTCGAAGATTTTCATCTATCTCTTGATCCCTTTTCTTTCGCTTAAGGATCTCAGATAAAATTTCTTGATCTTCTTTACTATCATCATCTTCCCCAATGACATGTTTCTTTTTTTCTTTATTACCTGAACCCAAAGCTACATTATCCTTCGGTTTGGTTTTTACAGTCACCTTCGGTTTAACATCAGGAGGGATCTTCACAATACTATCTCCCCATTGTTGCGGAGTGGCCATCCCCTCCAAAATACCCTTCATTTCTCGTAAGAGTTCAATTGCTGG
This sequence comes from Lactuca sativa, assembly GCF_002870075.4. Classification (NCBI taxonomy): domain Eukaryota; kingdom Viridiplantae; phylum Streptophyta; class Magnoliopsida; order Asterales; family Asteraceae; genus Lactuca; species Lactuca sativa. The sequence goes on from NC_056626.2 coordinate 257,867,089, forward strand.
AAGGAGTTTGGAGGTTAGATGATTTTGAATGGTAGGTGTAAGAATCGGGTCATGAGCTTGAATCACATTGTGCAGCTACGAAAAAACGCTCGCTCAGTTTTTAACAGCGAAATCTCTCTTTTTGCTCTGGCAATTTCTGCCTTCTACACTTCATTAATAGCGATCTACTGATCATGATCATCTTGTAGTTTCCTTTCCACTTGGAAATCAACATTTAGATTGTCTAACTGAGAGTCAACAGATGCCAGAAAGGTCTTGTTATCAGTAAAAATATCAGAACGAAGAGTCTCAAATTTGGCTTGTTTTCCTTGAAGAGACTGAGACAGGGAAGCAACCGATGCATTCACCTTAGCATCTTTTGTTTCAGCATGACCCTTGAGAGAATCAAGGAAAACCTTGGAATCATGAATAAGGTTTTTCACGCCAGCTGTAGCGTTCTTGCACAAAGAAGTTGAATCATCCAAAGAAGCAGTGCATTTGTCAATGGACTCATGATACTTGTGCAAAGCGGTATCCAGAAAGGCTTTCATTATGACATCGTTGCACTTCTTAGATTACTCAATCAGTTCATCAAGCATTTCATTTACACTGTCTATCTGCTGCTTGGTCGCTGGAGTAGATTCATCCTCATCACTTGGGATTCTATATGGACTGTAGTAAGTAGAATCAAACTCAAATTCGGCTTTTCCAAGAACTGGATTAGAATCAGTGGAAGGATTTTGGGAAATAGGTTCGGTTGTAACTTTAGGAGCATCTTTAGTGTTCGCCCCCACATCAGATGTGTTGACTTTTACTAAGGAATCGGTGGTAGAGGTGATGATAGGTGTAGTGGTGAATGTTGTTTGGGAGGAAAATAGGAGGTGGTAATGGAACGGTAGTGATAGGAGTGGAGCTGACAGGCGGTGGTGGAGCAATCATAGAAGAAGGTTGTGATGTAGGTGGATCTGGAGCTGGAGCCGAATCCTGAACAGTAGACTTGGGTGGAGATGGAGGAGAAGTAGGAATAGAATCATTAAAAACACCAATCTATTCTAATGATTACATCAAGACTTCCAATGATTATAGGCATTAGGTGCGATGTGAAAGACGTGGTTATTTAGGGTGAGAAAGTAATTAGCCATATAGCGCATTCAGCCCTCCAGGACCAGGCATTGTATTGCAATTAATCCTGGAACTGTTAAGTAATGCGAAACTTTATGCAAAATTCTCTAAAACTGAGTTCTGGATTAACGAAGTGCATTTCCTTGGCCATGTGCAAAGGGATTCATGTCGATCCCACAAAAATCAAAGCGGTTAAGGAAGGGAAAGCTCCAACGACGCCAATCAAAGTATGCTAACTCCTTGGGCTTATGGGCTATTACCAGATAATTATTGAGAACTTCTACAAAGTACCCAAGCCGTTTACCGCTCTAACTATGAAAGATAAGAAATTTGATTGGGGAGACAGACAACTTGAAATTGAAACAATTGTTATGTAGTTCACTAATTTTGTCTCTTCCAAATGAAATTGAAGATTGTGTAGTAATCTCGGATGCCTCTCACCAAGGGTTAGGATGTGTATTGATGCAAAGTTATAAAGTCATTGCATACGTATCCAGACAACTTAAGCCAAACAAGACCAACTACACTAACCTAATTTAGAATTTGGAGTTGTAGTGCTTTCTTTAAAGTTTTGGAGGAAGTACCTTTATGGAACGAAGTGCGTTGTCTTCACTGACCACAAAAACCTTCAACACGTCGTTGATCAGAAATAGTTCAACATGAGACAAAGAAGGTGGATTGAAATGCTTAATGATTACAAATGCAAATTTGTTATCATCTGGGAAAAGCGAATGTCGCAGTAGACGCTTTAAGCTGGAAAGAACGAGAAAATCCACTTCGTGTAAAGGATCTAACCCTAACAAGTCACTCCAATCTTACCACAAAATTTTAGACACTAAGCTGCAAGCTCCTGAAAGCGAAAATATCTTGGATGAAAACCTGCAAGGAATAGACAAGCACTTTGACCTCAAAGAAAATGGAACATAATATTTCATGAACCGAATTTGGACACTAATGTTCGGTGAAGTGAAGAGTCTAGTCTTAAATGAAGCTCACAAGTCAAAATATTTGATACACCCCAGATCCTACAAGATGTATCTCGATCTTAAGAAGCTTTTTTAGTGGCCCAACATGAAGGAAAAGATTGCCACATATGTCAGTAAATTCGTGACTTGCGCCAAAGTCAAAGCAGAGTACCAGAAGCCAACTAGTCTAGTACAACAACGATCCATTCGAAAATAGAACCGGGAACAAAAAGCCATGGACTTCGTAACAAAGTTACCAAAAACTTCAAGTCGTCATGACACCATTTAGGTAGCGGTCAACTGTCTGACCATGTCCACCCATTTCATAGCCACCAAAGAAATTGATAAGATGGAGAAACTCACTAGGACCTGTCTCAAAGAAATAGTTAGACTACACAGTGTGGCAATATTTATATTCTTGGACCGAGATAGCAGATGCAAATCCAAATTTTGGCAATAATTGCAGAGGTACTTAAGGACAAAGTTGGGCATGAGTATTGCATATTATCCTCAAATGGATGGAGAGAGTGATAGGAAGATAAAAACTCTTGAAGACATGGAGGCTCCATGCTTGTGTGATAGACATTGGTAATGTATGGTGTGACAACCGATAAAACTTATGTTAGGACTTATCTAGAATCTTGCCATTTCCATGCGTGCACATAACTTGGCTTTATATGTAACAAGTTGAGCTAGATCGCGACTTAATAGATCCCTTGGAAAATAAGTGTAACTTAGCTTGTACTAAGCAGCCATAATGATATGTGAATACTACATATTGGTTGTAAAATGCCAAAGCTCAATCCCAAAACTAAACACAAAAACCATGTTCGAAAGATCAAAGCTCATGGGGATGTAGAATACCTTAAATTCTTAACCGGAACATATGATGTGCTTAACTAGTTTTATAACTTATCAAATTCAAATTAATTAAATCATAAGTTGATTTAATTACAAGTTGGAAATAATATCCACACATCATAATTTGCATTATGAGCCATAAATAAAATCCAAGGATTGTCGAATCCTACATTCATATGTTATGAACATTTATTTCATTTATTTGAAATATAAAAAAATTAAATTTTATAAAAATTAGATCATAAGTTGTAACTTTTATAACTTAATTCAAGATGATTCAAGTTTATGAGTTTACTTTAAAAAAAATAGTTCAATAAAAACTAAGAACTAAACTCTTGGAAGATTATGAAAATACTTAGAGTTTTATAAAAATTAAAGCCAAATTTTTATAAAAGTTAAGGGAAGACTCTAGGAGAGAGTAACCTTACCAACAAAAGCCTCATAATAACACTCTCTCGTTCCCAAAAATTTAGCTATACAAAACCTCTTATTCACTCTCTCTGAGTCCTTACATCATAGCCCTTATATTGCAAAATTCAAGACCAGGTTTTGCATGTTAATATGAGACAAAAAAGGGATCTTAGAGACATATTCTCTGGGAGAGATTTTTCCATTTCATTTTCATAAGTTATCTCACATTCATAGAGTTTTGTGGACAATTGAGGTGGATTATAGTCTCAAAGAGACAACGAGAGAGATGGTCTTTCCAGAGAGAAAGAATCTCACTTTCTCTTTTCCTTCTCTCTAGAAAACTCACTTTCTCTATCTAAAAATCAGCCCCTCAACCACGAATTTTAAGCATTATTTTGGGTGTTTTTGAAGCTTCATATCAAAGGGTAAATGCTTATCATTCACCTCTTGAGGATCCAATAAAATTTTTACAAGTTCTACTCATATTGTCCTCCTAATTTTCGATGTCTAAGGATTGTTATTGGAAAGATACTTTGTTTGATCTTGATGTTTGTAGATCACCACAAAAAAAAACATGTTTCATGTTCTTTAAATGGTGATGATCCATGATTGAACCAAATTCAAGAGCAAATGTTAGCACATGCAAGCCTTATCTAGTACAAAAAACCATTTTTTCAGAAGTTTAGTATCATCTATCTTGGTTGCATGTAAGATCAAATGGTTAGTAACAAGTAATTCTATAGAATATATTTAATATAATTTTGTTCTATCTTAATCTAAGCAAAAAAAAAAATAACCGATATCATTATGTAAAATAGAAGTTTGAGCTATGTTTTCATGAGTTTTACTCTTCAACATTCTGTCAGATTTGTTCACTCTACTTTAAAAGGTCATAACTCACTAATTTATTGACCAAATCAATATATTATTTTTCTGAGGACTAGTTCCTTGAGTTATCATTCGAATTCAGTTAGCCTTACTGTAAAACATTGAAAATCCAGTTTTGGACGATTTTTACAAAATGGTTGCGCAAACAACACTTTTTCTGTGATCACTAGTCTTGCATTACATGATCAAGGGTCTTAAAACCCGCCCTAAATTTGGGGAAAAATATTTTAGAAACTTAACATATCCATAAAAGAATGCCTAAAATGTCATGGATTAAAAACCCATAGAATTTTGTACAAAATTCATGAACTTTCAGCTACTTTTAGACGTCATGCACTATATAGTGCTACATTCCCTAATTTGTGGTCGTTGAATACCCTATTCATCTTCAAAATAATTCTGATCAAAATTGCTTTATGAAAGTAAGAGGTCTTAAGAGGTGTTTAGTGATTAAACAAAATCCTTATCTTAAGAGTATATTACTGAAATCGTCCCTACGGTTTAGTCATAATTGCACGTTTGGTCCTTAACTTTGTTTTTGCACTCGGATTGTCTTTGTGATTTTATTTTGTTGCATTTTTTATCCCTTAAATAAATAAACTTAGGTACCAAACGCGTAATTTTGACCAAAACATAGGCACAAAAAATGCAACAAAATCAAACCACAGGGGCGATCCGAGTGAAAAAAAAGTTAGGGAGAAAACATACAATTTTGACCAAACCCTAGGGACGATTTTAGTTATTTACTCTAAAAATAACTATTTAATGGCCATAAATTCAAAATAATCGTTTTCAGAAGAGATAAAATTTGAAAAGTTGTATTATTTATGTATTCGCAAAACAAGAATTCCATGTAAATATTCAGATGATTCGGAAACTGTTTGGTATTTTATCTATATTTTCCATTAAATTGGAGAATGAATATACACATTCAGTTCAATGGACTCAAATACCCTAATCAATATTTTCTCAACCTTGGGAACATTACGGGAACCTTTAAACATTAAATTGAGAATTTTAGAAACTGTTTACCATATATTTTCAATTTTCTCTATTATTTGGCCTTTAATTTACAAGTAAATATCAAATGACCTTTAAAAATGTCTACAAAATTTTTGAACACCAATGCCCTTTGTTAGAACCAAAATATAAATTTTTACAAGTTTTCGAATTCATTCTCATGACTTTATGGATTTTTAAACACAAGGAACCTTGATTTCAATAATACCAATAATGAACCGAACAAATTTTAAGCACTTTGTGAAACCACTAGTTGGATAGGTAGATCTTAGATAATGGTTTAGTGAATTATATCTCACTATAAATTATTTGTTCGATAGGGCACTAGTAGCAATCAATCTCTATAATATGAACTGCGAAGCTTGAACCACAAACTCTCCCTAGTGACTATTCACAGTCCAATTTTTATTGTTTTGATGATTTCAGTTAGAAAGAATGTTACTGTTTTATGAGCTATCTGTTTTATTTTATGAACTACTGAAACTTTGTTTTATGAACTGTCTAAACTTTATTTTGTGAACTTGCCGAGCCTTGTTTTATGAACTTAATGAGCTTGGAACGATATTGTTTTATGAAAATAATGAACTTCGAACAATATTGTTTTATGAACTTGATGAATTTTGAATGATACCCTTTTATGAACTTTGTGTTAGGAATTTCATGCCATGAACTCTTGATATGAACTTTGTGATATGAACTTGTTATGAACTTTGTATGTTAAGTCCCCGTAAATGGATCTACAACTTATTAACTTGTATTCGACCCAATAGTCTTATGGATAGAGTTATTTGGGGGTCGATAGCCCCCACTCACCCAAAACTGTGAGTGTATATTTCCATAATCTGACATCACGTGAATCATGGACAAGATGGAATGGGGTGACAACGGTCGTTAGGCTTGCTTGCGAACAGAGTGCTTTGGCATTCAACACTCATTTAAAGTTAAAACTTTTGCTGAACAAATCTATATTTTGTTGTTGAAATGATGTACATTTGTAAACCTATGAACTCATCCGTTATTTTATAGTTGTCCCTCTTTTTTTGCATGCTTTTCAAGAAATGGTCAATGAGCCAACTTAAGATGCAACAATGATTTATGTTTATTTCTCTTGTTATGTACTAGACTGTGTGTAGTATAGAACTAAAATGTAACTACTACTTTGAATATCATGTAAATATAAAATGCTCAATGATTATGGTTGGTAATCCTATTTACATTGTGTTGTGAGACCGTAGCCTATCACCCTTCGTGATTATGCTTTAACGGGGTGTGACATGTGGGATACTTACTTACCACTAGTTGATTTTTCATATAACAATAGTTATCATAGTAGTATAAAGATAGCCCCATTCGAGGATTTGTATGTACGTATATTCCATTCCCCAGTATGTTGGGTAGAAGTTGGAGATACTATACTCAATGGTATTGAGATCATCCACAAAACAAAGGAAAAGATTGTTCATATAAAGAAACGATTAAAGGCTGCACACAGTCGTTAGAAAAGTTATGCCTTTGTGAGACGTAAAACCCTTGAGTTCAAAGTAGAAGACCATGTCCTACTAAAGGCTGCACCATGGAAGGGTGTCATTAGATTTGGAAATTAAGGTAAACTAAATACCCGATACATCGAGCCTTTTGAAATCCTAGCAAGGATTGGTCCGATAGCTTACAAACTCAAGTTACCTCAAGAACTCAGCAAATTCCACGATACCTTGCATGTTTGTAATCTCAAAAAGTGTCTCTTGGATAAGAACCTTGTTATTCATCTTCTCGAGATCCATGTCAAGACTAAAATTCACATCTTGGAATAACCAGTTCAGATCATGAATAGAGAAATCTAAAACCTTAAACAAAGATGCATGTCTATAGTGTAAGTCTAATGGAACTCCCATAGAGGGCCAAACTTTACTTAGGAACGTGAAGACCAGATAAAACAAAAATACCAACAACTGGTCAGCGGTTCCTCCTCCACTAGTGGAACGAAATAATTTTGGGAATAAATTATTTTAATGTGGAGGTAATGTGATATCCTGAAATTTAGGTCTAAAAATATAGATTGTCTATTTCTCGTGAACCTCTTTGTAAGTTGAGATATTGAGTTTTAGTGCAACATTAGGAAAATAAATTGCTTCATTAAAATTAAAATAAGATATGATATATTATCTTACTTCCAATGATGGAAAATCTCAAACGAATCATGAAACACAAATTGTATCCCTAGTAATACGTCTGAAAAAACTGAAAATTCATAATCAACTGAAAAAATTACAATTAAAATAAGATATGAAATATTACCACTCTAGTCTCATAGTACATGTTCACCTGAGTCCAGAAATATAAAGGACATTGAACACAAAGTTGGTATGCAAAATATACGACCGTATTATGAAATTGAACAACCACGTAATGGCCAAACACCTGTTAAGTGTCAAATCATGACCTTCAGGTGAGTCATGGGGTGTCTTCTGAAATGAATTTCGATTCCGGATAAGTTTTCCTACAAGCCCTGTTTAATTTATAAAATTATGATGTTCTTAACATTTTATGCCCGAAAAATACCTTGAGTCGTTATAGATAGGGTTGAGATAGCTAAATGCCTGTTTTCGCCAAGAAGTTTTCCTTCTTCTCTACGTTTCGATGTATGGGGTCAGTTCGGGTCTCATAATGAAAATTTAGTTATATATTACGAAGTAGATTTTTATGTAGTATTTGATTTAAGAGCTAACTTTCCCGTCGTACGACGTCTTGACTCTTTTACAAAAGAAAGTACCTAACAGTAGTAGGATAATATCCAATTAAGACTTTCAATCACTTCGTTAGGATAGCTACACTTTGAGTTAACAACTTTCGTTCATACCATTAGCCATAGAATATCGTATATTATTTGAGTTTTTTAACGAAAACGTTGCCATTAAAATTTCATGAAACGTCTACCGCCTACTTAGGATAAGGTTGGGAGGTTTCAATTTAGACCATTGGATGAGATAGCATTCAGACTCTTCGATCGGAATTAAATATAACATATATAAGAGGGAGGTGCTCCCTCGTTTCTCACCAATTCATCTTTCTCACCTCTCTCCCTTACTAATCTGTCTTCCACTGTTGGAGACCACAGAACCACTAGAAAAACCAACTGCTGCCTCCCATTTTTCAGATATGACCTCCAACGAACACCCTCTGACCGTCTAAATACTGACAGCAGCCTCCGGTGACGATTAAGCCTTCGTCTGCCGCATATATCGATGAGTTTTCCATCCACTTTTCCGATCAAATTCTAGCCAATTTCACTATTCCTCCGGTCGTGATTAGTATTCATCCGATGACATTTTCTAGAAAACACTATTCAACGACATATTTTCCGGTGAACTTTCCGACCAATTTACCGACGAAGCTTTGACAAAATTTTCTAGGAAAACACTATTCACCGGCAAAACTCAATTCACCGACAACATTTTCGGTGAACTTTCCGACCAATATACTGGCGAAGCTCTGACAAGTTTTTCTAGGAAAACACTATTCATTAACATAACACTATCAACTGAAAGTTTTCCGTGAACTTTTCGACCAATTTACCATCGAATCTCTGACAAGTTTTTCCAGGAAAACACTATTCACCATACTTCGAAACTTCTAACTTTCAGATTTTCTTAATCTATTCGGTTTATCGACTACAAACCCCAAAAATGAGTGTTACGGCCCTCGTTTATGGTTTATACGCTTTGGTGGAGAATACATGTGCATATACATCGATTGACACAAACATACATAAAATGTAATATTTTTATGTGAAAGATACTTACAGGCTTTAACTAGTTTATGAAATGTTATTTTGACAAATACATGCTACGTAGTCATAAACTAGCTATATATTTGATACACATATGTTATGTTGTTTTAAGTATGAAACATTTACAAAGAATAACATATGTCATTTTACTACAAACCCTATGATTTATGTGACAACGCATATGATGCAAAACATGTCATAAAGATTTGTAGTATGTCATGGATTCAAACTATTTCTATGCATGTATATTTATATGTTTAAATACATAAAGGTTATACACGTATATACCTTATAGCGTACCTCTTTATGGAAGTGAGTACTTTATAGCGTAACTCTACAAAATTCATTATACCTAGTAACTTATTTACTTATAAGTTAGGGCTGAAAGCTATTCAGCTACCTTAGTTAAGGGCTTTTTAGTGAGACCATATTTATTAGCTAAGTCTAAACACTTAGCATACCTGCATTTCTATAACTGTTAATTTTCGAAGCAAGTTACATAATATATACATTTGTACGGGTTTGACATCCCCAACCGTGATTGCTAGCCACAACCTCGACCAATTAATAGAAGTAGGAGATAAGTGTCTATTATCGTTACTACAACATACAATGAAGTGTTTTATGGGGGTACATTTAGTCATATAGCTCGGTTATAGGACTCACTATAACATTAACTAAAATCTCTCTCTCTCTCTCTCTCACCCAGACACAGACTACTGTCACACCCCAAAACCTAGAACGGCGTAATACGTTCTGGGGTGGAGGACGTCGTGTACAGTATCATAACAATGCATAATAGTAAAAACAAGCAACAACGTCCATTGCATTAATATAGTAATTGTAATACAAGCGTGTTCTGTACAGTTTGTTAGACACCAAAAGTATAATAAAAAATAAAGAGGAGTCTTGTATGCGCTCCGTCCTCTCAAAAACTGCATCTGTACTTGTCTATTGCCGACCTAAGAATACAAGTTATTTTGAAAACGAGTATCAGCATAAAGTTGGTGAGTTCATATGGATTTAATGTCATTGCTTGTATAAAATGTTTACAATCGTATAACATGAAAGTTTTTATTAAGTTTGAAAATAGTGTGAATCTCTAGAAAATCTCATATTTTCTAATAAAAGTAGTCTTTTAGCCAAGACTTGGTTACTTGTAAGTTTGATCCTCTGAGTGTGTAAAAGTTTTCCCGATTAGGCTCGTAATTATAAACATGTAATTTGAATTTCATTTGACCAAAGTAAATGGGAAAATAATGTATTATTCTAGCAGTGTTACTGCCGACTGGATGGTAATTAACCGCAGACTCTAGATAGCGATATGTATTTAATACATCTCGGGGAGTCATATGTAACCACGCGGACAGGCGATTGAATGTAATCATGACCCTCCAAGTCATATATAGTGTGGTAGCATGTTATCATCCTTGGCCCTAGTCGGATCGGATTGTAGCTAGCAGTCAGGATGTCTGAGTATACGTCCAGTATAGATCCAGGAGACTAAGGTTACACGATGAAGGCGCAGTAAAGTGCCGTAAAAAGAGATAGTGCCGCACATTCTGTTTTAGTATGTTCTCTTGTATTAGTGTATAATGTGCTTCTCGGTATAATGTATTTAGTATTCTTCTGTTATAGCATATAGTATTCTTCCGGTATAGTACATAACATGTAGCGACTCATAATATCACTAACAGTGGTAAGTATCATAGTAGTGGTAGCGAGGAGTGGAAAACCTTAACTATACTTATTACAGTTAACTGGCATGTTGTAGTCATTCTTGGATACTCTTAAATATTGAGATAAACGAAGGTATTCATATCCAACACAAAACATACGATATATAACTAAGAATTCAACGACAGTCAGACAGATAACAATATACCCTAAGACCCCAATCAAACAAGAACAGGTAATAAGGCGAGCTATCATTTTTGAAAATAGTTTTTATAACAATTTACATAAAAATGAGTTTGATAAACATTGAAAACAATTTTTGAAGGTAAAACGGTTAAAAGTATAGAAATCCCTTTTTGTTTGTAAGTTACAAATCACATGTGATTGATACTATAAATCGCTGGATTCAACTTGTATTCCCCCCATAAAAGCATTTAAAAACATTTTAAAGGTTAATTAAGGGGTATGAACTCACCTGCAGCGAGTAGAGTGGATGGAATGTCGGGTAGGATGCCAGGTGTCAAGTGAAGATTTGAACACACCCTATAACCCTAGAAACATATGAAGACATATGTTTACATATAATTAGTGACTAAAAACAAATTAAACACGTATAGACATCCTAATGCGAAGAAAAACGCTTTGGTCAAGTGCTAGGAGGCTATTGGGTTGCAAGGAAGGAGTGTAAGGCCTCACTGTGGAGTTTACTCCTCAAATACTCACCCTAGGTGAGTTTACGGTTGAGGCACCATTTCCCCCATGAGTTTACGGTCGTAAACTCATGGGAGGAGGGTATTTGAGTGCTTTAAGGTCTCTTGTATCATTAGAAAGGATTCTAAGATCAAATCCATGGCTTGAGAAGTGAATAGGGTTCAAAAGGGGCACTCCCTTGGAGTTTGCGGTCCTTGGACGACTCCTTTGGAGTTTATGGTCGTAAACCCTATGGTTTATGGCCATAAACCCTTGGTCACTACACTTCCTTTGTATTTTGTGGTCCTAGGCTCATTCATACAACTTTCTAGTCCATTAAACATGCTAAGGAAGGAGTTGGGGACACCAAAACATCATTCTTGGTGTTTACGGTTTTTGTGTTTACGGTTCATGAATGTTTATGGACCATAAACTCATGTTTACTCCCTTAAAGGCATGATTATGGGTTTCTAACCTCATACATGTAAGTTTCTAAGTCATAGATAAGCATTAGAAAGGTTTTGGAGGGATTTTGGGGCTTCAAAACCCCTTTATTGGAGTTTACGGTTTTGGGAGGTGTTCCCAAACTGTAAACTCTAGTTTTTAAGGTATTTTGGGTGGTTAAATTCCAAATTTGCATGTACACAAAGCAAAACAACAAGCTAGGAAGGATTACTTACTTTTTTGGAGCTTGAATGAGATGTTTCTTGACTAAACCCACTTGTAGAGAGAGAAACTAGAGAGAGAAAGTTTCTAGAGTGAGAAAAATGTTCATGGGGAAAGCCACTCATCCCTTATATAGGTCTTCATTTGGCGGCTAGGTGCGGATCCACCCCATACCGACGCTAAACGGAATTTAAATTTTTACCCGATTAAATGGTCGTAACCCGGCTTAGTTGCAAACTAAAATTTTTTCCCAAATAAATTTGAGGGTATTACATGTGTTTTTATTTATTTCATTTCGAAACTAAAATAAAATAAATCATTAGTTGATTCGTCTAACCTAAATGTTAATGGAAATCTTAATAACAATAATAAAATAAAATATTCTATTAACGGAAATGGGTTATCGCAACGGAATAAATTTCGGGTTGTCACAACTACAAACCATGGATTTGGTTGCTTTCAAAACTATTTTAAGTACGAATTTAATTATGGTCTCTTTTTTACTAGAAACCATGAGCTTGGATTCTTTCAAATTATTTAAAGTATGGATTTATTTATGCAATAATACAGTTTGGTTTTCAAAGTCTATTCAAGGATTCTTTAAAAACACAATCTTAAGGATGAATTTTGTCACAACTAGCATTTTTGGGCTAGGAAGTTCTGTATTCTAGTGATCAACTCTTGTATAACTAAAGTTCTAAGTTGAAGTTATGTACCAAGGTTCATTCCAAAAACAAAGCATTGAATCAAAACTCACTCAAGAAGCCCATGACCAAATTCAATACATTTCATACACTGGACTTTGGGTTTGTAACCCTAATTTGTCCTATTTAAACTCATATTGGACCAGAACCCTCTTATTGGACCAAATGGGCCAATAAAACGTTTAACTTGATTCTTTTGGGCTAAGAATCCTTATTTAGGCCATAATTGGACACACATTCTTTAAACTATAACATTTGAGCCATAATGGGCCTAGAATGTCACATATCATTTTCATGGGCCGTGTTGGGCCATAACTAATTTCATTAGCCCTAATGGGCCATAAACTACATCATTGGGCTTCTTTGGGCCGTGAAACCACATAATGACCCAATAGGCCGAAAAATATATATCTTCGGCCTCATGATTTCGACCTACGTCAAGAAAGGGCCCAAACCTTGTCTTTTCCTTCCCTCTTTCCTCTCTCTCGGCCCAACATAAAAAAATGGGAGGAAACCGGGTGACACCTCATAAGTATTTATTGCATATCCATGCAACATTTGCATGTAACAAGGCAAATATCAATTCACTATCCACCAAAGTCAACTACCCACTTCTCTCTTATTTCTTACTCTATCTCTCGGCCACTCCTTCACTCTCCAACATCTCTATCCTTTCAAACTCAACTCTTATTCTCTCAAGTCTCTTCCATAGTTTATTTCTCAACGAAAGCCATGGGTATAAGGATGATCTTTAAAAGGATCACTTCAAGCTTCACATTATGGTAAGATTTTACAAACCCAAGTTAATATACTTCCTCCTTAAACTCAATCACTCATCTTACACCCGTGTTTTCATGAATCATGCTTCTTAGAACCATCTAAGTTCGAAAACCATTTCAAGAAGCTTGCTAGGGCAGAGACATTCTCATCTTCTCACCAAAAACTAAAAACTTCAAAGCAAGGTGAGTTCATACCCCCTTGGTTTCGGTTTTACTATGTTTTGGGGGGAGAATACAAGTTGCTTATGTGATAGATCTATGTATTTGTGCATGTTTATGGGTGTTTTCTTGGTATATGTTGTGAATATGTGATGAAACTTCATAAATCTCAAAAACTCTAACAAAACATGGTGATATTTGCAAACTAAAACACTTTCTACAACATACCATGAAGATGAAAGTGTTAAAAATGTGAAGATTGTTGAAAAACTAAAAAAAATCTTGTAAAGGGACCATTTTTGACAAATAAACCAAATATGAGACTTTTATGGCACCTACGGTCTATCAAGGACTAAAAGGGTCATTTTTATATAAAAATGGGTCATTATGATATTCATGGTTTCAAAAGGGCCAAAAGTGTTAATTTTCACATTATGGGCCATAATGTGGGCCTGCACGGTTTATGGTCCTAAATTGTAGATTTTTAACATTTAAGGGTTAAATTGTCACTTAACACAAATTTGAGCCAAAAATGTAAATATACGGTTTAATGGGCTAAAATTGTCATTTTATTTGAATTTGGGCATAAAATGTTATTTTCACAATACTTGGGCCGAAAATGTCCTTTTTTTTCAAAAATGGGCTGAAAATTTAAATTTTATTGAACTTTGGGCGTAAATGTTGATTCCTATTAACTTGGGCCGAAGATGCCAAGTTTCATTAATATGGCCCGAAAATGTCATCATTACAAAAAGTGGGCATGTTACATCATTTTGGTAAACAATCGAGCTCTAATAAACGTCATAACAAACGAACTAAATACATCAATTACATGCTTATATGTCCTGGATTATACATTACATGTTTATTTGCGGCTTAGTGGTCCATTTACATGCTTATTGGGCCTGGATTATATGTTAGATGTTTATTTCGGCCTTAGTGGTCCATTTACATGCTTATTGGGTCTAGATTAGACCTTACATGTTTATTGGGCCTTAGTGGTCCATTTACATGCTTACTGGGCCTGGATTATACATTACATGTTTATTGGGCCTTAGTGGTCCATTTACATGCTTCTTAGGCCTAAACTATACATTACGTGTTTATTGGGCCCTAGTGGTCCTTCTACATGTCTGTTGGGCCTCGTACATTCATATACATACTCACTGGGCTTTTCAACCAGAAAACACACACATAAACATTATATAAGATAATGCCATATTTGCAAAAACTCGGTCAAGGATGCTAGTGTGACATGTCGGTTGACACGTCTCGAGAGTACAATCGTAGCATGTAGTTATAACTAGAGACTCCTGGAGGGAGAGTGAGAGTTTTTTTATAGATCTATACGGAGTGACTCCCCACACCTGATTGTTCGCTACAGTTAGACTAGGCCAGTCTAGGGTGACAAACCTTACCTTAATTAAGCCGGTGCCTGAGAGCGCCTGGACATGGTAATTCATCATAATCAAGTATGGTTAAAACGGCTCACTTAGAGATTTCCCTCAAACATGATTTTATGGAACACCAATAAAAATTTTGTTGATATAAAAACATACATACATTGATATTCGGTCTTAGGGTTGAGACGACAACACTCTTATAAATAGAAAATATAGGATTTTATGGGGAAACACACAGTTAAACAATGTTTTTTACTTACAACGGGAAATACATGATTTTTATCTGGATTGCATCTTATTATACAAAATCATAAAACATACATGCATTAATACTTGATTTGACACATCACGTTCAAACTATTTTTCAGAAAATATGGATTTTCTGCTGTTTTACTAATAATACAAAACTTTTCATTTGAACATGCTTAGGAACTCACCAACCTGATATATGTTGACGTTTTCAAAATAACTTGTATTCTCAGGGAATCTTTAAGCGGAAACGTCTTGAAGAACATGTGGAATTTGTTGAATTTTGTCATCATCGTACACTAAATATTTTGGCATGTAACTTATGATAAAGTACTTGATTGTAAAAAATGTTGGCTGTATTTTGATATGTATGATGATGGTGATGTTTTGTTTTAGTTATATACATTGTGATGATATTACAAGATGAAGTCACACACGAGTCCCCGAACGTTTCCGCCATCTAGTTCGGGTGTGTGACAGATTGGTATCAGAGCATTGTTTATAGTGAACTGACATATCTAATCATACTTGATATGCAACTATAAATACAATGGGACTAAAACAATCTGAATAAAAATTGTACCTAGGTATGCATTAAAAACTATAACACTAAAAGTCTATGGAGGAAATTGAACACTGTGATTAAACCCGAACAGTTATGTAGTCATATGGGGGATAAATATAGCCTGATCAAGTATATTTATTCAAAATATGACCAACATGTGTTTGGGTGTAATCATGGGGGAAATGGATCTAGAAGCTTACCTCATTTCCAAGAACTGTAAGGAACTCAAACTTGAACAATTAAAAATACTATAGGTGTATTTTTGGAAATACTATATGCACATTGTCTTTACACACTTCTCACCCCCAGTTTCCCGCGCAGTCGTCATGGACGAGGCACATCAGGGCATCCTTTACTATCAGGCCCTAGTGGCCCACAGAGTGATCGAGGAAGACCCGTGGTGGGACAGGAGGCAGCCCTCGGTATTGGGCCTGAAGAGTACAGGGAGACGGACTATGAGTTTGGTGAGACCGACGAGGTCATGGAGGAAGACAGGGACATTGATGAAGTTCTCAGCGAACCTCCTGCCACAGAGGTGAGTCAGGACCACCCCGTAGTACTGAGGAACCCCATTGAGAGGACTCGCTCCTTGGAAGAGGAGGTTGCCACTCATAGGCAACAACTATTAGCAATATTGCCACTCAGCCGCATTCAAAGTGGCAGTGTCAGCTACGGTCACTGCAACATTGGAACAGACTCATAATGGAAACAACAGTGGAGGTGATGGGCAAGGAGCCGGAAGCACAAATCAGGGAACAAATCAAGGACACACAAGAACTTGTACCTACAAATACTTCACAAACGCCAAACCTCGAACCTTCAATGGGACGACAGGCATTTTAACCCTGAAAAGATGGATAGAAAAGGTGGAATTAGTGTTGGAGATCTGCGTTTTTTTTGAGGAGTGCAAGGTTAATTTTGCGGCCCGCATATTCGTCGATCAATCTCTCTCTTGGTGGAATGGTCACGAAGAGGCCATGACACTCTGGGTGGCGAACCCTATGCCATGGGAGGAACGTAAGGAAATGTTGTTGACCGAGTACCATCCAATGGGAGAAATTTAGAAAATGGAACAAGAGCTGTGGAACCTCACAATTCAAAACTCTGACATCGATGGTTATATATCCAGGTCTAGTGAGTTGTCTCTCTTGTGTTCAGGAATGACCACATCTGAAGGGAAGAAGATTGAAAGGTTTATTTGGGGATTGACTGCACCAATCCAAGGGAATGTGATAGCATCAAACCTAACCATGTATGACAGTGCAAAGAGACTAGCCAAGAAACTATATGACCATGGCAACAAAAAGGGTGCCAACAGGGGAGGCGGAAGTTAAAAAGGAAGGTCACAACAAGAAGGGTAAGAACAGTAAGAGAAAGGGAAGACAAAACACATAGTCATCAAAAAAGCAATATACAGTGGCTGTCTATGCTACTACTGAAGCTACCACAACACCACATGGTCCAACCTCATACTCACCAAATGCTCCCAAACAATACACAGGAACCCTACCTAAGTGCATCAAATGCAATTCCCACCATCACAGAGAATGTAGGGAGATGCGTTGCACAAGTTGCAAGTGAAAGGGTCACACTGCAAGATACTATAGAACTCATCCATAACAGATGCAACAATCAAACAACAACAACAACAACAATTGCAACAACAAAAACAACAACAATAATGTTGGGGCCAGTTACACCTCCTATGGGTGTGGAGGAACCGCTCACTTCAAGAACAACTGCCACAAAGCAAACAACCATGGGGCAAGATCACCAGGAAGGGTATTTGCACTGCGTCAAGTTGAAGCAGTTTAGGACCCAATAGTTTTTACTGGTACGTTCCTACTTAACAAAACATACGAGTGCATCTTATTCGAATAGTGGGGAGGAGCGAAGTTTCATTAGTAATAATTTCAAAAACTTACTAAATAAACAACCCCAGGAGCTGAACGAAGCCTTCATGTTGGAAATGTCTAATAGGAAATATGAAACAACCAAATGTGTCTATGTAGGGTGCACATTAACACTAAACAATCACTGTTTTCAAATAGATTTGATGCCAATAAACATTCGGAGTTTTGATGTGATAATTAGCATGGATTGGTTAAGCCCCCACCATGCTAATATTATGTGTCACAAGAAGGCCGTTAGCCTTCATCTTCCCAATCATGAAACCCTAATAATCTATGGTGATAAACCTGGCGCTGCAGACTCAAAATATCTTGTAATATGTCAAAGTTTGTGTAATAGATAGTTTCGTATGTTTCCTTATGTACTTTCTAAGGCATCTTTTTATCGAAGCTTAATGTTTAGCCTTAGTATTTTTATGCTTTCAGCCTCCTGTAAATAAGAGCTAAACGTAGTGTTGATAATAGAGTTTTCCCATATTTACTATCAGTTTTGTACTCTTGTTCATTGAAAATAATCTGAGCTGAACTAGATCTTATTTACTTCTTGTGCTCATATTTTACTTTGATTTGATTTTTATACTTGATTAAAAACATTTACAATTGGTACCATAGTAGGAATCAATTCTGTGAAGATCTGATTTTCAATTGAATCTCTAGTTTTTGAGTCACGAGTTTGTCTCGAAAGTTTCCACACAGTTTGATTCGAAAATCATCTTTGATCTATAGTTTTGATTTGGTTCTACATTTGAATTGTGTAATCGAGTAATTGATCTTGATTTTCTGATCAATTCATTCATTCAAATTTGAATTCTTTCAACTTCTTCTGAAAAATCTCATCCGTACGTTAATGGCGAATTTCAACATGAAGACTATGACTTCATTTTCTCATTTGTTAGGATCTTTTACGAGGATTCCTTCATTGATTCCCGAGTACTATGATCAGTAGACTGATTGAATGGAGGATTACTTGAATGGCTTAGACGAGGAACTTTGGAGCTGCATTTCAGGACCATTTCAACCTCCATCATATGCTCAAAATATCGGATCATCTGGATCATCATCCTCTATCACTGAACAAGCCACCAAGCTGAAGAACACTGAAAAACGTTGTTTGAGAGAATTGCGAGGTGCATTGCCACATGTTGTTTCCAATTACGTCCGTGGTTGTAAAACTGAAAACGAAATTTGGAACACAATGAAGGAAAAGTATCAGGGAAGCGAGAAAACAAAGATAAATTCTGTTAAGTAGTGTCTTATGGAGCTGAAAGAGTTCAGATAAAAAGAGAATGACACGATTGAAGTATATTATGATCGTCTTAATGAACTGATCTATAGATGCAATCATTATGGAATCACAAGGTCATCAATGGAGATCAATCTCAATTTTGTGATGGGACTTCATAATGAATGGAGAAGTATCAGCATGATGGTGAAGAATCAACAACGCTTTGATACTTCATCTCTGAATGATTTGTATAATCAGTTGAAAACTCACAAAAGTGAAGTGAATGAGATGACTGAAGAGTCGAAACATAGTTTGGGAGGTCCTTTAGCTCTTGTTTCAAAAGTGTCTGAGAAAGAAGCAGCTGAGAAAGTTGATTCTGATGAGGAAGGCATTACAATGAATTTTGATGATGAAATGATTGCTTTTTACTCGAACAACCTAGTTAAAAAGTTTTTCAAGAAACCCTTCAATCCCAAGATGAAGCAGAGTGATGTGAAAGGAAGTTTCACGAATAAGTCTGTGGGTGAGGAGATGAAGCAATTCGAAAAGAATGATGTGAAGGCAATTGAAGCCAAAATTGAGAAGAAACTTAAGGGAGATTCGGGCATTGACTGTCATTACTGCAACGGAGCAAATCATTTGGCAAATGATTGTATGCTTCATAAGAAAGAAGAGAAAAAGAATAGGGTCAAGGACGAAGCCTATTATGTTGAAAGATTCGAAGAAGTTTGCCACACCCCAAAATCAGAATGGTAGAAACGTTTTTGGGTGAAGGACGTCATGTAAAGTATCACAACAAAGCATAATAGTAAACAAGCAACAATATCATCCATTGCATTAATAATATAATTTTAATACAAGTCTGGTCTGTATAGTTATAAGACACCAAAATACGAATCAAAATAAGAGACGAGTCTTGAAAGCTCTGTCTTCTCAAAAACCTGACATCGGTACATGTCTACTGATGACCTGAGAATACAAGTTATTTTGAAAGAGTTTATCAGCATAAAGCTAGTGCGTTCATAAGCATTTTAGTGTCATTGTTTGTATGAAAATGTTTGTAAGTGTTTAACGTATCAGTTTGTAAATGTTTGTAGTAAATATTTGCATCTCCTAGAAAATCCTACGTTTTTTACTAAAAAGTAGCCTTCTATAAAGGCATCAAATGTTCTGCATGTTTGTTTCTTGTAAAAGTGCATATTTTTCCCAAGTGTGACTCTCATTAACAAAATATAGTTTTTACATTACCGTTTATGTGAGAAGATCATAATGTGAATGCGATGGGAAATAATAAAGTACTGTAGTGGTTTGTATAGTGACTAATTCTGTACTAACTACCTTGACTGGTCTTTAATTAAGGTATAATGCGATATCATTGTAACCATACTTGATAGACTAGTAAAACATGTTGCTCGAAGACGTCGAAATGGTATGACATTCGTCACCCGTAGACCTGCAGGTCCCACTGTATCTATCAGAAAGGTGTAGGACGGTCAATCCCATATAGATCTATACACAAATTCATGCTCTCTCTCCAGGAGACTATGGTTACAAAACAAGCCACATCGGTGATGCCATGCCCCGAAGTAGTGGCTCACATTTATGTTATAGTATTCTTGTATATGTATTGTATGTACTAGTGTAGTGTATGTTCTCTCTGTCTAGTATGTAGTATGTTCTTTAGTGTAAAGTGTGTAGTATGTATTGCTTCTCGTTATAGTATTCTATATCTGTTTCTCTTTATAGTGAGTATTGTTTCTCGTTATAGTATTCTCTCTCTGTTTGTCTTTATAGTAAGCATTGTTTCTTGTTATAGTATGTATTGACTCATGTATGAACTAACTCTTTGTACGTTTCATTGTACTAGAAATAGTGAGTAGTGATTTCCTAAACTATACCTACTATAGTTTACTTGTAGAGTTGTTTGTATGAATAAGTGTGTTGAACTGAGATAAAAGCTTTTATGTCTATACATATATACATAATATATATAAATAAGGATCAATCGACACTCGGACAAAAAACAAGGTACTCTAAGTCCACAAACAAACAAGGAACATGAAATAAAGTGAGTTATTAGTCCTAAGTCCTTCCAACCTTACTTATATAACTATATATGCATTAGACATGGTTTTGACAATCTATAAGATTGAAAGAGTTAAAAGAAAAGGTTTGGCATATAAGAAAAAGTTTGATAAAGAGTTTAGTATGTAAAAGAGTTTGATAAACATTTTGAAGTATTTGAAATCCATATGTTTGATAACATTTTGAAAGTAATAGAAAATCTATCAGTTTGTTCTAGTTATTAATCACATGTGATTGATATAATAACTAGATTGTTTCAACTTGAATCCTGCCCCCCTATAAAAGCATTTAAAATAATTTAAAAGGTAGATTAAGGGGTATGAACTCACCTGTAGTGAGTGGTTTGGATGAACGATTGGTATAGGATGCTAAGTGCTAAGTCAAGACTTGAGCACACACACAGATCCTATTTATCATATAATGACAAATATATGTATACAATTAGTGTTTAAATAAATAATTATGCAAGGAAAGACACCCTAGGACATACAAAACACTTATATTCAAGTGCTAGAAGTACCAAGGGTTGCATATATTGGGTGTACGGCTACATATACGAGTGTAAGGCCAAAATTTTGTGTTTCATGTGTGTATACGGCCAGAGTGTACATCGCAAGTGGGGGTACGTTCATACACTCATGGTGAAACATGCCATTGAGTGATTTAAAGTCCTATAAGCATCTAGGAAGTGTGTCTTGAACAATACTTAACCTTAACGAAAGTTTAATGCCATTTTGGGACTTAAAAAGGGTGTGTACGGCTACATAAAGAATGTACGGCCATACACCCTTGATGATTATGTAAAAATGGTCAAAAGGGTATTCCAAAGTTCTATCTTTCATCCTCTAAGTGTTCTTGATCAAGTGCTATCCTAGAACATGAGTTTTGAGGCCATTAAGCACTAATTAAAGGGGTGTACGACCACATGGGGTGTGTACGGCCGTACACTCCTTGACGATTATTGTCTGGAAGATTTCTAAGGAGTAATTTAATCGTTCTTCCAAGATAGCAAGTATATAAGAGGATACATACAATGTAGAAGCTAGAAAGGGTAGTTTTCGGCCCAAAGAACAAGAGGGTTCTTGATGAAATGAAGAACACTTGAAGATCTAACCAAAAGAAGAGATTTCATTGATGAATTGATAGATCCTTACTAGGTAGGGTAATGAATCATTAACTTAAAGGAAGAGACACTTACAACTTGAAGATCTAGAAGCAAAATCGGATGATACTTGAGAGAGAAGTTGATTTATTGGCTTAGGAGTGTGAAAAGAGGTAAATGGAGGCTAACCGTCTCATTTATACATGAGAGTGTACAACCAGAAGGGGGTGTACGGCCATACACTCCATGTGTATGGTCGTACACTCCATGTGTATGGCCGTACACTCCTTAAGTTGGAGTGTTTGGCTAATTTTTGAAGTGTTGAACTTGTGGAACTCATTTCTAAAACCTAACTTTGAAGGTACAAGGCTTAGAACACTCTAATTGACTCTAAACAATGTTAGAAGATAGCAAAAATAACTTTAACCTTGATTGATTTGAATAAGTGTACAAGATAGAAATTTCGGATTGTCACAAATTCGTTGAAAGGTGAAGGGATTGTCTTTGGTTGCAAGAGGTGAATGTGAGGAGGATGGAACGTATCCTATTTGGTATTCAGGATCTGACGACAAAGTAATGCGTAATCCAACACATGGAGCTTTGTTTGCACAATTTGAAGAGGATGAGGACGAATTAGTGACTGGTCGTTGTTTCATGACCAAATCAGGAGACAAATCACCAAGGACAACCATGGTACGTTCTTTACTTCAATCTTTTAACATTCCTTTACAAGCTTATGATTCTAAAATAATTGCTTTCGATGATATTGTTGCTTATTTCGATTCTATTGTTGTCTCTGCTAGTAACGAAGGTAAGGAACTTAGTACACAGTTATTAGAGGTGCAAAAATGGTTGGATTCGAAAAGGAGCAGAGTAGAATATTTGGAATTACAATTGAAAAATCTTGTTTGTGAATAGAACATTTGGAGCGTGATGTAAAAATACGATTAGTGTAACTAAACATTGACTGTAATTCTGCCAAAAGGTTGTATGCAAAATTAACCAATTTACATCATTTATCTAACATTAACAAAGAACAACATATGAAGTTATTTCCTTTTCTTACTTTCGAAAGAGAGAAGATTGATAAATTATCTTATGACTGTGAGAAAACCATAACAGAATTTGATAAAGTTCCAGATAATCGATTTGCTTATGGTATTGTCAAGATAGATGAATATTTGAATGCTAATTAGCTTCTTGAAATTATGAATGATACCTTAAACAAAAGTGAACGAATAAATTTTTTGAAAATAACTGAGAATTCTATACTTGACTCTCAATCTAATTTTGCTGATATCGATGATAATTCTGATAGTTTTAGTCAAATCAATTAAATTGAGGAGGAGGAAAGTATCAATTGTTCTTAGTTATCTGTCATTAATGTCACATGCAAGTAAAACGGTAAAGAAATTTGTAATGATTCGACAATTAAGATTGACACTGATAAACCTTCTACTTTTAATGTTTGTCACTTTGATCATGTGAGTGTAAGAGACCATCAAATGGATAGAAGTGATGATGAGAATGAAGAAGAAGTTTCTAATAATTCTGAAACAGAAAAGTATGTTTCAAACAAAACAACCATTAAACAAATTGTTGTTGAACAAGTGTTTAGAGACACTTAAAATTTCGACAAAGTGTTATCTAAAAAAGATGCTCATTTTCTGGAAACGAACATCGTGGTGTATCCAAATTTTAAGTGCACATATGATGTTGTATTCCTGATCAGGTGTTTGTTACTGCTAGGAATGTTAAAAACATCAAACCGGAGTTCAACAAAATAATTGAAGAATATAACAAGAAAATATTAGACGAAGGATTCTTTTCAAATCAAAGCACTGTCGAAAATAATCTAGCAAAAAACTTGTATGTTTTTCAAAGACAAAAACCACAACGAAAATTAGTCGAAAATCAAGAAAATACAAAAGAGATTTTAAAACAAAAATCTAATGAAACAAATGAGAATGTAAAATTGAATTCACAAGAATTTAAGGATGTTGTTGAGAATTTTTCGAAGGAAAAAGGAATTTTGAAAAGACAGCAACGAATGAATTTTTTTTGGCAAGTAATGTTAAATACAAAAAAAATCAAAAATACCAACAAAAATTTGTCTGAAAATGGGTTGTCTAAATAAGAACAAACATAGTTTTCAACTCATTTGGATAAAAAAGAAAATCCCACTCAACCAATTTTATCTGATTCTGAAAATTATTCAAAGAAGTTTTCAAACTCAACATCTTCAAAGACTTTTCAAACAGTTGTTCCACAAAAGAATTTTCATTCAAAACGCCAACAAAAGTTTTCAACTTCAAATTCATCTTTCACAAAACCGACAAATGATCAAAATAGGTTTCCTTCAAAATAGAACAAATCGAAATTTTGCGAATGTTCGTCAATTCGAAAATGTTCGCAAATTTGAGAATGTTCGAGAGTTTGAGAATGTTGGAAAATTTGAAAATGTTCGAAAAATTGAAAACATTCAAAAGTTTGCAGAAAATCAAACATTTGTGATTGATAAATCCAAAACATCAGCAAAGTTTATCCCACAAAAACCAAATTTTCCGAAGCCATCTGCACACAAAGCTACTAAAGTTTTGTACACAAAAGGTTCATCTGGGGTGGAAACAATCAATCATTGGCTTGACGAAAATGTGAAAAAGCATCAATCGGGAAAGTTTTCTCAACATCAAATCAAAAACGCCTATAAACAGTATTTGAATGATGCTTCATCTAGAAGCTCATCTTCGAAAGAATCAAATACTCCAGTTCAAAAATGGCAACCAATCTCAAAGGACAAAAGACTGAGAAGCATAAGGTGAAAATCAGTGAAAGTCCAAAACTATCAAAAAATTATGTTTCGATATCTTTAATTGATGATGTCGACTTAATTGATACTTTCAAGACCAAAGTTCAAAATTGGGTTTTAGGTTCTAAATTCCATTCACTTTTTCAAACTAATAACCAAGGACCCAAACAGCCTTGGGTACCTAAACTCTTTTAGTAATTGCAGGTACTATGTGACGAGCAATATGATGAGAAATGGTACATTGATAGTCGTTGTTCATGACTGGAAGGAAGGATAATTTGCGTGATTTTAGAAGTTTGGAAAATGCAGGAGTAGTGAAGTTTGGAAATAATCACAAGTGTCAAGTTAAAGGTTATGGCAAAGTAACAAATGGACAATTTACAATGAATTGTGTTGCTTATGTTGAAGGTCTTAAACATAATTTTGATAAGTGTTTCACAACTTGTTGTGGGCACTGGCAATCAAGTTATGTTTAATGAACAAAGCAATATCATATCTAATGTCGAGATGAAGGATGTGTTGCTGAAATGAAAAAGATATGGTGGTATGTTCTCTCTTCACATCAAACCTATTATTGGGAAACCCTCAGTTTGTTTACTTCCCAAAGCTCCATCTGATGTTAGTTGGTTGTGGCATCATCGTTTATCTCATTTAAACTTTCAAAATCTGAATAAGTTGGTAGTAGAAGATTTAGTTCGAGGTTTACCTGTTCAACTATTTGACAATGATACTTTAGGTGCTGGTTGTGAACAAAGAAAACAACATTGTAATGGACATCCAATTGTCATAGATTCGAAAACTGTTAAACCGTTGGAACTTCTTCATATCCACCTTTGTTGACCATCAACTGTTGAAACTCTCAACAAGAAACGTTACATTTCGGTTATTGTTGATGATTTTTCACGATTTACGTGGGTGTATTTTCTTAGGTTAAAATCTGAAGTCGCTCAAACAATGATTGAATTTATCAATAAAATTGAGACAAGTTTGAAAAAGAAAGTTCGTAAAATCAAAATTGATAATGGTTCCGAGATTAAAAACAATGTGCTTGATTTGTTCCTAACCAAGAAAGGAATTTCGCATAATTTCTCATCGCCATATAGACCACAACAAAATGGTGTGGTTGAAAGGACGAATAGGTCTCTTTGCGTAGCAGCAAGAACAATGTTGACATATGAGAATCTTCCTCAACATCTATGGGCAGAAGCAGTTTCGACAACATGTTTTACTCAGAATTGATCCTTTATTCATCGTCGTTTCAATATAACTCTGTATGAAATCATAAATAACCGAAAACCAAATGTTAAATTCTTTCATGTGTTTGGGTGCATGTCTTTTATGATGAATCTCAAAGATAATCTTTCGAAATTTCAAGCTAAGGCTGATGAAGGAATATTTTTGGGATATTCAAATAATTCGGTTGCATACAGAGTGTTGAATAAGCGAACAACAAAAGTTGATGTTGGGCTGAAGTTCTATTAGATGTTGCGTCTTTTGGGCTCGTTAGATTAGCATTTTATTCTCCGGTTTGGGCCTGTCCAACCGAGAGCCTTTTATGTATAGTATTTAAGTTAATGCTTGCATGCATATTAGGTTAAGATTCAAGATTTCAGATTTAAAATTCCAGAGCTTTACGATATTGCTTTCTGGTAATCTTCCAATCCTTTACAGTTGATGTTCTTAATCGAGCTCTTCTAAGGATTTTATTTAATCATTCGACACGATTGATTCAAGCTGTTTTGTTCTTAATATTACGTTCTGCTTTGTTATTATTATTGCGTTCTTGCTGTTTCATATTCATATACTTGTTCAAGATCTAATCGATCTTCATAGATTAAAAGTTGTTTTAATCCCATCAATTGGTATCAGAGCAGGAGGCTGTGTAATCGATACACATCTTTTCTGTGAAAAAGATTTCCATTAGGGTTTTTCCGCAATCATCGATATTTATTGAGCCGTCATCTTAATTGACGTATCTTAGTGTTTATTGTTTTGCCCTAATCTGCTTTATTACAAGTCTGATCTTTGAACAGGTTATTACAATCATAATGGACGCGACGCAATCAAACCCTATTAATATTTCCAACAGCATCGGTTCGACAACAAAGATTCCAATCTTATACACCCATGACTATGAAGTATGGGCGCATCATTTTGAAGATTACGTGATTGGATCGGAGGACAATGGTTTTCTCCTATGGGAAGCCATCATCAACGGACCATTTTCTCATTCTGCTACATCCAGAATAATCAAGACGCAAAAAGAGTACAACGATTTGCTCAAGGACGTGACGAATATTGCGCAAGATGAGAAAGATAAATTCCAGTGCAATATTAAGGCACTAAGGTTGATCAGATTTGCCCTTCAGTCCGACACATTCAGACTGGTCAGCTCATGCACTACGGCGAAGGAAGTGTGGGATAGACTTCGCGAACTGTATTCAACAGACGAAGATCTTGAACACTCTATCCAAACCTTGCTTCTATCTGAGTTTGGAGAATTCAGGCAAGGGGCCGAAGAAACAGTGACCCAGACGTTTGATCGCTTCAATCATCTTCTCAGCAAGATGATCAAACACGATATTGAAAGGAAGCTCATCGAACAAAAGGTTACTTTCTTGAACGGACTGAGATCTGAATGGAGAGCAGTTGTTTCCACCGTCAAAGCCCATGAACAGTTTAAATCATATTCTTTGGCGAAACTGGTGGGTATTCTAAAGTCCCAAGAGAAGATTGTGGTTCAAGAGAAGAATGTTGTCTCCAGTCTTGGTTCGTTGGCCCTCCTATCGAAAAGTAAAGCCGTGATGGAGGATGAAGAGCTCAACTTGGAAGAATATGACCTCACAACTGAGGATTATGCCATGATGGTATCCAATCCTAAGAGGTTCATAAAGAAGAGATTTCCCAACAACAAAAACCGAAACTGGCAGGGGAGCTACAGCTCAGAAAAGGCGAACAATGAACCGAAGGCTGAGGAGCCCAAGAAGGAACCGAAGGCAGATGGCGATTCCGGAGTAAGCTGCTTCTACTGTGGTGGCAAGAACCACTATGCTAAGGATTGTGTTCTTAAGAAGATGGCTGAAAAGGACGATGGAAAGGATGAGGAAGCCGTGCTGCAGAAGAGATTGGATGAGTTGAGAAAGAAAAAGTCTACTGCTAACCCTTCTATTAATGCTCTTATTGTGCAGGGTTCGGTTAATGACGATGAGTTCGGTAGCACCGAAGTTTGGTCTACTGACTCAGAAGACGAAGAAGTGAGGAAGCCTACTCATGGAAAGGCTTATATGGCTAAGGAGGAAAGTAGTGGTGGAAAATGCTTCATGGTGTTTGGCGTATCTCAAATGAGGGGATACAATACCGATGGAGGAAGCAATGGACCGAAGGTGCAGGAGGATATGTGCTTTACGGCCAAACCACTCAGCCAACAGTTCAATGAGCTCGATGAACTGATAAAGAAGGTACAATCTGTTTTTATTTCATCTAAAGTACCATCATCCTCATATGAGAAAGAACTAAAAAACGTAAATACAAGAATTTCTCATTTAGATAGCAGCTTAACTCAAACTCGAGTCACCAATTCTAACCTGACTGATCAACTAAGCAGAGTGGCGTCGAAGAGTGAGGAGCGGCGTATGTGGATTGAGTTAAAAGAGTCGGAATTAATCAAAGTCAAAGACGAAAACATTATTTGCAGAGAGACAATTTGAAATTGTTAAAACAACGAAATGTTTTTTGTTTAATAGCTAAACGTTTATATTCCAATATTACTCAACTTCACTTAGACTGTGAGATAGGCCAAAAGATCCATCGTATGATTTTGCCCTTCCTAGAATTTAAGGAGGATGAAATCGATGCCGAAGCTTACAATTGTGAGAGTGTGATATCATCTGATGATGTCAACCCAACTTATAAAATTGGACTGGACAAAATTGAGTCCTTCATTAAGTCCAAAGACCACAAGGACATGCTCAAAAATCTTTTGGATGAAAATGACAGACTTAAACTAAGAACCGAAACCATACAAAAGTTTGACTCTCTAAACGCCAAAGTAAGCTCAGAAAATAAAATCGATGTTGAAAATGCATCTGAGCTTAATGAGGACGATAACATGAGTGAAATTTCTGTAGAGGATACGGTTGACTGCTCAGAATTTGTTAAAAGCGAAACTGAAAACCACAAAAATCTTATTTCTGAAAATTCTGTGGAATTCGCTAGATTGTCCCAACAAAAGTCCCCGAAATTAGTAGAAAAAGTTGTTGTGTATCAAAAGGTCAGGACCACTCCGAATCAGGTATACAAAGTGACTGGGGTAACCGAACATCAAACAGCTGAACTCACGGCTATTGTTAACGAAGACAATGCTGATGGCTGTGATGAGTTCTTCTGGGAAGCTCCTATTGATAATGGAAACGAAACCGTTGGCTTATCTGAAAGAACCTCCTGGATGAAGAAAGGGAGATACATACCTGAACCCTTGAACAAGCCTGATAATTTCAGTGAACCAAGTACAAGTGGTACAAAAGATACTCCTCCAGAGGTTGATCGTTCAGCAAAAGAAGACATTCCTTCAACGCCAACAGCTCGAAGTGAAACTTCATCAGATACTCCTTCCACTTCCTCAGGGCAAACTGAATCTTCTTCAGATATTCCCTCTGCTCCCTTGGCTCAAAGAAAAACTCCTAAAGTTCAAAAGGAACCAGCCAAGGTGACATCAAAAGCGAAAGCGAACGTTCATCATCAACCTAAACAGATGAGGGATAAAAAGATAGAAAGGAACCTAAGATACAGGAAAAACCTTTCTGAAAGGAAACAATTCTGGCACTCCCAGAATGCATACTATTCACACAAAGACAAGAATCTGAAGTATGAAAACAATCCCGTAAGAAAGCCTGATAATTCCAACAACCGAAAGCCAAGGTTCGGTTCGCAAGAAGATACCAACCGAAAGTCAAGGTTCGGTTCGCAAGAAAACAACAACCGAAAGTCAAGGTTCGGTTCGCAAGAAGATACCAACCGAAAGTCAAGGTTCGGTTCACAAGAGGATTTCAACCGAAACCAAAGGTTCGGTTCCAAGAACAACTCCAACCGAACGCAGAGGTTCGGCTCTAAAGTCAAAAGAGAACAAGACTCGAAGGTCAGCCCCTCTAATGATCAAAAGCAAAAGGGTCACCTTGAGTCATCAGCCAGGAAGTCCTCCCCATCCAAATTCTCCTGTTCTAATTCTTCTCGTTCTTCTACTTCTACTCATTCATCTCCATCTTGCTCTAAAGCTAATCCCGCTTTTCCTCAAAAGCCTCATTCATCAGCTGAACAGAAGGGAAAGCAAAAGGTCGATGAATCCAAAGCAAACAAACCCAATCTTAACAAAATAAAAGTATTCACCATTAAAAAGAAAGATGAAACAACTCTAATTAAAAGAACATATCTTGTTGACATCTCTCTAACTATTCCCGTTCCCATGAAAACCTCACATGGACCCAAGAAACTTTGGGTTCTTAAATCTGCTTAATTTTTGCAGGTTATAAGTGACGAGCAGTTTGACGAAGAATGGTACATCGACAGTGGTTGCTCGCGTCACATGACAGGGAGGAAAGAGGAGCTCAGGGAATACAGATCTCTTGCAAATGGTGGCAACGTTAAGTTTGGAAATAACTCTTTCGGCACCATAAAGGGATATGGGATGATAACGAATGGTGATTTTACCATAAGGAAGGTGGCCTATGTGGAAGGACTTCAACACAACCTTATCAGTGTATCTCAGCTTGTTGGAGGTACAGGTCTCAAAGTTTCATTCGATGATGAAGGTTCTGAAATCATAGAGAAAAAGACAAAGAAAGTGATTCTGAAGTCAGAACGAAAGGGTGAAATGTTTCCCCTGAACATGAAACCCATCAAAGGAAACCCAGCCATATGTCTGCTATCAAAAGCTCAATCCGACGAAAGCTGGTTGTGGCACAGGAGACTCTCTCATCTCAATTTCAAAGATATCAACCGACTTGTCACTGGAGGTCACGTTAGGGGTCTTCCATTGCTCAAGTTTGACAGAGAGCATTTATGTGCTGCATGCGAAATGGGAAAGCAGAGTCGTCAAAGTCACCCATCCGTAATTAACACAAAAGTTGTTGAACCACTCGAATTGCTTCATATCGATTTGTGTGGTCCTTCATCTATTGAAAGCATCGGTGGTAGCAAGTACATTCTTGTTATCGTTGATGACTTCTCTCGATTTACATGGGTGTTCTTTCTAAAGCTCAAATCTGAAGCGACTCAAAAGCTGAAGGTGTTCATCAAGCAAATTGAAGTCCAGCTCAAGAAGGTCGTTCGCAACATCAGGAGCGACAATGGTCTCGAATTCAAGAACAGGGAGTTTGAAGAGTTTCTTGCAGAAAAGGGAATTAGCCATAATTTCTCAGCTCCCTACACACCACAGCAGAACGGGATAGTCGAAAGACGAAACCGATCTCTGTGTGAAGCTGCCCGATCAAAGGGGGTAGAAAAATCACTTGTTAAAATTTTGACAAGACTGGTAATGATCAAAGGGGGTCTGTTCGTAAGAATGATACAAACGAAGAGAGAAAATGAACAACTTTCATTGTCAAAGGTTATTGTTCATAGTCAACACTTCGATACGCTCCGATTTCTACAGTTCGGAGTATAGCACAAATGAAGAATCTTCGCAAGTTTGGTATTTTTTTAGTTTTCGAAAAATCGAAAATCAAAATAGATTTTATTTTTTTTATTTTGTCTTTATATTTTCCAAAAATCAAATCCAAATAGGTTTTCTTTAGTCATTTGTTTTAATTTTCAGAAAACTTAAAAACACAAAAATATTTTATTTCTTTTCAAAAACATAAAAAAATCCTTTTTTTGTGTTTTGTTTTTCTTTCAATTGTGCATATTACAAGAACGTCTTATAAGGATCATGCTAGCATTTCAAGGGAATTGTATACTTTCGAAACTTTTTACTAGTTAAGATGTCCCTAAAGGGATGCTGCAACATGTCGACTCAAGGCTCTATTGACTAAATGTGTGATTTCGAAAGTCTTAATGAATTTTTTCATCATGAAAATTTCTTCCCAATTAGGCTTGCATTCACATTAGTCTACTGAGCTACCTAACTTTTCTCATCTGAGTTAAGAGTTTTTTGCTTGGTCCATACATAGCGGACATATATTCGCTTCCTAAACAAAACTTTTTCATCTCAAAGTTCTTAACACAATTCACACACAATGACATATGTCCAAGAGGTCTCCGATTAAATCAATCAAGACTTAGACATATCAAAACTGTGTGTTTATGATCTGAATTCATGAGACCGTGATGAAAGTGAAACCCAATTTTCTAAAATTTTTAAGAAATTGACGGGGAACTATGTTCCAGATTTTCATGAAACATTTGTTTCAGTACCATGATTTCAATACTCAAAATCATATTCTTTCGATTTGAGTGATCTTGATCAAATGTTATTAACCCATGACATTTGTTTCCCAACAGGATCCAGTTTAATGTTTTTTTAAGAATATGATTTCAGTATGAGTATTAACTCTTCTCTTTTGTCACTTCAAAAATCATCCAAAGAATATTTTTCACTGACTACACTAATCACACAAGAAGCCTTGAAAAAGAAGCCCTTTGATACTTCTGTACAGGTATTCGATTGTAATTCACAAGAAACCACACAAGAAATTGATCATCTGTCTTGATGATTAATCAAGCAACCTATGCCTGCGGTTTATTTGCTTTTATGTCGAACTTTTGTGTTTCAACATCATAGATCCACATTCTTATTTGTTTGCTTCTTGTCTCATTTTTTGACACACAACACTCATGAAATCCTTGAGGTTCTGAGTATTACCAACTCAGGCTGATGATTTCAACAGTATGGAGTATGACTTCACTTTTTATCCCAAAAGTGAAATAGTATTACTTCCATACCGAAGTTTTGTGACGGTTACTATTCTATTGGGATGTACAAACAGGATGTTTGACAATATGGTTTGTATTCTTTCTGAGTTTCAAGGAGATGTGATGGTTGCTTTTTCACGTGTGGCTAGTTTATCGGTGATAGGCTACAATTTTCAAGGTGCCACATCGGATCTCATGTAATGTTATCCTGCTTCATATTCAAATTCAAGAGTTACATATAAAAGTGGATTCAAGGGTTACTCATTCAGTTACACTTTCTAAAGAAAATTCCCAAATTTCCAAAGTTCTTGTTGCCTATTCTTCTCACTTCCAACCGTAATCATGTCCAATCCTGCACCTGCTGGTGCTCCATCACAAACAACTGAATATGTTTCTTCCTAACCGATTATGAAAATTCAGAGAACAAATTATCAAGTTGAGGGTGATGTCTCTGTGTATCCAGAAGCTCTGCAAATGTTGATGGTATCCCTAAAACACTATGTTTTATCTACGTCAATATTCAATTCTTTCGGTGTCCCATTGTCCTTTCTATCTCTTGCAGGATCGACAACAACATACAACAAAGCTCTTGATGTTATTAGCTTTAACTTGGTAAATGACAAGAAGGTTCGTCTTACCAAGAAACTATTTTGTAAAATTCTTGAAATTCCTAATTCTCCATCATACTATACTCTTTCAAATCATCATGTCATTCACATGTTTAATGAGATGGGTCATCAACCCCCACTTACCAAGATCAACCAGTTTAAGAAATCTGGTCTTCCTACAATCTGGAATTTCCTTTTTGGTATTTTTCTCCGATGCCTGACTGGTCAGAGTGTTGGCTTCGACAAAGGACGAATGGAAGTGTATGTAATGGTTGCTGGAATCTACTTTGATATTGTAGTGAATTATTCAAATCAGATGTGGAAGGAATTTCTGAAGATTGTTGAGAATACCAATGTTGTTCAAGGGATATCTTGTGCTAGGTATTAGAGTTGAATTCTTCGATACATGTATGAAAAGGAAGGGATTGTTGTACCTTGTAATGAACAAATTGTTGAATTTATAAAGTGCAATTTTCTAAAAGAGGTTGAGGATGATGTAGAAGTATTTCAAAATGTCGCACGAATTCCAGATGCTACGCTTAAGCGTGTGGATCCAACAAGTTCTGTTTTGATGACATATTTGGCTTTGATCAATCCAGATGAATAAACTGGTATTTTGTTGGCTAAACCAGATGCATGTTCTTCTAAGAAGGCTCGCAGATCCAAGAAGACTGAGAAATCGACTGTCATAGCTACTAAGCTTGTTGAGGTTGCAGTTGTCAAAACTCATGCAAAAAATATTCCTTGTAAGTCTAGTGTTCTTAAAATAATCAAGTAGAAAGCTCATCCTTCTCGAAAGTCACCAGAAAGGTCTTCTAGTTTTTCTGCTTGATTTACTTGCAGGCATCAAGTTACTCGCAAAGGATTTATTATTCATGATGTTCAAGCTCCCGTGTCCCCATTATCGAAGAAGAGAATAGCTACTGATATGGCAAAGCATATTTTGATGAAGATTAAAAAGAGAAAGTTGGTTCTTCAAAAAGTATCTTCCGAAGAAGAAAAAGTTCCAGAAACTCCTGAAGCTATTCTTTCAAAACATCTTTCGACTCCTGAGCAAGCTCCAATCATTCCACTCAAGGTTTCATTAACCAAGTCATCTAATGAGGACGTTCGAACCTCTGACCTTCTTACACACATATCTAATAGTGTTGTAAATGTCACTATGGGTGAAGAAGAGTCGAATCAAGAATTTCCAATGGTCACTCAAGGTATTAACCAAACTTCTACAGTCAGTACCCTTGTTTGTTTACCACCCTTTATTATTCCTAAACATCCGATATCATCTTCACCAACGTTTACTCAAATTCTCAATCAACCTTTCACTTCTCTATTTTCTTCCCAATCTACTGATCCATCAAAATCTGTTGATGATACTAACAATGATGATGGAGGATTTGGAGGAACTTTTGATGCAGTTGAGTTTAATCCAGAAGAAGAAGACATTTCTGATCACATTCTGATGTTAGGGGAACAATTTAGGATTCTAAACAAGAAGCTTAACTCAATCATTCAATCCCTAGAAGATGCAGGGGAAGCAATTATATGTCCAGTCTTGAATTGGATGTAATGCTCAAAGCACATAAGCTCAGTTGTTCAATAGATTCTATAGCCTAATTCAGGCTTCTGAATCTCGAATTCTTGAGAAGGTGGATGCTAATGATAAGAATAATGAGCTCAGGATCAAATCTCAGTCCTAAAATTTGAATGAAGAAGTCAGACATTTCTAAATAGTTGCTAAGGAGCGTCATGTCTTGTTTGTTCAAGATGTGAAAAAGGTGAGGGAAGATGTTAATTTGAAAATTCAAGAATTACGTGAAGACATGAACAAAGAGATTGCTACTACACAAAAAGACAATGCATCTCTAAATCAGAAGATAGATATTTTTGCAGATGTGGTGAAAAAAAAAATTCAAGATGTACGAAGCTTTGAGTCCTCAAATTACTCAACTATCTACCAATGATAGTAAAAGCTTCATGGAGATCACAAATTTGTTAAATGAGTTGAAAGCATGAATCTCAAAGCCTAGCTCATCTCCTATGATCACATCAGAATTTTTATCTCAGAAATTTTTGTTGTTTGAATCAGTTCTTCACAAACAGTTGGCACCATTGTTCCGAATTCTCAATCTTTTACCAACAAATGCCCCTCCTAGTGTCACAGGGGTGCAAGGGGGAGAAAAGAAAATTCTAGAAGGCAAATCTTCGAAAATTACAAGAGGGTTTGAAATGTCGAAAAAGATTGAGAAGATTGTAACTACTACTGATGTAATGAAAGTTTTTTCTACTCAAATCCCAACACCAATAGTTTCACAGGTGAATACAACAGAAGCCATCAAGATTACAACAAGACCCATTCTGAAGGGAATTGTTATTAGTTCTTCTACCGAACGAGGAAGTTCAAGTTCATATAAACCAAAACCTTCTGAAGATGATGAAAAAGGGAAAGGGATTTTGGGTGAAAAACCAAAAGGAGAGAGGAAGGCCGAAATTGAAGCTGAGAAGGAAAAACAAAGGCAAATACAAAGCATACTAAGAGTTCATGAAAATGCACCTCGTATGGACAAGGTAGATCCAAAGAAGTTGTATAGCTATGAAAATATTGAAGCAAGAGTTGCTTTTAATCACATGTATGCGTTTGAGAAAAAGCCTAAGAAAAGCTATTCCATCAATAACACTAATATGAGTCAGCTTGATTTTCCGGTGAATGAAATGATGTTTATCATGGCTTAGTAAAAGATAATTGAAAAGTTTGATAACGAGGACAATTATATTCATATGAAACTTAGGTTTCATGCAGTTGTTGGAAAAGAACTACAAGAAATATGGTCATTAGTAAAGATCAAGAAGGTCATCAATATAACAAAAGATGTCTTGTTCGAGAATACGATACATAATTTTCGGTATCATGTCGTGAGGGCAAACAATCATGTTTGTGATTTTTCGGTTGATGATTTTCCTCTAATGAACTTGAATGACCTGATTCTGGTTTCATTAATCTTAAAAGACATGGAGGCTTCGCAACTTCAAGGGACTGATAAAAATGTTTTGAAGCTTGCTCTTGGTCAAATCAAAATCTTCATAGACAATTACTATGATTGTTTAGCATTGATTGATGTTGAGTTAGCATTGGCAATGGGAAAGGAAGTGAAAGTGTCGATGGAAGCAACGCAAAATCTAGCTGAACTGAAGAAATATGTTGATGGGGAGATATGCTTGAATCCTTTTGGATTGGTCTTTGCTGGAAAAGATAAGATTGGCAAAGCTAAGAGGTTTTTGTTCCAAGCATGTGAAGTTGAAAGATACACTACATCTCAATATACAAACTTCATTGTTCGTATGAATAATTGCTTGAAGAATAATCAGGGGTATAAAACTGAGCTGAGGAAAATTTTGACATGGTACTGCATTTTAGTACACAGATTCTCATGAATTGAGAAGTTCGACATGATTACAAAGGGGGAGATTGTAGAGTCAAAATCTCTTGTAATATGTCGAAGTCTGTGTACTAGATAGTTGCGCATGTTTCCTTATGTATTTTCTAAGGCATCTTCTTATCGAAGCTTAATGTTAATAGTAAAGTTTTCCTATGTTTACTATCCGTTTTTTACTCTTGCTCAATAAAAGTACTATAAGTAACCAGATCTGATATTTTACTCTGATTTGATTTTTATACTCGATTAAACACTTCTGCAGGCGCCAATCTACACAGGAAGAACTATGCATTCCTTGCTTATGTTGTGGAAAATACCAAAGAAGAAGTAAACATTAAAGACATCCCGGTAGCATGTGACTTCCCAGATGTATTTCCAGAAGACCTTCCGGGAATGCCGCCAAAAATGCAGGTCGAATTCCGAATCGACCTAATACCAGGAGCCAAATGAACTGCCCAATAACCTTACAAGTTAGCTCCCACCGAAATGCAAGAGTTATTCAGTCAACTAAGCGAGCTGCTGAGCAAAGGGTTCATCCGACCAAGCTTCTCACCCTAGGGAGCTCCGGTCTTGTTTGTCAAGAAAAAGGACGGATCCTTCAGAATGTGTGTTGATTATAGGGAATTAAACAAGCTCACCACCAAAAATCGGTACCCACTTCCACGAATCGATGATCTATTTGACCAGCTTCAAGGAGCTAGTTATTTCTCAAAAATAGATCTGGGATCCGGTTATCATCAACTCCGAGTTCGAGAAGAGGACATTCCAAAACTGCTTTTCCAACACGATACGAACATTATGGATTTGTTGTGATGCCCTTCGGTCTAACAAATGCCCTCGATGCATTTATGGACCTCATGAATCGAGTTTGCCGCCCATTCCTTGATAATTTCGTGATTGTCTTCATCGACGATGTTCTTATCTACTCTCGAAGAAAAGAAGAGCATGATCAACACCTCCATTAAATCTTGGAAACCCTAAGAGATGAAAGATTATATGCCAAGCTCTCCAAATGCGAGTTCTGGCTCCGCAGTGTAAACTTTTTGGGTCATGTAGTCAGTAATGAAGGGATTCATGTAGATCCTTCCAATATCAAACCCATTGAAGGCTTGGTGATTCCGAAAACACCAATATAAATTCGTCAAATCTTGGGTCTCAGAAGCTACTATCGAAGGTTTATCCAGAATTTTTCGAAGATAGCCAAACCCCTCACCACGTTGACACAAAAGGGTGTACCTTTCAACTAGATGGAAAAGCGAGATGATGCCTTCAAAACCATGACGAAAGCTCTCTATAGTGCACCAGTTCTACACTTAACAGAAGGGAACGAAGACTTTTTATTCTACTATGATGCTTTAAATCAAGGGTTAGGTTGTGTCCTTATACAGCATGGAAAGGTGACAACTTACACATCTAGGAACTAGAGACGCGGGAAGTAAATTACACCACACATGATCTCGAGCTGGGGGGCAGTTTTCTTCGCCCTAAAAATTTGGAAGCACTACATCTACGATACAAAGTGCACCATCTTCACTGATCACAAAAGCCTCCAACACATTCTAAACCAAAAAGAGTTAAACATGAGACAACAAAGATGGGTTGAGCTGCTAAATGATTACGAGTGTGAGATCAAGTATGACCCAAGCAAGGCTAACGTAGTAGCCGATGCCCTTAGCAAAAAGGAATACCCAGGTCGCCGAGTGAAAAACCTATCTATAACCATCCAATCCCACCTAACCTCGTAGATCAAGGAAGCCTAAATAGATTCTTTAAAACTGGAGAATGTCACAAATGAAACATTGTGTGGGATGGATAAGAGCCTTGAAACCAAGGAGGATAGAGTTTATTATTTCATGAACAGATTTTGGGTCCTTAATTTTCGGGGATTTAGAAGAATTATCATGAACGAAGCCCACAAGGCGCGATATTTCATCCATCTGGGTTCAGATAAGATGAACATGGACATTAAACAAAACTATTGGTGGCCAAATATGAAGGCAGAGATCACCACTTACGTGGGCAAGTGTCTCACTTGAGACAAGGTGAAAGTGGAATACCAAAAGCCCTCAGGACTATTACAACAACCAGTAATACCCGAGTGGAAATGGGAAAAGATTACTATGGACTTCGTAACCAAATTACCTAAGACGGAAAACAGATTGGATGCTATCTGGGTAATCGTTGATAAGTTAACTAAATTCTCCCATTTCATGCCAATAAAGGAATCTTAAAAGATGGAAAGTTTGACATGAATCCGCATCAAAGATATCATAAGACTTCATGGGGTGCACGTGTCTATAATCTAAGATCGAGATAGTAGATTTACTTCACAATTTTTGCAATCGCTCCAGAAGGCAATGGGTACACAACTAGACATGAACACTGCTTACTACCCTTAAACCGATGGCTAAAGCGAACGAACCATCTAAACACTCAAAGACATGCGCTGAGCCTGTTTGATTGATTTGAGCAAGTCATGGGATACTGTAACATCCGTAAAATTCACACCAAATTTAAACTTTTTCAATCACAAATAAAAAAACAAATAGCATTTTTTACAAAATGTATTCAAATCAATTTTCCATCAGAGTGTCCCAAAAATCATAACATAAGGATGAGGAGCGATACGGTCACTCCTTCGCCTTTCCATGATCTCTTGAAGTACCTGAAACAGTAAACTAAAAACTGTAAGCCCGAGGGCTTACTGAGCTACCCCCAAAATACCAACACCATACTGACAATACCACAACAGTAATAATCAATCAATCAACATGCATACTGGGCCATCGGCCTGACTGGACCATCCTACCGGGCCTACAGTCTATCTAAATCCATCCCGAGCCTTTGGCATGACTGGTCCACTACATGGGCCTATAGTTTCGCCAGGCCGCTCATAGGGTATGTTGGCCTTCAACACAAAGCAGGACCGCCTCAGCCCAACCAACAAGCAAATAACCATGTGCGCATAGCTATCATATACTAGCATATACAAACATCAAACATATCTATCTCACTGATCATAATCACATAATTCTCCTATAACTAGAGTACCGACCTAGCAGGTCACTAACACACCAATCCATACAGATCATAAAAGCATAGCATACTGTCTACCTCGATTCCGAACTAACAAATGATAACCACATGCAACATACCCTAACAATAAGAAATAAAGGATCGGCCTTGGTGTCGTAGACCCTATCGATATAGTGAGGATAACTCACCTCGAAGATGTCGACTCGGAAGGTAAACTCCAACCCTCAGATAACTCGACATCGACCAAACCACGTATAACCATCGTTCGATATACACATAAGTCTTTATCCTTATAAGGTACTTCATAACCCAATAGTCAACCCCTGATCAAGGTCAAAGTCCTCAGTCAAGGGCAACAGTCCATGTTGACCTCAACTCGCCGAGTACACCCAGCTACTCGCCGAGTCCCTTGATGCACAATCCCACTTGCTGAGTCATCGAGGTGACTCATCGAGTTCCTTTGAATCCCGATCAGACCTTAAGTCCACTTGTTGAGTTCCCTCCCTGCGACTCGATGGTTATACTTGCGAACATATTCTTGGTTAAAACTCATCCGACTCGCTGAGTTGTTCTTCAACTTGTCGAGTCTCATGACAATCTTCATCGGACTTGCCAAGTTGTTCAACCAACTTGTCGAGTTCAATGGCCATCTTCACGCGACTCGCAGAGTCGACCCTGCGACTCGCCGAGTCCATTTTGACCTCTTTCCATACAGATCCATTTTGAGCCATGCAGTGGCTCTAAATCACAGATCCAAGCTTCTAGGGCATGCGTATCACGTAAAGACGCAAACTTTACGTTCATGCATGGATTTAAAGGCTCAAAATGGCAAATCTAAGCTATTGATGGTTCTTTATGCACAAAAGGGACCTCAATCACGACTAAAGCTACAACTTTATGCTTTTAGAATCCAAAGAGAGTTCAGACCTGAAGTTACAACTTCAGATCTGGCCCATAGCTCATCATACCAACTTGATATTCCATGAAAACCCTAAAACTCACCCAATAAAGGAGATCTATAAGGAGAATGACGGATTGGGTACCTTTTGAAGTTGATATCTGAGATGAGTGTTGATTCCTACACTGCAATTGCTTTAATCTCCTTCTCCTCCAAGTCTTATCCCTCAAAGAACTCTCTTTCAAGCTTCAAACACACACACAAGGAACATACAGATGAAGGGAGGCTAAGGTCCTTTTAAATAGGGGTGCAAACCCGGGGAATTAGGGTTTCACTAACCAGCTCCTACTCATCGACTCCCATTATGGACTCGCCGAGTAGGTTAGTTAACTTGCGATCCTTCTCACAGCTACTCGACGAGTAGGTAAACCAACTCTTCGAGTAGGGCCTAATCCAAAAACTCAACTTTACCATACCTGAGAATTGGGGTGTTACAGATACCCACTTTCCCTTGGTTGAATTCTCATAAAACAACAGTTATGACACGAGCATCAAGATTGCTCATTCTGAGGATTTATATGGATGTAAATGCAGATCGCCTCTATGTTGGGTTGAGGTGATTGACACCCAACTAGAAAAAGGACAATCACCAGATAGTACTCTAGTAGGGCCAGAAATCATTCGAGAGGCTACCAAAAATATAATCTAAATCAAAGCCCGACTTCAAGCATCACGAGACCGACAGAAGAGCTATGCTGACAAATGGTGAAAGCCTCTAGAAATTCAAGTCGGAGATCGGGTGCTATTGAAAGTCTCTCCCTGAAAAGGGATGATCCATTTTGGGAAGCAGGGAAAACTAAACCGGCATATATTGGTCC
This sequence comes from Lactuca sativa, assembly GCF_002870075.4. Classification (NCBI taxonomy): domain Eukaryota; kingdom Viridiplantae; phylum Streptophyta; class Magnoliopsida; order Asterales; family Asteraceae; genus Lactuca; species Lactuca sativa. The sequence goes on from NC_056626.2 coordinate 257,908,901, forward strand.
ATTTGAAATTCTTTCCCGAATTGATCTAGTGGCGTATAAGTTGAAGCTCCTTACGAAGCTCAGCAATGTACACCCCGTGTTCCACGTCTCGAATTTAAAGAAGTGCTTATCAGATGAAAATCTTGTCATTCCTCTAGTAGAGACCGAAATAAACAAGAATCTCCTGTTCGTCAAAGAATTAGTCGATATAATGGATAGGGAGGTGAAGCGTACGAAACAGAGTCGCATTCCGATTGTGAAGGTTCGATGGAACGCTAAGCGTGGACAAGAATTCACATAGGAACGCAAAGACCAGATGAAGCAGAAGTACCCTCACTTGCGCTCAGGGGCTAGATGGAAAATTTTGGAGTAACCCCCAAGGAGAAGGATCGATCCTGCTACTTGTGTCCCTCCATTCACGTGGATACTTATGGAAGGAAAAAAATGACAGGGAACATTGGATCTATTGTACTCCAAGAAAAAAGAGAGAAACTGAACCCTCTCTTGAGTGGGTGAGAGTGCAACACAAGCAGTAAGGAGGAAGGGACAAAAAAAACCGATTCTTGTTTTTCATAGTGAGCATCGTCAATCAAGCCAAGAAGAAAAGAAAAATGCATGCGATTAAGGGGAAGAATGACTCCATCAATGATTTGCCAAGTATTTGTAAAATAATCTTCTAATCTCTTTTTTTGTGTTTATATGTCAAATTCCTTGCCAATTGAATATTACGGATGTCGATTCTCCTCCTAATTGATAATCATAATCTCATCTTCTTCTTCCTAAAATCCTTTGAAGGTTCATATAGTGAGATGTTACTTGTGTTGGGTGTTTATGATGGCTCAATTTCTGTCTAAATCTCTTATGAACACCGTCAACAAGTTTATTGTTCAAATTAATATTTTGATCAAAGTTATGGACTCACAATCGTTGTTGTTGATTGTTAAAATTTATGCTAATTTCCACTATGAATCAGTTGGATATTTTTTTTGATAAAATCATGTTTTGAGTCACCCAGTAAGTATCAGAAAAAACACATAAAGGCCTCCAAATGATATGTACCTTGATGAGTGGTTTGTGATTAGAATTGATATTTTTATTGTTTGACGTTTTAATTCTTTTAAGATGTTAGTTCTTACCTTTATGGGTGTTCTTAGTGATGGCATAATGGGTTAAGTGGTCAAAAAGTCCTTGAAATCCAAAGGTTGAAAATTCAGCAAAAAGTACCAATCTATCGCTGTATTGGAATAATTATAGAATAATCACCATGAGTCGGATTAATGATCCGTGAATTCTCAAAGTTTGAATTTTGAGTCTAGTTAGTCCATGATTTTTTCCAGGACCTTTTTTTGCCTCCAAATTAGGTGAAAGTTGCCTTTTTCACCAGTTGGTCAGAATTTAACTACATTGTAGAAAAATATTTTGGACCTTCAAAAGTACTTTTTGAGAAGATAAAAATATGAAATTTTGAAACATAGAATAAAAACAAAAGTTCTATAGGCTATTTTGGGTCCAAAACAGGGAATTTTGCTTGTTAGTTGATTTATGTGTTTGGGTTATGAATTTGTCATTTTGTCATTGCAAAACTCCAATAACCTTTTCTATTTGTATTCTAATAGGGGCAAGGGTGACACCTCAATAGTCAACCCCTGATCAAGGTGAAAGTCCTCAGTCAAGGGCAACAGTCCATGTTGACCTCAACTTGCCGAGTACACCCAGCTACTCGCCGAGTCTGTTGAAGCACAATCCAACTCGCCGAGTCATCGAGGTGACTCGTCGAGTTCCTTCAAATCCCAATCAGACCTTAAGGCCACTCATCGAGTTCCCTCCCAGCGACTCGATGGATATACTCACGAACATATTCTTGGTTAAAACTCATTCGACTCGCTGAGTTCTTCTTCAACTCGTCGAGTCTCATGACAATCTTCATCGGACTTGCCGAGTTGTTCAACCAACTCGTCGAGTTCAATGGCCATCTTCACGCGACTCGCATATTCGACCCTGCGACTCGCCGAGTCCATTTAGTCCTCTTTCAACACATATCCATTTTGAGCCATACAACAACTCCAAATCACAGATCCAAGCTTCTAGGGCATGCTTATCACGTAAAGTTGCAAACTTTACATGCATGCATGGCTTTAAGGGCTCAAAATGACAAATCTTAGCTATTGATGGTTGATTATGCACAAAGGGGACCTCAATCACGACTAAAGATGCAACTTTATGATGTTAGAATCCAAAGAGAATTCAGATCTGAAGTTACAACTTCAGATCCGGCCCATAGCTCATCATACCAACTTGATATTCCATGAAAACCCTAAAACTCACCCAACAAAGGAGATCTATAAGGAGAATGACGGATTGGGTACCTTTTGAAGTTGATATCTGAGATGAGTTTTGATTCCCACACTGAAATTGCTTCAATCTCCTTCTCCTGCAAGTCTTATCCCTCCAAGAACTCTCTTTCAAGCTTCAAACACACACACAAGGAATATACACATGAATAAGGTTCTCAAGGGTTCTTTGGAACTGTAAGGAGGTCCAAGGAAGGCTAAGGTCCCTTTAAATAGGGGTGCAAACCCCGGGAATTAGGGTTTCACTTGCCAGCTCCTACTCGTTGAGTCCTATTATGGACTCGCCGAGTAGGTCAGTTAATTCGCGATCCTTCTCACAGCTACTCGACGAGTACGTAAACCAGCTCTTCGAGTAAGGCCTAATCCAAAAACTCATATTTACCATACCTGAGAATCGGGGCGTTACAGATACGCACTTTCCCTTGGTTGAATTCTCATAAAACAATAGTTATAACACAAGCATCAAGATTGCTCTTTCTGAGGATTTATATGGAAGTAAATGCAGATGGCCTCTATGTTGGGTTGAGGTGATTGACACCCAACTAGAAAAAGGAAAATCACCAGACAGTACTCTCGTAGGGCCAAAAATCATTCGAGAGGCTACCAAAAATATAATCTAAATCAAAGCCCGACTTCAAGCATCGCGAGACCGACAGAAGAGCTATGCTGACAAATGGCGAAAGCCTCTGGAATTTCAAGTCGGAGATCGGGTGCTATTGAAATTCTCTCCCTAAAAAGGGATGATCCATTTTTGGAAGCAGGGAAAACTAAACTAGCATATATTGGGCCATTCAAAATTATTGCCCGAATTGATCTAGTGGTGTATTAATTGAAGCTCTTTACGGAGCTCAGCAATGTACACCCCGTGTGCCACCTCTCAAATTTAAAGAAGTGCTTATCAGATATAATGGACAGGGAGGTGAAGCGTACGAAACAGAGCTGCATTTCGATTTTGAAGGTTCGATGGAACGCTAAGCATGGACAAGAATTCACATGGGAACGCAAAGAACAAATGAAGTAGAAGTACCCTCACTTGCGTTCAGGGGCTAGATGGAAAATATTGGAGTAACCCCCAAGGAGAAGGATCGATCATTCTACTTGTGTCCCTCCATTCACGTGGATACTTATGGAAGGAAAAAAATGACAGGGAACATTGGATTTATTGTACTCCAAGAAAAACGAGAGAAACTGAACCCTCTCTTGAGAGGGTGAGAGTGCAACGCAAGCAGCAGGGAGGAAGGGAAAAAAAAAACCGATTCTTGTTTTTCATAGTGTGCATCGTCGATCAAGCCAGGAAGAAAAGAAAAATGCATGTGATTAAGGGGTAGAATGAGTCCATCAATGATTTCCCAAGTATTTGTAAAATAATCTTCAAATCTCTTTTTTTGTGTTTATATGTCAAATTCCTTGTCAATTGAAGATTATGGATGTCGATTCTCCTCTTAATTGATAATCATAATCTCATCTTCTTCTTCCTAAAATCCTTTGAAGGTTCATATAGTGAAATGTTACTTGTGTTGGGTGTTTATGATGGATCAATTGCTGTCTAAATCTCTTATGAACACCGTCAACAAGTTTATTGTTCAAATTCGTATTTTGATCAAAGTTATGGAGTCACAATCATTGTTGTTGATTTTTAAAATTTATGTTGATTTCCACTATGAATTTGTTGGATATTTTCTTTGATAAAATCATGTTTTGAGTCACCCAGTAAGTATCAGAAAAAAGACTGAAAGTCCTCCAAATGATATGTACCTTGATGAGTGGTTTGTGATTAGAATGGATATTTTTATTGTTTGACGTTTTAATTCTTTTAGGAAGTTAGTTATTACCCTTATGTGTGTGCTTAGTGATGGCATAATGGGTTAAGTGGTCAAAAAGTCCTTGAAATCCAAAGGTTGAAAATTCAGCAAAAATTACCAATCTGTCCCTATATTGGAATAATTATAGAATAATCACCATGAGTCGAATTAATGATCCGTGAATTCTCAAAGTTTGAATTTTGAGTCTAGTTAGTCCATGAATTTTTCCAGGACCTTTTTTTGCCTCCAAATTAGGTGAAAGTTGCCTTTTTCACTAGTTGGTCAGAATTTAACTACACTGCTAGGCAGTTTGTAAAAATCATATAAAATTGTAGAGAAATCTTTTGGACCTTCAAAAGTACTTTTTGAAAAGATAAAAATCTGAAAGTTTGAAATATAAAATAAAAACAGAAGTTCTATAGGTTGATTTTGGGTCCAAACAAGGAATTTTGCTTGTTAGTTGATTTATATGTTTGGGGTATGAATTTGTCATTTTGTCATTGTAGAACTCCAATAACCTTTTCTATTTGTATTGTAATAGGGGAAAGGGTGACACCTCTGTTGGATTAATGTCTAAGTCCATAACTATATTTGGTAAGACTTGACCCGACCCGGCATGGTCCATTTGGGTTGCATACCATCATGCACTTGAATGAGAGAAATAAGACACTTATGGTTATTAATATACTATAAGTTCTAGTATATTAATAATAAGAATAATAAGATTATTTAATTAGTATTGATCAAGAATTAATCTAGGATTAATTAAGTGATCAAAAGAAGACTAATTAAATATATGGGTTGATTGTGTAAATCATCCATACTTGTATAGTGGGCTAATGCTCCATGGATAATCAAGTTGGGCTAAACCCATAGGATGGTCCATGGATGCTCCATGGTGTATTTGTACCCATGGATCCAAGGAAATGGAAAGCCATGACAATTAAGAGTTTACCCTAATTGTGTAACTATATAAGCATCTTATTATTGAGGAAAAAATCGGCCACTAGTGTGTGTGAAGAAAGGGCTAGCTGATTTTGAAGAGTGTAGAATTCTCTCAGGTTATTCTAAGTGTTTTGATGATTGTGATTCCATTTGAGGTGTCACACTTGGGGCACTAGGCACTCAAGCTTCATGAAGACATTCTACACCAAAGAGGTATGTATTCTATCTTGCTATAGTTATTGTTTTGTATGCTAGATTAGGATAATACCTTGGAAGTTCTTATTTGCATGTATAATAGAGAAAACATAGATCCAAGGTATTTAGGGTTGCATGTACACTTAGGAAGTGTTAGAATGCTCAAAACCCAACAGTGGTATCAGAGACACGGGTTGTTTTCTGTTATATTGATGCAAATATTTTATTTTCAAAGTTGAAAAAAAAAACATGAAGTTTGTCAAATTTTAAGATAATTACTAGTTCTTGTGAAAAACTAATTATTTGTAAAATTTGAATAATTTGCTTTATGAGTTGAATTAGGTCAAATTTAATAAAAGATAAAATAATATGATTATTTTATTAGTTTTAAAAGTTTGATCTAAAGAGTTTTATTTTTTGAAACCTCCATAAGTTATGGATATGAAAAGGTTTTAAGAAAAAATTGATTCAAAGTTTTTTTTGGAGTTACAAAATTTGGTGTTAATGTTTTAAAGGATTCCATAACTTAAGAATAAGTTATGGATCACCAAAAGTTTTTTGTGTTACCTTGTTTTATGAGTGAATTTAGATTAATGAATAAAATTATGTGATAGTTGGTTTTAATCCAAATTAATCTAAGAATTGATTCTAAAATGTGTTTTTGTAACTTGTCCTCAAGTTATATGAAAAGTCACATTTAAGAATCATAAAACTCATAAAAAATTGGCAAAGGTTACAAAAAATGAAGAGTCTAGTTCTAATTAAATGGTTTTATGACTCCATAACTTGTCCTCAAGTTATGGAGGACCAAGAGTCTCTTCATTTAATAAAATAAAATAAAAATAAAAAAAGGTGTAACCTTAATTAATTCCATAAGTTATAAAATAAAGAAAAGTTAATTCTTTTATTAGTTTAAAGTCTTCCATAACTTGTCCTCAAGTTATGGAACTTGAAGAGTTTTTGGATTAAAACTACTTTAAACACATAAGTTATGGAATTAATTAGTTTTGAATAGTTTCAAAACTTGCCCTCAAGTTTTGGAATTTGTAAAGTTTTCTCTAATGAATACTTTAATTCCAAGTTAGCCCTTAGAATTTTAAAAGTTAAAATTCAACCCTTATACTTTATAATATTATAAGTTAATAATATATATATGTATAAGAGTAAAGTCAGTCTTACCACTAGTACGCCTCATTCACGAAGCCGATCTATAAGGTGGGTATAAGGTTGTTGCCTATAAAATGGCAACTTAATGGGTGTCCACTCTCACCCACCGCTTGCTTGACTGGTGGAGGGTCGTTAGCCGAACGGGTTTGATAGGACTTGAATTCTCCCTTCATTAAAAGTATTAATGAAAAAAATACTAAGTAACTAAACTCTTAATAATACCCAATCTTAGTTACTTAGGAAAAATGTGAATAAGGTGCTAATCCATGAAATTACACTTTACACTTTGTCTAAGTCGTTAGTGGAGCGTGTGTGGTTAACTGGCACACTAACTTGGACTTAACAAGGTAGGTAAAGGGTGACTTAATATTTATCATAGTATCGATGGAGCGTGTGTGGTTAACCGGCACATCGATTGAGGGGTAATTTATTAAGGGTACCAAGTGATTTGCATGGTTACTTCACACCCTGTTTTGTGATCCTCGGCATCCCAGTCACAAAACCTGAAGGGCACACTCGAGATTGAAACATGCCTTTGAAAAGTTCAATGAATCTCAAAGATCTAGGAGTTTCAAAACCAATTAAAACCTAATAATACATTTCGTTTATCTTGGTGGAAATTGGTGAATCGTCATTCACCTACCTTCAAATATTTTATAGCTTGGATTACGGCATACCTCTTCTAAGTTATAAAATAGTTTGTTGGGTCCTAGCCTTAATATTTCATATTGGGTGTCATATTAAGGACTTTAAATCAATTATCTTGAATATCTCCCAAAAGATGTCTGTAATAGACACCTATGATCTTCCCAAATCTCTTGAAACAAGGTTTCCTAATGAAGATGATGTCCCATGGATATCATACTTATTTCTCCTCCTCCAATTATTCTCCCCAACCCACAAGTTCTTGAAAAAAGTTTAAGGTCACTCAAGCCCTATTGGCAAGGCAAGGTCTAGATGTGGACACATCTTGGAGATGTAGTCACATATTGACAAGCCGGGAGAGTTGGGTGTCAAAGTCTTGAGAAAGTTGGTGGTTCAACTACTTTCTAAGTCACATAGTGAGTTCTTTTGGAACACCTATGAAACAGACTATGACAAGACCCTTAATGATCTTATCTATTTGTTAAGATCAACTTCCTTAAAACTTGATGGACATTGACAATAGTGACACAGGAAATCCAGAAAAGCATTCTCTTCCCAATGGAAAGGGATCGGCCATAGTCAACTCGGTTGACCAAATGGTAAAGAGAAAAGCTAAGTCTGTGATAGTCCTGTGTATCTTTATCAAAGGGTCCATATGTTTATATTGCCAAAGAAAGGGGCATTGGTTACGAAGCTGCCAAATTTACCTAAGGATGTTAAAGTCAATAAGTTTGACTCTACTTTAGGTAAATTCCACTATCTAACTCTGTTAAGTTTCTATTCTGAGATTCTTGATACATGATGTGACTGGGTCACATGGTGATGTTTTAAGAATGAAAGAAAGGTGAAGAAACTTAAAGAAAGAATATGCTGAATCTGATCGCATAGATGGATTTCTATCGCGTAGTTTGAAAAATCGGATTCTTGAGCTACTTCTTAGGAGTTATGAGATATTGCTTAAGGAATAGATAACAACAAGTTTTCATATGGATTGTAAGGATAGTTTTTCCGCAAAGTTTTAAAATAAAAGGAAATTTTTGATTTTATTTATTTTAAAATATCCTTACAATGGCATCTGTGGAAATTTTTGTTGCTTATAAGATTCCATTAGTAGCAAGAGTGGAAGTATGAAATTGATTCTTTCATTTGTGGTAATGTCTAAATTTACCAAATAAGGAAAGATTCTCATCACCCAAGTTTCAATTGGACCGGAACTTGGAATCATGCAAGTTGTATAGCATGATGAATGAGAACTTTCAAGTTTTGGAAAATTAAGACTAATTACTTGTTCACATGGATGTGTGAGTCAAGTAAAGGACTTAGGGATCGAGTACACATTCTTGTGCACTGATTAAGTCCACCACTAAAGATCGATAAGAAGAATCAAATAAGGCAGAAGGATAAAAGTTTCTCAAATCTGAAAAGATGGGAGAGTACTTTAGTATCAGTTTTGTGATCATCTTAATGATTAAGAAACCATATCAAAATTAGTTCTCTAAGGAAATCTTAGTGCATTCTTATGACTAAGAAGAGGAACTTGAATTGTTGAAATGGTTAAATCAAGAAGATGAGTCATACTTCGTTCCAATACAAGTCTTAGAGTCATACTCCAAGATTGTCATTTGAGTGACATGTCTTAAAGAAGGTTTAAAACACTTGTCAAATGTAAGAGTAAAAGTTTTCTACTCTTGTACATTTGAAATTGGTAAGTTGTGATGTTTTGGATAAAACAAAGACCAACTTAGGCCAATTGGGTAAAGTGTTTTTCTTGATTAGAATCCGCACTATCTCTTGGATGTTTGACAAGGGAGTCTTATATGTCAAGAAGACAGTGGGAGTCTTAAAGGTCTTGAAAGTCTCAAGAAATAATCAAGAATAAAACCTCAAGTTCTTCACTAGCACACGACTTGAGGTTTATAACCTATCGTGTTGACATATCTGTGCCCATTCCAGTTAAAGTTGGATTTGCATATGAGTTCTTAGAGTTCTCAGTTTGTTGCATAACAACTTGGAAGCAATGGCAGGCCCTTGAGCTGCCAGGTGGCAAGAAGTTAAGATTGAGTTCAATCCATATGGTATTTGATTTGTCATTATCTTTGTCTTGTGATTATGGTTTGACAAATTCATATGGGTAGGAACTCATACACCATATAAATCTAAGTGTCATAAGGTTTCTCTCCGATTCATGAAAATGATGGTGAGGAAACGCTTTCACTAAGTAGATTTTACAAAGATATCAATTGTGTTATTTGCATTTTCAAAAGTCGTTAGTGGAGCGCGTGTGGTTAACCGGCACACTAACATGGACTTGTGAGAAATGGCAAATGCCTAAGCAATTGAGACCATGATTACGGTATCCCTTTTCATGGTTCTTGAAATTGCTTAGACACACAGGTGAGCTATCTACGGAAAGGGTGTATGAATCTAAATTTCAGACTGTCTAGCTGATTTCTGAGTACATGTCAAAGCTAGTGGGAGCATAAGTGTTATGCTAATAATCATCATGTTAGTGGGAGCATGATAATTATGATAAGTATTGCAAGTTAGCAATGTTAATTATAGAAAACAAAAGTTTCAATTGGGAAAAAGTTGTTTTGCTATAATTAAGGGAGAGGAAATTATGCTTCATCTCAAATCTATAAGCTTAGATCGTGAGGTTTTAATCATTTAGTCAAGGATATATATGAATGTCATGTTGGAATGGCTCAACATAAGGAAATTCTATATATGGGTCCATTATTTGCATTCTAAAATTCGATTATGACTACGGCATCCCTTTTCATAATCTGAATTATGAGAACTTGGCAAATTGAAATGGAAATATTATAGCAAAAGACTGGTTTAGTCTTTATGTAAGACATCATGAATCGTGTCCCATATGCTTCGGATATAGGATCGATTACATGTGCTATATTCATCCGTTCTAAAATTTTCCAAATGCCTGGGGCATTAAGAAGGGAAAAGGTTTAGAACTAGATATGACTAAAAGGATTAAACAATTGTCGAGGACAATCTAAGGTTTACCAAAGATTGGTTGCTCAAGGACAGTTGGAAGTATAGTGATAATTCTGGAAGGACCATATTGACATAATCTGTAAGGAGGCAACTCTTGGTCAGAAGTGATAGTCAAAATGGAATCTGGAAATGTTTCAAAGTTAGAATTTTTCAATCTGTGTAAGATTAAGGAAACTTAATGCAAGAAGGATGTTTTCAAGGAGCTGATCTCCTTTGGAATACTCTGTAATGATTGTTGTCAAGTCTTTCTGACTTTGTGCATAATCATTACGAGAGGATCAATGCATATAAGTTTAGAATCTAACAGATTTCAGTAAATGACATGAATTTGGAATTCTTGCATTTGCAGTAAGGATTTGGGAGTGTGAAAAGAGAATCATTGAAGTTATGTTCAATTGATCTAGTTCACAAAGTAAGGATCATAGACAAACATAGTATGCATACTTGGTGTGTGGCATGACTAGTGTTTAAGAAAACATAGTGTACATGCTTGGAGCATGGGACAACTATTGTTTTAAATTCAAGATTAAAGTTGATAGCTGAAACAGTATACAATGAATAATGTGTAATCATATGGTGATAAATAAAAGGTGTTTTATTTATATTCATAAGTTCTGAGACCATATTGGATTCAATTATTGTTGTGTTTCACTTTGCATGTTTTGACTTCCCGAATAAACTAGGTTATTCTTCCGGAATGACTAAGTTATTCAAACCATCCACAGTCGGTCATATGTTGGAAGTAGATATGAATTAAGACTGTCATGGGTTGGCTTGTAGAGGTCTAAGGTGTTGGACAAAGGGCTACAACAATCATGAGTGCTCATAAGTTCTGAGTATTGGATTCAACCCGCGCTCATTGGAATCACTTCATGGATTTTATCACGAGTGATCATGAGACGATAATATCTTATATTCTTCAAACCTAGAGATATAAGTTGTTACTATGAGTTGATAGTACATTGATTGCACGAAACTGCATTTGGTAACTCTGTGCTATAAAACGTGCCTTTGTGTATGATTCAACAAGTAGTAGAACAAGCCATATGAGTCGAAGTTTATCCGTTCCTTTTACCTTCGGGATAAAAGCGATATCTGTGGGCCCCTCGATGATTTGATGATGACAAATGGAAGTGCTCGGCCGGGCCAGGACTGATTTGATTTGTTCAATTAGTCAGTTGTCATAAATCGGAAATCGGGAAACAACAAATGGACAGAGAGAATGATTATAATCCATGTCTCAGTCCATATGATATCTAGAATGGAGGAATATATGATCCCTTATCTAATGGACAAGTCACTGACAAAGGTCAGAGTTCATCTACAAGGTCAGAGTTCGACAGAAGCTTTTGAGATCTACGATTGCCAGTTGGTTCCTGAAGTCATACGCAATAATAGTTTTAGACTTATCCAAGTGGGAGACTGTTGGATTAATGTCTAAGTCCATAACTATATTTGGTAAGACTTGACCCGACCCGGCATGGTCCATTTGGGTTGCATACCATCATGCACTTGAATGAGAGAAATAAGACACTTATGGTTATTAATATATTATAAGTTCTAGTATATTAATAATAAGAATAATAAGATTATTTAATTAGTATTGATCAAGAATTAATCTAGGATTAATTAAGTGATCAAAAGAAGACTAATTAAATATATGGGTTGATTGTGTAAATCATCCATACTTGTATAGTGGGCTAATGCTCCATGGATAATCAAGTTGGGCTAAACCCATAGGAAGGTCCATGGATGCTCCATGGTGTATTTGTACCCATGGATCCAAGGAAATGGAAATCCATGACAATTAAGAGTTTACCCTAATTGTGTAACTATATAAGCATCTTATTATTGAGGAAAAAATCGGCCACTAGTGTGTGTGAAGAAAGGGCTAGCCGATTTTGAAGAGTGTAGAATTCTCTCAAGTTATTCTAAGTGTTTTGATGATTGTGATTCCATTTGAGGTGTCACACTTGGGGCACTAGGCACTCAAGCTTCATGAAGACATTCTACACCAAAGAGGTATGTATTCTATCTTGCTATAGTTATTGTTTTGTATGCTAGATTAGGATAATACCTTGGAAGTTCTTATTTGCATGTATAATAGAGAAAACATAGATCCAAGGTATTTAGGGTTGCATGTACACTTAGGAAGTGTTAGAATGCTCAAAACCCAACAACCTCAACCTTTACAATATTTGAAGTGTGAGTTGGTTAAATCTTTGGCAAAGGTGAGTCATGTTCGTGGTTTTTAGAAGTACATTGTTAAGAGTATTCCATATCTTTGATGGAACGGGATGAACCTAATTATATAGGATATATGTGCCCCTTTTGATGATTGAGTATTGTGCCGTTATGTTGAAATACATCACGTGTAATTTTATCTTGGATGTTGCATGGTAGACTCCTCTTTGTTTAGTGTGAGATGTGAGCTAGGGTCATGCTAGATTGAGTGATGTGTATGAATATTATATGATGTGAGCATGTGAATTCCTGTTTGAAAATATTTGTTTAAAATGTTTAGGAGAAGCATGCTAGTGTTGTGTCATCTTTATAGAAGTGTTGTGTATGAAAGTGATGTGTGATGTAAAATGTAATAACTGCAAGAAATTACATGTTTGGACGAAAAGAACCCTTAAAGATATAATATGTTAATAAAAGAAAAATTCATAATATTTACCTGATTACTTGAGTGGGTAAAAAGTGTAACTCTTTATTTAATTAATTATTATTAAATTAAAAAGGAGAGCATACTAGCAGGGCGAATGGTAGTAACTTAGTCATAGGTATTTACCCAATCTGGATATATTGTGGTGGCCAAGTGGGTTGAAAGATACCTATACGATAACGAGCTTAAGAACACTCTGAATCCGAATGGTTTTTCTTGGAAAACACTCAGGACATGGTCCTGGTACACCTTGGTAAACCTGGAATGGAGTGATGTTGGTAAAGCGGTAGGACCAGCTCAGACATCACATGGGATTTGGGAGCTGTATCTTGTTGGAATTGGCACCACTCGTACCAATTGTTAACGATAACACACACACACACATATATATATATATATATATGTGTGTGTGTGTGTGTGTGTATGTATGTGCACAGTCAGAGTAGCGAACAGAGCACACCGGGAGCAATGACTACGGGTGAGACTCGCACCTCACTTTATGCATTGGGTCATGTCGGTCACGTTAATAGCGAACAGGGTCCTGATTTGGGGATTTTGTGGTGAATAAATAGACCTTAACTAGGAGGTAATACTTTAATAATTATAACAATGGTGAGAGGTGAGTAATTTTTAATGTAAAGCAGAGAAAAAAAAAACTATTATATTGTGACACCCCGAAATTTCCAATTGTTTTGTCTCCGTAATTAAGCACATCAAAAACTAGCCAAATTTATCTCAAAATATTTTTGGCCGGATTTAAGCCCGTTGGAATATTTTAAATAATATTCGTCAAGCGAACCAAAAATAAGGAAGTATAATTCAGAGTTGCCGTGTTTAACGTAAGTCGCGAAACTCCAAAAATTTGAAGTTTACGACCGCAAACCCCTGAGAGTATAAATTTGACACTTAGTCATTTTCTCTCATTTTTCCAACCTCCACCTCAAGAACACTCAAGAAATCCTCTCAAGTATCATATTCCTTTCTCGTCAAATCCGCCAAAACATCTTCAAGTGTTCTTCAAGAACGCCAAGAACACACACTAGTGTTCTTGGCCAAAAACCGATCATTCAAGCTCCTAGAACTACCCAAGTGTGTGTTCAAATCCTCTATTGACACATAGCATCCTATATCGTCCGTCCATCCGAATCACCCACGTAAGGTGAGTTCCTACTCCTTAATTAACCTTTCAAATGTTTTTAAATACTTTTATGGGGGAGGGGGGAATACAAGTTAAATCCAACAAATTACATTATCAATCACATGTGATTTATGACTTGCAACTGAAAGGATTTTCTATACTTATAACTACTTTGACAATAAAACTACTTTTTATGTTTATCAAACTCGTTTTTCACGTTAAATTGTATTAAAACTAGCTCCAAACTCTTTTAGAAATTCTTTATTTCTAATCCATATCTACACCAATATATTTATATAAATAAGAGTTGAAGGAATTAGAACTGATAGTTCACCTTACTTCATGTTCTTGTTTGATTGTAGACTTAGGGTATATTGTTATCTGTTCGACTGTCATTGAATTCTTAGTTAAATATTGTATATATTTGTGTTAGATATATAAGTCTTCATTTCATTTCAATACCTTGTGTATCAAGGTCATGCAACTAGCTTTCTATTGAACTATAATAGGTACTGATGCAGCTTTTGAGAAGATGGAGCACGTACAAGACCCATCTTTTATTTTTGTTTATACTTTTGGTGTCTAACAAACTGTACAGAACACGCTTGTATTCCAATTACTATATTAATGAAATGGATGTTGTCGCTTGTTTTTCCTATTATGCATTGTTATGATACTGTAGATTGGTATCAGAGCATTGTTTATAGTGAGCTCGGTATATCAAATGATAAAAGCTACACAGCCTATAAATACATTGGGATAAAACACTCTGACCAAGAATTATACTTTAAAATATAAACATATTTTACAAAAGTATAAGAACATCCAGAATCTAAATACTCGAGCAACGTATCACTAGACGAACCAAAATAAAAGTCTTTGGATGTTGACCAGTACCGTCAAACCTAGGCAGTTATGTAATCGTAAGTTGGAGTAAATGTAACCTGATCAACTACATTTATTTGAGATGCGACTAACGTGTGCTTGGGAGTGATGGTGGTGTTGCAACAAATCTGAAACTTACCAAATTGGAATGCTAGAGCCAAACATAAAGATTAAAATACTATGGGAGTATTCTAGGATACTAAAAGACTCAAATTAATTCCATAATCATATTCAGAAGTTAAGAATCAAACAATAATTAGAATACCATAGGGGTATTTTAGGAACCATAAATAACCGTGTGTGAAGAAATAAAAAGATCCTTATTGATATACCTATGATTACAAAGTGTGTACTCCCATGGTTATATACAGTGAGGATCTCATAGGCTAAGAATGTGTGGTTTCGCTCTACTTCCTTTTCCTTGTTTGGATGTGGATATAGAGTAGTATCACATATTCGAAGGCCTATAAGATCTAAGTTATATATGATTTGTATACACTATGGAATTGTAGCAGGACTTGATATGGAATAGCTAGTGAACTGTTAATAGTCTTTTAGGATTCTCTAGACATTTCCATTCTCTCGCGAAACCCTTTAGAAAACCTTATCCACTTCAGTCGTCGGCAGGAGAGTCGATTCAGACCCAGAAAAGGTTCATTGAGAAGGTTTCCAATTTGGAAACTAATGAACAGGGTCGAGACTATTGAAGACCCCATGTGCCTATACTTTTTTAGGGAAATTGGTGGGGAATTCGCCTGAACTTCCGAGATTCCAGTCATCCATCATGAAGTGATGACACTCACGGTCAGAATCAGAAGTAAGGTGGAGTAGAGATTCGGTATGTCTATAAGAGAAGAGAACCCTAGGTAAGTACCCGAAGAAAGCCAATGTCTGTTCCAGTCAGGGATAAGAGGTGGACAGAGGGAGCCAATGCATGGAACCCGAGAAGTGTCTTTTCCTCCTAATTGTCACGCTAATAAATCCATAAAATAATACAATTTAGTGAGTTAGTGATTACACTACTCACACTATGTGCTAGGCAAACCGTCTTTCTCGTCGCAATTAGTACGAATAGATCGAATCCCAAAACCTCGATTGAGGGTGTTTAGCCATAAGTCTTCATGAGCCTTTTCTTCTGTGATCTTCGTTCCGAATTGTCCTCAAATTTTTCCAAATCCGAAGAGCGAATCTCTCCAGTATAAAGATAACTTAGTAGAAACAACTCCCATCTTATGGCTTTCCGATACTCTTACTCCTACCTTGATACCCGGACTGCATCATAGGGATGTAGGTCTACACTCAGATTACCAATATCCGAGGTGTGGGAAAATTTATTGCCTATTATAGTGTAATGCCCGCAGATCCGAGCTAGTCAATTTAGAGGCAATAGGGGTCGAAAAGAACTTTTCGAACAAATATTATTTAGACTAAATAATCTTAACCAATTTGTAGAATATGTCACAAGGTTTCCGTACATATAAAGAACGCCGAAATCCGAGTTATAACGAAGAAGTTATGGCTCGTCGAAGTTTCACGACGGAACCGGCACGACACTGGGAAGCGTAAATAGTGAATTTACGATGGAAGAGTTTTTAGCCTTAGTGATCTAAAAGAAAGTCGTAGAATATGTTAAACCGAGGAAATCCATAAAAAGAACGCCCAAATCTGACTTCGTATGAAGAAGTTATGATTTTTCTAAGATTCGGCTTAGCAGTGCACGACCCGAAACTCGAATTTTAGTTCTAGCGGTTTTTGGCTTACGCAACCTAAATGAGAGTTGAAGATCTCATTAATAGGAACTCAACGGTAAAAAGATAGACGAAAACGGAGTCCGTATGAAGGAGTTACGAATTCTTTGCGGTCATTTAACTGTCTAAACGCCTCCTACTGTTAAATTTGAGATCGGTCGAGAATTAGTGAATGGAGTCTAAATGAAAGTTGTAGATCTTGATTTTACCTACGCGTTGAAAAAACAACATTGAAAACGGATCTCGTATGCGAGGGTTATGATTTTTCTAATTATGAAGGCTGATACGCGATAGGGGGTGACGTGGCACCACCAGAAGGCCGCTACATACACCAACTCGGCGAGTAGGTCCCCCTACTCGGCGAGTCCATCATATATTTTCACTATAAATAGAGGTGCCGGGTCTAGCCTCTTCTTCACACCTCCCAAACTCACTTTCTCTCTCTAGTTTCTCTCTCTAGCCTCCCAACCCCACCCCCGCCCCCCCCCCCCCCCCCCCCCCCCCGCGCCCCTAAAGCCTAGGTAAACCCCCTAGCACCCGAAGGAAGCCCTGAGGCTAACGGAGTCCCGAGAAAGGAGCTTTTCTGTCACATCCCAAAACCAAGAACGGCGGAAACGTTCTGGGGCAGAGGACGTCATGTATAATATCAACAACAATGTAAAGTAGTAAACCAGCAACAACATCATCCATTGCATTAATAATATGATTATTATACAAATGTGTTCTGTCAAATTTTGATAAACACTAAAGCATAAATCAAAATGAAAGATAAGTCTTGAACAAGCTCCATCTTCCTTTCTCCTTGCATCGGTACCTGTCTATGATGACCTGAGGATACAAGTAATTTTGAAAGCGAGTATCAGCTTTGAAGCTGGTGAGATCATAAGTATTTAGTGTCTTCATTTGTAAGTAAGTATTTGTATGTAAGAATTTGTAAGTGTATATGAACTGTAAGTGTTTGAAAAACCCTAGAATCCCGATGATTCCTACTAGTATATGAAGGTGTCTTCTACCAAGACCTAACTGTTCTGAAGGTAGTCTTCTACCGAGACCTAACTGTTCTCAATGTTCGTTTCTTGTAATAGTGTGTAATTTTCCCAAGTGTAACTATTATTAACAAAATATAGTTTTTACATTTATAGTTTAAGTGAAAAGATCACTAAAGATATGTACAGGGAAAAATTAATGTAGTACTAAAACGTAGCGCTATAAGAACTACTGCTATACTAATTACCTTAAACCGGATTAATATTAAGGCATTATGTGATAAATTGCACCATACTATAGACTGGTAACAACGACAACGTATAGTCGAAAATAAGGTATGACGATTGGCACCTGCAGACCTACCGGTCCTGCTGTAGCTAGCAGCAAGGTGTAGGATAGTCAATCCAGTATAGATCTATATGCAAACTCACGCTCTCCCTTTAAGAGACTCTGGCTACAACCCGGGGCATCACAATTAAGGCATGCTTCCATAAAGTGGATCACAATTTTATTGGCGTATTAATGTAAGTCTAATGTAACAAACTGTTCTATCTGTAATGTACGTGCTCTCTACCTAGCAAGTATAGTAATGTACTGTAATGTTCTAGAAAGTATTGACTCATGAATGAACTGACTCGTTGAATGATATCGTGTTCTTTTAATAGTTATAGTATCTTCCTAAACTACCCATATGGTAGCTTACTAGTAATCTATGTGGTACGTATGGACAAGGATGTATACCCTTGCTACCCAAGGGCATGGGATGAACTGGAAGGACCTTTTATGACTATATATGTACACATGATATATAACTAATATTTAAACGACTTTTGGACGAGTACACGATATCCCAACAGACCACATCTCAAGCGCGAAAAGGAAATAGGGTGGATAGCATTCCTAAGTCTTTTAAACATTTCTTATATAACTATACATATAGAGGCATGAAATTTATAATATAAAAGTATAATAAGTTTTGTAAGACATTTGAAACATAAATATTATTTCAAGAAAAGATCGACTTGATGTTAATCTATAAAACAATTTGGAGGCATAAGTTTGATAAAATAGTTCAAGTAAAAGGAAACAGTTGTTTGAAACACAGTTGTAAATAAGTTTGAAAGGTAATGTACAGAGTAAGATGTACAGTGTAATAAGGAGGTTAAAATATATATAATATTTATAAAAATCATTTGAAGGAAACTGTTTGGTAAAACAGCTAATGAGTAGCCAAATCATTTGAATGCTGTATATTAATCACATGTGATTGATGTAATAACTAGCATAATTCTACTTATTAATCACATGTGATTGATTTAATAACAAGCATGTTTCTACTTGTACCCCCCCCCCATAAAACATTTAATAATAGTTTAAAACATTAGTTAAGGGGTATGAACTCACTTGCAGTAAGTGACTGGATTTGAACGGACTGTTATCATACGGAAGGATCGGAAAAGTGCTTGGTGTCAAGTGAAGACTTAGACACACACAATGATCCTAATTACATATGAAAACATATGTATACAAATAATTAGTGATTATAACACTAATTATACAAGTAATAACATTTAAGCACGAGGAAAACACTTTTGGTCAAGTGCTAGGAGGCTAATGGGTTGCAACAAAAAAGTGCAAAGCCTATAATGGAAGTTTAAGGTCTAATGACCATATTCATTGGAGTTTACGGCCCAGGGGAGTAAACTCCTGGCCTTAAACTCTCAAGCAAGGCTCTAAATGGTGCTTAGAATTATCACAACTCTAGAGGGGAATTGTTTCAAGGCTATACAAGTTTTTGGGTACCATATAAACTCCTTTGGGGAGTTTACGGCCCATAAACCATATTCCCTTGGAGTTTACGGCCGTAAACTCCCTTGGGAGGGTTTATATGGTGCTTTCTAACCTCTAAATTAGCTAGGAACAAATTTAGGATTTGGTACTTGGCTTTAGAAGAGCTTATGGCAGATTTGGCACCATTTTATGGAGTTTACGGCCCTGGAACCTTTTGGGACGTAAAATCCCTCACTCATGGGGTTCTAAGTGTTTTATCTATTCCATAACTCATTTAGGTACATGCCCAAATTGTCTCTTGGCTTAAGGAAGGGTTTAGGGTGTCCTTTGACCCCTTTAAAGGAGTTTACGGCCCAAGAACTACTCTTGGCCGTAAACTCTTCCACACTTGTGTTTCATGAGTTTTCTAGGTTCTAATCACTTTAGGGTATTTGTCTAAAATAGAGTCCAAGCCTTAGGTAGTTTTTCAAAGTATTTTGGCACTTAAAACTTGGAGTTTACGGCCTAAGAAGCTCCTTGGACATAAACACCCTTCTAGTCATGGATCCTAATTCTTTTGTGGTATAAGGCATGAACTGGAGGCTTCTAGTTTGAGTTCTAAAGCTTTGAGGGTCATTTGAACCCTTAAGGACCTTAAAATAGAGTTTACTCCACAAGAACGTTCTTGGGCAGTAAACTCCCGGATCTCTTATATTTGACCTACAATTTATGTTAATAGGCATAAAACAAGCATTAAAACACAACTAGAGAAGTGTACTCACGATTTGGGATAAAAACCCGAAGATCCGTGAGAGAGAATTTGGCTTTTCTCTAGTTGGAATTGTGAATAATGAATGAATTTAGTTCAGAAATCTATTTATAGTCCTGAAATATTTTTGGCAGAAAATATTTTTATTCCTGGAACGAACTCTAATGTTCTAGAGTCTTGGAATAATAGTGTTGCACAAAACCCTAGTGCATCCACTATCCTCATATCTCCTTAAGTGTAAAATCCTGAAAACCGCCAAACTTATACTCGAAATCTGAGTTTACATTGTAACTGATCTACATCTATTGGCTTGAAATGGTTTGTTCAGAATGGAAATTTTGGGTTGTCACATCATCCCCTTGTTAAAGGGAATTTCGTCCCGAAATTAGAATTTAGGCAAGGAAGTATGCACCAATGATCGAGTCGTGAGGAGGAAACTTCCTAATCGATTGGTTCTAGCGCACTTAAGTGAAATCGGGCTCTCGGTTGGCATTCTAACGAACCTTCACTAACTGGCGACGGCGTTGCTTCATCCGCTTGACCTCTCGGTCGAGGGTCACTACGATTCTAATACGAAGGCGAGGATCTCGACGAGTGGACTTGCAAGAGTCCTAATGGAAAGGTATGGTTTCACGATCGAGATGCGAAGAGTAGAATGTACGTTACTGAGTTCGCGGAGTAGGTCTAGTTTGTGCGAGGCACAGGACCGATTCTGATAAGAATCTCGGAGGTCCTGTCTATCTTGGATTTAGCTTTCCACGCTTTATGAAGCGTATTAAGCCATTCCCAGAGTGAGTTATCCTAAAGAACTTGGTCACTCACTTGGAATTTCAAAGGTTCCTTTTCTTGCGTAACTTCCCAGTCAAAGGCCACCCCTTGCTGGGTCAAAGTCGTACGAGTTTCTGTAGCTTGCGAGGAGTTCTGAATGAACTAAGGCGGTAGGTCGGTAATACCTAGAATTTGGCGAAAGACTGTCGGCGTCTCTGGCGTCGATAAATGCTCAACGGCTTTGACAAATTGAAAGAGTAATCAAAATTTCCCACATTACTAACAGTGTGTCATAGAAATTTGACTCTTCAATTTAAAAACTCGTGCTTTGAGAACATCGCTAAAAGTTCCTCTGAAGGAAATATTTCCCTGGGTTTTCTTCTTACTAAGAGGTTAGATAAGTAAGTGATTACATGGAGAAATGACGAACTGATCCAAGTAATAAAGACGTAACCCTATTCATTTAGCTCACGAAAACTATGGGCGTATTGGTCCTATCCGAAGGGTATCACTACGGACTCGAAGTATACGCATCGAGTTTAGGAGATAGTCTTCCGGACATCCTTCCCTAACACTCGAACTGGTGATATTCGGATTTCAGATCCATTCCTGGAAGTAGTTTCTTTCCTTGCGTTTGCTCAACCATTTTGTCTATGCGAGGCAGAGATAACAATTTCTATGAAAATCTTGACGGAGTCCTCGATATCCAAGGCACATACGATGCAATCCGTCGATCTCTGGGAGAATATGACCGGGGTTCTCTAGGGTGAGAAACCTAGTCTTCTAATTCTAATTTTGTGTAGTTCGCTAAGTTGTTTGTACTGTTCTGGTATCTCCGTGGGTGTTTAAACTATAGGGCGATATGTTTATGGGAGTCGTACTGGGTTTTAAGTTTGATCACATGATGATGTGATTACTCGTAGTCTTGAGCAGTTCTCCGTCCTGAAGTTCATATTAGAATTCATACATGGTTTCACAATCACAACTTCGGGTATATGAGTCGTATATAATTAAGATTGAAAAGGTAGTCGAATAACTGATTCTTCTTTAAGGTCACATCCCATCGGGGAAAAAGAAGTTAAAGTGGAATCATCAATTCTAAACCTGTAGAAGCTTGATTATATATCACTCTTAAGTATACCATTCCTCAGTGATAGATCAATCGCATGAATCCTTGGATTAAACTTGACGTACTACACGAGTGGTACTTCAGGGATTTCTTCGGAAAGAAAATAACTAAGAGGTACTTCTGGCATGAGTACTTCAGTGTTCTGATATGATGGCTTCACTGGAAAAGCGATTTAGAAGAAAGAGATGTACGCATAAAGCTGTTTTTGTGAGGATCAAATTGAATCGAGTCATATGATAATGTCAGAATCATACTGAAACTTAAAGACATTAGATTTGAACATAAAACGTTTATAGATAAAAACACAACCGTGCAACCATGAATAAAGTTACAGTACTTTAGATTTACCACAAGACTATTGCTGCGAATAAGATATACTACAAAAGACAAGTATACGCAGCACGAGACTCCCTATACAGATAGGATCTCGCAAAAGGTAAGACTCTAGTTGCATTAGTTCTAGATAATTTATAAGTCTGTTACAACGAAACGCCTTAATTACTTTAATGTGGTTCCGGAGCAGGCTCTCCTGAGAATCTTCCCGTCTGCACCAGAGTTCTTTGCTATCGGGCAATCTTTCTTGAAGTGCCCTATCTCACCGCATTGGTGGCATGACTGGCTTGTACTAGCTTTGGTGACGGGATTGCGGTGTTTAGCCAATGTTATGTGGACACGAGTGCCTTCCTCGTTACTCCACTTTGAAAATTGCTTCTTAAATCGTTCGGCGTTATAACTAATCTTGTGTGCAAGGTTAGTCCCGATGAAAGGGACTTGAGTGATGGGTCGCGCCGGTGCTCCACAGTCACGAGCATGGTGCCCTATGTTTAGGCAATTGCAACACTGCATCTCATGACAAGCCCCATGATGATGGAAACTACACATATCACACTTCGGGAGTTTTCCCTCGTATAGCCAGCTCGGTAGGGGAACGGCAAGGGTTTCCACTTGCTGCTGTTGTATAGCCAACTTTTGGGATCTCTTGCATTCTTTCCGGGCTTGACGCTTTCGTTTCTTGTTTTCTGTTTTTCGGCTTTGCGAGCCGGTGATTGTTACTGTTTGGCGACCTCCTGGACAGATACCATGATTGGAAATTTCATTCCCATCAGCAGCATTGACTGTGCTGTTAGCGCTATGGTGCGCAAGGACAGCGGTTACGGCAGCTGTAACTGTTGTTTGAAAGGTAGCGGTGTCCATAGGAAAAGCGGAGGTTTCCCTGTTCGACTGATTGCTTCCGGATGATGACATGATTCTGTAACACGAAAGATAAGGATTTTGTGAGCGATTCTGGTTGACCCTGATGTACATAGATTTTTCATGTAAAGAGTAAGAGTATGTTCTCGAAAGTTTGACCTACATCCCTATGATGCAGTCCTAGTAATGAGTAGAGGTAAGTTCGTAGAATGGTCTCAAAACGTTTGTTGTGCAAGCCGAGGTATCGTGGGTTGGTGAATAACAAGGTCCAACCACTGAAAGAGACTTGGAAATGTCTCCGGATTTAACTTGCTATAGTCCAATGACTTGACTAAAGCATGTTTCGGATAGACCCCAATGAAAGAATGATAAGAGTACTTGAATGAAGAATGACATAGAAGTTAGCCGGCTGTCAATACCTTTGATATTCACGATGTAAAGATTCTGGAAAATGACCTTGTAAAGTTCTTACATCATATCCACAGAAGATAGTTCCTGACAGCATAAAGACCTAACTAAAGTACTTACGGTACAAGATAATTTCATAGAAAATGCCACATCAGGAATAGATAGAAAAACACGATTCCTCTTTATAAGGGAAATAAAGTAAAGCGTCTACTACTGGCGACAGTCATCCCTCTGGTGAACTCTTAGTTCAGCCAATTGACATCCCATGTCAAGTAGGTTTCTTTCGTACACCCCCTGGCGTACTCGGAGCTCTAAGACTTCGGCTCATGATTCATCCAGTGTTTGCAGCAGGGTTTCATGGTTTCTCTCTGATCTCTCGCGAGCATCTTCTAGGCGAATGGTGCGGAGGGTATGCATTCTCGCATCGATGACAACTTCTGTAATCTGATATAGGGTTGTCCTGCCTTGAATATCATTTCGGGCCACTCTGCGGACCAAGATTGGCAAGACTCTATTTGCTGAGCCCCCATTGCTCATGTTGTAAAAGCTTCGGTCACCATTAAATGGCATGGGCTGATCTTGTCCTTGGCTCCATGTTTCCAAGCATTCCACTCATTCAGGGTCGGGCCATGATAAGCCGGACGAGGGTTAGGAATTGGAACGGGAGTTGCTCGGGGTAGGTTCTCAACCTCTGGTTCGGAGTTAGCATCATACGAAAGGTCTTCATCATGGTGATCATTCAAGGGGATAGGATGATCATTCTCTGGATCTTTTCCAAACCAACCAGCTATGACTTCATTCGGAAGATACTGGTTGCCGAGGGGATGGAGTCCAGCTATGTTTTCTATACGAGAATTTAGGGTAAGAGAATAATTATTAGATGAACTATCTAGATAATTATTTAGAAAACCTTCATCAGTTACGTCGCTATTTGTGAAGTGCATACATGCTATGTGTAATCTAAACAGGATAGACCTTCGAATAAGTAACCTTAATTCCAAATTCACACAGAATAGGGGTAAGGCAAAATTATCACAGATTCTAAGTCTATAACATCCTAATTACATATAGCCTCAGTGTATCCACTTAGCAACTATCAACTTAGTAATGAAGATCCCGTTTTAGTTCTCAAGTATAATGTATTTATAGTAACACCAAATACTCCTATAGTATTTTAATTTTAATGTTATGTTCTATTGTTCTCATTGTGGTAGGGTTGGTAAGATTTTAGCATTGTTGCAACCACACACTTAAACTTAGGCACATGCTAGTCAACCCTCGGATAATATAGATGATCAGGCTATATCTTCCCAGTTTTGACCATATGTCTCTAAGCCCACTTGTGTTGCCCAATAATCGTAATTATTTTGTACTGTCCTAGTGACACTGATTTTAGTATGAATGCAACACATATACTTACTTAAATATTTTACTATTTAAAGTATAAATTCTTGGTCAGAGTATTTTTTATCCCTTATGTATTTATAGTTAGTATATCTTGTATGGGTTGATATACTTAATTCACTATAAACAATGCTCTGATACCAATCTGTCACACCCCAAAACCAAGAACGGCGGAAACGTTCTGGGGCAGAGGACGTTATGTATAATATCAACAACAATCTAAAGTAGTAAACCAGCAACAACATCATCCATTGCATTAATAATATGATTATTATACAAATGTGTTCTGTCAAATTTTGATAAACACTAAAGCATAAATCAAAATGAAAGATAAGTCTTGAACAAGATCCATCTTCCTTTCTCTTTGCATCGGTACCTGTCTATGATGACCTGAGGATACAAGTAATTTTGAAAGCGAGTATCAGCTTTGAAGCTGGTGAGATCATAAGTATTTAGTGTCTTAATTTGTAAGTAAGTATTTGTATGTAAGAATTTGTAAGTGTATATGAACTGTAAGTGTTTGAAAAACCCTAGAATCCCGATGATTCTTACTAGTATATGAAGGTGTCTTCTACCAAGACCTAACTGTTCTGAAGGTAGTCTTCTACCGAGACCTAACTGTTCTCAATGTTCGTTTCTTGTAAGAGTGTGTAATTTTCCCAAGTGTAACTATTATTAACAAAATATAGTTTTTACATTTATAGTTTAAGTGAAAAGATCACTAAAGATATGCACAAGGAAAAATTAATGTAGTACTAAAACGTAGCGCTATAAGAACTACTGTTGTACTAATTACCTTAAACCGGATTAATATTAAGGCATTATGAGATAAATTGCACCATACTATAGACTGGTAACAACGACAACGTATAGTCGAAAATAAGGTATGACGTTTGGCACCTGCAGACCTGGTGGTCCTGCTATAGCTAGCAGCAAGGTGTAGGATAGTCAATCCAGTATAGATCTATACGCAAACTCACACTCTCCCTTTAAGAGACTCTGGCTACAACCCGGGGCATAACAATTAAGGGATGCTTCCATATAGTGGATCACAATTTTATTGGCGTATTAATGTAAGTGTAATGTAACGAGCTGTTCCATCTATAATGTACGTGCTCTCTACCTAGCAGGTATAGTAATGTACTGTAATGTTCTAGAAAGTATTGACTCATGAATGAAATGACTCATTTAATGATATCGTGTTCTACTAATAGTTCTAGTATCTTCCTAAACTACCCATATGGTAGCTTACTAGTAATCTATGTGGTACGTATGGACAAGGATGTATACCCTTGCTACCCAAGGGCATGGGATGAACTGGAAGTACCTTTTATGACAATATATGTACACATGAGATAAAACTAATATTTAAATGACTTTCGGACGAGTACCCGATATCCCACCAGACCATATCTCAAGCGCGAAAAGGAAATAGGGTGGATAGTATTCCTAAGTCTTTTAAACATTTGTTATATAACTATACATATAGAGGCATGCAATTTATAATATAAACGCATAATAAGTCTTGTAAGACATTTGAAACAGAAATATTATTTCAAGAAATGATTGACTTGATGTCAATCTATAAAACAATTTGGAGGCATAAGTTTGATAAAACAATTTAAGTATAAGGAAACATTTGTTTGAAACACAGTTGTAAACAAGTTTGAAAGGTAATGTACAGAGTAAGATGTACAGTGTAATAAGGAGTTTAAAACATATAAAATGTTTATAATAATCATTTGAAGGAAACTGTTTGGTAAAACGGCTAATGAGAAGCCAAATCATTTGAATTCTATATATTAATCACATGTGATTGATGTAATAACTAGCATAATTCTACTTATTAATTACATGTGATTGATATAATAACAAGCATGTTTCTACTTGTATCCCCCCATAAAACATTTAATAATAGTTTAAAACATTAGTTAAGGGGTATGAACTCACCTGCAGTAAGTGACTGGAATTGAACGAACTGTTATTGTACGGAAGGATCGGACAAGTGCTTGGTGTCAAGTGAAGACTTAGACACACAAAATGATCCTAATTACATATGAAAAGATATGTATATAAATAATTAGTGATTATAACACTAATTATACAAGTAATAACATTTAAGCGCGAGGAAAACACTTTTGTTCAAGTGCTAGGAGGCTAATGGGTTGCAACAAAAGAGTGCAAAGCCTCTAATGGAAGTTTAAGGTCTAACGACCATATTCATTGGGGTTTACGGCCCAGGGGACTAAACTCCTGGCCGTAAACTCTCAAGCAAGGCTCTAAATGGTGCTTAGAATTATCACAACTCTAGAGGGGAATTGTTTCAAGGCTATACAAGTTTTTGGGTACCATATGAACTCCTTTGGGGAGTTTACGGCCCATTGACCATATTCCCTTGGAGTTTATGGCCGTAAACTCCCTTAGGAGAGTTTATATGGTGCTTTCTAACCTCTAAATTAGCTAGGAACAAATCTAGGTTTTGGTACTTGGCTTTAGAAGAGTTTATGGCACATTTGGCACCATTTTATGGAGTTTACGGCCCTGGAACCTTTTGGGACGTAAAATCCCTCACTCATGGGGTTCTAAGTGTTTTAACTATTCCATAACTCATTTAGGTACATGCCCAAATTGTCTCTTGGCTTAAGGAAGGGTTTAGGGTGTCCTTTGACCCCTTTAAAGGAGTTTACGGCCCAAGAACTACTCTTGGCCGTAAACTCTTCCACACTTGTGTTTCCATGAGTTTTCTAGGTTCTAATCACTTTAGGATATTTGTCTAAAATAGAGTCCAAGCCTTAGGTAGTTTTTCAAAGCATTTTGGCACTTAAAACTTGGAGTTTACGGCCTAAGAAGCTCCTTGGCCGTAAACTCCCTTCTAGTCATGGATTCTAATTATTTTGTGGTATAAGGCATGAACTGGAGGCTTCTAGTTCGGGTTCTAAAGCTTTGAGGGTCATTTGAACCCTTAAGGACCTTAAAATGGAGTTTACTCCCCAAGAACGTTCTTGGGTGGTAAACTCCCGGATCTCTTATAGTTGACCTACAATTTATGTTAATAGGCCTAAAACAAGCATTAAAACACAACTAGAGAAGTGTACTCACGATTTGGGATAAAAACCCGAAGATCCATGAGAGAGAATTTTGCTTTTCTCTAGTTGGAATTGTGAATAATGAATGAATTTAGTTCACAAATCTATTTATAGTCCTGAAATATTTTTGGCAGAAAATATTTTTATTCCTGGAACGAACTCTAATGTCCTAGAGTCTTGGAATAATAGTGTTGCACAAAACCCTAGTGCATCCACTCTCCTAATATCTCCTTAAGTGCAAAATCCTGAAAATTGCCAAACTTATACTCGAAATCTGAGTTTACATTGTAACTGATCTACATCTATTGGCTTGATATGGTTTGTTCAGAATGGAAATTTCGGGTTGTCACACTTTCAGCTCGGGAACGATGCTCCAGCGAAGCTCGGTTTTCGAGAAAACCCGCTATAAGTGAGTTATGTCTACCCTATCTTTAGTATAGCTTATGCTTTAATATAGTAACGTTATAAGGAACTTATAATGAGTATTTGGGCTATTATTATGAGTTATATTGAGT
This sequence comes from Lactuca sativa, assembly GCF_002870075.4. Lineage (NCBI taxonomy): Eukaryota > Viridiplantae > Streptophyta > Magnoliopsida > Asterales > Asteraceae > Lactuca > Lactuca sativa. The sequence continues at coordinate 257,937,466 of NC_056626.2, forward strand.
GTTATTTAACGCTTATATAATAATAATAATAATAATAATAATAATAATAATAATAATAGCTAAACTATTAATTTGTCGCGGTTATCGTTAGACTAATCCCTAGTGGTATTGGTATTAGGTTTTATCGAAGGGCAATTGTTTTGAGAGTATCGAAGCGCTCTCCGAGTGCTGAGTCGCCACCTTTCAGGTGAGTGCATGGTCCCTTTCATCTTACACATAGATATGAAGTATTTTATTATAAATTATGTGCTATGTGTGCATATTGTCTGAATACTTGCTGTCTATGCTGGTGAAAGATTTTTATACATGTTTTAAATGATGTAAACTGTATAATGTATTTTATATCTACAAAATATGTTGGGTAATACATGTGTAGATGAATGATGAGGGATAAAAGCTGAAATAGAGGAACATTAGTAGCATGGACCTAGTGCCCTATAGGTATACATTGGCGGCAGTGGACCTAGTACCCTATATATGAACACTAGCAGCTGCGCCACAACCCATAGATGTTTTTGATCTGTGGTAAACGTCCTAGCAGCTGCGCTCTAAGGACAGTATCGGCAGCTGCGCCTAATAGGGAGCCTTATGACCATGACAATAGCGTTTAAAGGTCAATACCGGCAGAAGCGCCTCACAGAAAATGTCCCAATTCTGGCAGCTGCGCCTAAGTGACAAGATTGGCAGATGCACTTGACCAATGTGTCATTGGCAACAATGGACTTCATCTTGTTTCCTTAGGATGATCCTTAGGAATGAATGAATGAGAAATAGCTGATTCTTAGGGTAGATCCTTAAGAATAAAGAAGATAATGGGGATGGGTAATTGGGTTGATTGTTTGATTGTTTAAACATAATAATTATATTATTGTAGGCTGAAAACCCTATGTACTCACCAGGTTTCCTGACCTGACCCACTCAGTTTATTTATATCATAGGTGTTGATATGAAGTCACATTACACTGAGAGATTTAAAAGACATGTAGATCACTAGAGTAGATGAATGTAAGTTCTATTTATGGTTATGTTTCTGTATTGACGATGACATCCCAAACGTTTTAAAAGTGAATAAAAATATATTTCTTTAGAAATGCTTTGATAACGCGATTATCATGTTTTTCTGGGAACAAATTCCGCAACATTTTTATTAAAAGAGATACTCTGATTTTTATAAAGCATAAACAAAATTAGTCTTTTCTGGCCGTAAAAATGGGGATGTCACAGTTGGTATCAGAGCATTGGTTTAAGAGAACTAGGAATAAGGATTTAATTCTAGACATAAACTTAGAATGCTAAGCGATGATCGTGAGGAGTGTGTCTAATATATTTTAGGAAGTACACCTGAATAGACACAAGCACTAGCTTAATTAGGGAAGATGCCTAAAATTCTTTTATGTGTTATATGATTTGTGATGCTTTATGCTATCATTTGATCGGATCTATGGTTTGTTGCCGACCTGATCTTGAAATTTTATGTGCTCAGGTTTCTAAACGTTTAATTATGATATTAGAACTGGCATGTAACTTTGTGGAGTAATAAAGAGGAATACGCATCTAATTCTTCCTTTATCTATATTCTCCTCTCGATAAACCAAACGCCTGCTTTGGAGAATAGAGTGTCATGATAAGGACTCATAGAGAATTGAGTAAATAGAGGAAATCAAAAGGCTTATGATAGTGAATGACACATATCGGGAGATATCGTAAGAGTGGTATCTTTCCTTTTAGAATATGTCATGCAGTACGTTTAGAGGAGTACAGTACGCCCGAAGTACACCTTTGATTGGCAGGATGATGGAATGATTGTCGTAATTCATGAGGTTGACCCATCGTATGGCATTTCCATCGAGCTGAAGCAGAACTGATGATTGAAGATACGCATGGAAGAAGTCCTAGTATAATCTAGGGAAAATTTTGTGATTGTTTGGACACATTTTTATGTGTTAAAAATTGTTTTTGCGATAATAACTTGGAAAACTGCAAGACAACACTTGGGACAAGTATGAGTAGGTGTGAAAGGTAGTAGAGGCCTATACTACCGAAAGGACAAGACTCACACTTGGATCAGGGAAAGTCACAAGGTTACCAACAAGCTAGTAAATGATTTCTTTTTATTCAAGCATGTCGTTACCATCATTTCAGTAATGACTAAGAGGATGATTGTTATTCCGACCCTAGTGGTCATATCGAATTGAGTCCGACTACGATAAGTATGTTATGTGGTTCGGAGACCAAGTTTGATGTAGCGTCCGACTTAAACCAAACGATTGAAATCAAAGCGATCAATAGAAGTATCGCGCTTATTGTGAAAAGAAGTTGGTAGCTAGAAATGCTACATGTTAAAATGTGATTATATCATATTAGACCATGAAGGAAGTCACATTCCATTCCGGAATTTGACTCTAAGAGACCTGAATCTAAGAGATAGACTTGAAGGAATATAGAAGTTATAATTATTACCTAGGATGAAGAGATGACGTATGGAGTCATTATACGAGGCATGTTTCGTTGATGATTCCGGGATGTAATAATCCTAAGGGGGAGATAATTGTAATGCCTGTAGATCCGGGCTAGTCAATTTAGAGGCAATAGGGGTCGAAAATGACTTTTTGAAAAAATATTAGTTAGGATAAATAATATTAACCAAGTTTTAGAATATGTCACAAGGTTTCCATACATATAAAGAACGCCGAAATCCGAGTTATAACGAAGAAGTTATGGCCCGTCGAAGTTTCGCGACGGAACCGGCACGACACCGGGAAGCGTAAATAGTGAATTTACGATGGAGGATTTTTTAGCCTTAGTGATCTAAACGAAAGTCATAGAATATGTTAAACCAAGAAAATCCATAAAAAGAACACCCAAATCTGACTTCGTATGAAGAAGTTATGATTTTTCTAAGATTCGGCTTAGCAGTGCATGGCCCGAAACTCGAATTTTAGTTCGAGCGGTTTTCGGCTTACGCGACCTAAATGAGAGTTGAAGATCTTATTAATAGGAACTCAGCGGTAAAAATATAGATGAAAAAGGAGTCCGTATGAAGGAGTTACGAATTCTTCGCGGTCATTTAACTGTCTAAACGCCTCCTACTGTTAAATTTGAGATCGGTCGAGAATTAGCCGACGGAGTCTAAATGAAGGTTGTAGATCTTGATTTTACCTACGCGTTGAAGAAAAGGAAGTAAGAAACGGAGCTCGTATGCGAGAGTTATGAGTTTTCTAACTTTTAAGGTTGATACGCGATAGCGGGTGACATGGCACCACCAGAATTGGACACGTGGCACCACCAGAAGGCCGCCACATGCACCAAATCGGCGAGTAGGTTCCCTACTCGACGAGTCCATTAGATATTTTCACTATAAATAGAGGTGTCGGGTCTAGCCTCTTCTTCACACCTCCCGAACTCGCTTTCTCTCTCTAGTTTCTCTCTCTAGCCTCCCAAACCCCCCCTAAAGCCTAGGTATACCCCCAATCACCCGAAGGAAGCCCCGAGGCTACCGTAGTCCTGAGAAAAGAACCTTTCGGCTCGGGAATGCTGCTCCAGCGAAACCTGGTTTTTGAGAAAACTCGCTGTAAGTGAGTTATGCCTACCCTATCTTTAGTATAGCTTATGTTCTAATATAGTAACGTTATAAGGAACTTATAATGAGTATTTGTGCTATTATTATGAGTTATATTGAGTGTTATTTAACGCTTATATAATAATAATAATAGCCAGACTATTAATTTGTCGTGGTTATCATTAGACTAAACCCTAGTGGTATTGGTATTAGGTTTTATCGAAGGGAAATTATTTTGAGAGTATCGAAGCGCTGTCCTTAAGAATAAAGAAGATAATGGGGATGGGTGATTGGGTTGATTGTTTGATTGTTTAAACATAATAATTATATTATTATGAGTTGAAAACTCTATGTACTCACCAGGTTTAGAAGAGATGTAGATCACTAGAGTAAATGAATGTATGTTCTGTTGATGCTTATGTTTATGTATTGACGATGACATCCCAAACGTTTTAAAAGTGAATAAAAATATATTTCTTTAGAAATGCTTTGATAACGGGATTATCATGTTTTTCTGGGAACAATTTCCACAACATTTTTATTGAAAGAGATAGTCTGTTTTTTATAAAGCATAAACAAAATCGGTCTTTTTTGGTCGTAAAAATGGGGATGACACATATAGTAAGGGTAGATACGGCTTGAGTTAACCATCTTCTCTCATCGGCTTGTGTTCCTTTTCGTGTAAAAAAACCATGTTTCCAAAGAAACGTAAGCAACCCGCTGTCAAGACACTGACTCTCCTATTCGATGAAGCTACGTTTCAAGCTGCAGTCTCAGCAGTCGTAGCAGTTTTCATGGCTCACCTGAATGCTAACAACGCCAATGTTAGCAGGAGCCATATCAAGATTTTTGATCCTAGCAATGGACAGCAGCAACCAACACCTGCATACCTAGCCACCCAAGAACCTCAACCAAATCCACTAAAGAGAGAGTTCAAGAACGAGGAGGGTAGTACCTCGAATCAAAGGCCTTCTGAAGGGAAACAATTTGAAGTGGTCAATACCTCCGTCAACACTTCCACCTCGACTCCAAGAAGACCATACCTAGGAAACCTTCCCCGCTGCAGTAAGTGTAGCTACCATCATCATGGTATCTGTCGAGAACTCTTTTACGTTAGGTGCAACAGGAAGGGGCATACCTCTCATACCTGTAGAGCCCCGGTTGAGTTCATTACATCAACCACCAATGTTGGGACCAGTCCAATATGCCACCTATGTGGTGAAATTGGGCACTTCAAAAAGGACTGCCCAACTGAAAGAAACGACAAGGGCATAGGAGGAGTCTAACCCTAATATCTAGGAGAAGCATCAATGAACCCGGTAGAATTTTGGTACGTCTCTCAATCCTAACTAACCAACAACATTAAATGATTAATCCTAATTGAAATTACTCTCTGGTTAAGGCGAAAGTCGCAGCACTGTTGTAAAATTCAAAAATCCATCAGGTAAAGCTATGATGGCTTGGTATATTCGTTAAGGCCATTTATAATTAAGATTGATATTCCTCGAGTGAGTGATGCTGCCTTATCTCCTGTTCCTTATTTGGTTGTGGATTTAAGGTGGAGTCGCTCAGTCAATAGTCCTTTTAATCTTAATTATGCATGACTAGTGTATACTAGGCAGTTATAGATAGGCCTCGTGAGAAGTCCATTCATTAAAAGTACACTATTCCAAAACATCAGGACCCCCTATAGTTCCGCGTCAATTCTATTGGTCCAAGTATACGCGATAGTGATACCATGGACGAAACCAGAGATGCTGAGAACTTGTGTGCCCTGTTCAACACATGGTCCTATCGATCGTTATTCAATATCATGTCGATGTTTGTTAAACTCGACACTGCCATGAATCATGGTTCGACTTGGTGCGACCATGTGAAAATTCCTAGTGTTGTGTAAAGAGAACTTTCACCATAGCCTATGCGTCAAATAAAGATTCTTCCGAAACTAATAAGAAAACCTAATGCGAACCGCCAGTCGTCTCTCTAATCCAAACCATCCGAAGTACCCAGGAGAAGGGTACCACGCGCTGTTAACCAACCCCTCCTTAGACAAATAGAACCCGGAGTGAGAGGCACTATAGGTATCCCAGAAGACAGTAATTGCCCGAAGCCTCCACAGTAGATTCCTCCGAAAGACCCTTAGCCCTAAATATAGACTGTTATCCATGAAACAACAAAACGAGTAAGATCATGATTCTTTCCAGTGAGGAATCATCTTGTGAAAGCGTTAACTAGACGATGATGAAAAACCTAAAACTTTCTAAAACAATATTCTGGTAAAACCCTATCTCATCGACATTGAGAGTTTCCGTTAGAAAAATCTCGAGAGTCAAAAGTGCGGGTCCATTGTTGCACTAAATCGAGATAGATGTCCCATAACCAATAGATACCAGTACGTAACCAATACATCTGATGATCCAGAAAACCTCCGAAAGCCGATCAGTAGGGAATACGAATCCGAAGACGACATGAGCCTTCTAAGAACCAACCCGAGAACTATGCCCTCAGTAAACAAGAACTCTTGGAACTTCAAAATGACGTCACACCAGTGATGATCTCACCATAGAAGTACATTATGTTCTAAGTACTGAAAAGCTCTATCTTTCCGAGAGCTTAGGACCATCCGAGATTCTTTATAAGAATTGGTCCAACCCTTGTCAGACCATGACTACTTTTGGGAATTCCATAAATTCCACTGTCGTCTATTCGTGTCTCCAACATGGACAAGATGTTTATCCGACGTGACTTGTAAAATCCCACTCGTCAAGATCGAAATCAATGGGAACCGTACGTTGCGTAGAAGAACCTATAGGAAAACATGAACCGAGCAATCAAGCGAACGAAACGAATCCGCATCCCGTCAGTGAAGGTTCGCTGCAACGCCTAGCGAAGACTGGAGTTCACTTGGGAGCGCGAGGACCAAACGAATAGGAATGATGTGACAACCCGAAATTCCCTCTAATGGGGACGAAATTCCCTCTAATCTGGGGACGAAATTCCCTCTAATGGGGGGATGATGTGACAACCCGAAATTTCCAATTTTTTTGTCTCCGTAATTAAGAACATAAAAAATTAGCCAAATTTATCTCAAAATATTTTTGGTCGGATTTAAGCCCATTGGAATATTTTAAATAATATTCGTCAAGCGAACCAAAAATAAGGAAGTATAATTCAGAGTTGTTGTGTTTAACGTAAGTCGCGAAACTCGGAGTTAACGACCGCAAACCCCCGAGAGTATAAATGTGACACTTAGTCATTTTCTGTCATTTTTCCAACCTCCACCTCAAGAACAGTCAAGAAATCTTCTCAAGTATCATATTCCTTTTTCGTTAAATCCGCCAAAACATCTTCAAGTGTTCTTCAAGAACACCAAGAACACACACTAGTGTTCTTGGCTAAAAATCAATCATTCAAGCTCCTAGAACAATCCGAGTGTGTGTCAGTCCTCTTTTGACTCATAGCATTCTATATTGTCCGTCCATCCGAATCACCCACGTCAGGTGAGTTCATACCCCTGGATCAACCTTTTAAATGATTTTAAATGCTTTTATGGGGAGGAATACAAGTTGAACTATAGAGTTATTAGATCAATCACATGTGATTAATAATTGTATAGCAAAATAGATTTTGCTTGTTAAGCTTCCTTATTCAGCTAAAAGTTTTTGACTCTCGTATTCAAATGTTGTTTAAGGCATGAATATCTCTTTTTAGATTAATAAATATTTTCCAAAGGTTTTCAAAGCTTGTTTTATAAACTGACATCAAATCATAAGTTCTTATTGATAGTTTTTCCAAAGGTTTTCAAAGCTTGTTTTATAAACTGACATCAAGTAATAAGTTCTTATTGATAGATTTTCCAAAGGTTTTATTAAAACTTCTTTTATGCTTGTATATTGTAAAGTGCATCCCTATATATGTATAGTTATATAAGCAATGTTTGAAGGACTTAGGAAGGCTAACTTTGTTGAAATTCCTTTTCCTTGTTTGGATGTGGTTAGAGTATCGGTTATCCGTCCGAAGGTCGTCTAAACATTGGTTGTATATCATGTCTACATATGCAATCATAAAAGTTCTCTCAGTCTGTTCATCTCCTTTGGGTAGCAAAGGCATCCTTCCATTATTCATATTTCTAGAACCCTAGTAACTATTATAGGAATAGTTAGGAGATTCTATTTAATCTTTCTAGTATGAAGAATTCCATAAGAGTCAGTTCATTCGTGAGTCTATACTAGTACTATATTACTTTAAATAGAATGTGACGCACTATTTCCCGATACTACGTTTCATAGGCCATCGCTGTGTAACCAGAGTCTCCTGGAGGGAGAGCGAACATCATGTGTATAGATCTATACGGGACAGACACTCTTGCACCCTGACTGCTAGCTATAGTCCAAGCCGGTAAGGCCCATGGGTGACATAATGTCACTAACTCTATGCGTGACCTGGAGGGTCATCAGATACTCTATCGTCGATCAGCATGGTTACATACAAGTTCACATTCAACCCTTTTATTCACCTTTAGACTGAGCCAGACATATCATTCATTCGATAACCTCCTGGAGTCTATGTTTTATTCACCTTTAGACTGAGCCAGGCGTATTGTTCATTCAATACCCTCCTGGAGTCTTTGTTTTATTCACCTTTAGACTGAGCCAGGCGTATTGTTCATTCGATACCCTCCTGGAGTCTATGTTTTGTTCACCTTTAGACTGAGCTAGGCGTATTGTTCATTCAAGACCCTCCTGGAGTCTATGTTTCATTTGCTTTAGCCAGCAGTATTACTGCTGAGGTATATATGATTTTCCCATATTACTTTTACTTGTGATTTTCTCCCAATCCCTTTAAAGTAAAAACTATATTTTGGTAATGATAGTATTTTGGGGAAATTACTCCTTAAAACATAAAACTCTCGGGTCTTGGAAGAAGACTGCTTTTGATAAAGATACTTCTTGGTTTAAACATAGAACGATTGAATCTTGGTAGAAGACTGCTTTTATTTAGAAAATATAGGATTTTCAGGAAAGAACTCTAATACTTTGTAGATTCTAAACTACCAACTTTCATGAGGTTATTTTGAATAAAAATGTCTATTTATACTAATGTCATTCAATACTTATGAACTCACCAACATTTAAAAATGTTGATACTCGCTTTCAAAATTACTTGTATTCTCAGGTCATCGATAGACAGGTACACCTCGGGAACTTTAGCAAAGACAGTCTTGTACCGAGCTGCACTTTATGTTATTTTCTGTATTTTACACTTGATGTTGTTGCTAAATGTAACCTATGTAAAGTTATTACTATTAATGCAATGGTTGTTGTACTTTGATTACTATATTGCATATGTTGTGATACTTGACATGACGTCCTCCACCCCATAACGTTTTCGCCGTTCCGGTGTTGGGGTGTGACATATATATTCATATTTATGCAGTGAATCAATAAAATGAAATTAGTTACAGTGGTGTTTAGGAGAGTAACTAATAAAAGAGGCTCTAAAAGAAGAACTAAAATAAATTGAGCTAAACTTGTGTTTGTTATGTGGTGTGATATGTCTTGCTTTTGAGTCTTTGACTATGTGTGGACGCTTGTTGTGAGTCCATCTATGATATGTGCAATCTCTTAACACTATACTACGTTGACTCACTTAGCTTATGCTAACACTTGTTCCTTGATTGTTGGTTTTGTATATTGGAATAGGTAGCTTGACCTGATGCCTTGGTGAGGATAGGAACGATTAGGTAGTTTATTTAGTATCTCTAGTATGATACCATTTTAACATGTTGGATTTTCATCATTATGTCTTTTTGAACTTTAAACTTGATGGGTTTGTTTTGACATGAAAGTAACATTGGTGATGTTTTTGAAATTAAATATAACAAGTCTTCTACAACGTACTCTGTTAAATAAATGTTTTAAAAATAAATATAAATGTGAGTGAAAAATCACGTTGTTACAGTCAAAGCCGAACATTAAATACCTCATGGTAAGTTACACTCGTTACATTTTCCAATGTGAAAATGAGAAGAGAACACCATGGATTTTATCACGAATCATCGTAGGATAACACGTGGGGTAGACTCAATTAGGGTCATTGTTGATAGAATAAACAAGAGTGGTCATTTCATACTAATCGCTAAGAACATATATGTTGAGAAGCTGGCAGTAATTTATACTAGGGTGGTGGTTGCTCGGCATAAGGTGCCAGTTTCTGTGGGTTTGGATTGAGATTCTCATTTCACCTCCAGGTTTTAGAGGAAGTTTAATGAGGAATTGAGTGCTCAGCTACATTTTAGTAAAACATACCACCCTTAGACCGATGGATAGAGTGAGCGGACAATTCAAACGCTCGAGGATATGCTCAAGGATTGTATGCTGGATTTTGGAGGGAGTTAGGATAATTATCTTTCACTGGCTGAGTTCTCCTACAACAAATGTAAGTGCCCAAATTTGGAACCAACTAGTGACCAAAAACAAGAACAAGCTATAATCAATGAGAACAAGAAAGAGTAGAAGCAAGAATGATCCAAATTGCAGACGTTTGTGTTGAGTCGTAAACGTCAGGTACAATGGAACACACACATACAACCGTTTACTCGAACATTGTATCTGAAAAGACTTATATATATATATATATATATATATATATATATATATATATATATATATATATATATATATATATATGGAACAGTGAACTGCAAACAGTTCATAACCGCAAACACCAATTGAATCGAAAACCCCAGTTTTCGGTTCACCCAATCGTAAACACAATAAGTACCCAAAGAACGACTAACAAGACCTATACAGATGAATGCCTAGCCCAAACCACCTAAATATGACCTTATAGTCTACCCCTTGGTTTGAGGCTTGCATATTTTCGGTCTTTTTCTATGACCAGCACATCAGACCTTCCTATCGCACCCAACCACATCTTCTTCTCAATGATCTCAACAATCATGCTTGTAAATTCCTTAATAGCAACCTCAAGAATCTCATGCTTGCATATAATTTGCCAAATTATTGATTACCCGCTCACCGAATTGTAGCAAATCCTTTTTATCAATGAAGCAAAAGATACCATCTAGGAATTTGATGACAACAAAAGCTGTGGCTTCATCAAAAAATCAGTATTCCATATTGCTCAGTGATCCATCACAGAAATGTTTAAGAATAGGAATTTGTGTCGTCTGCTTGGTCAGTGGCAATATAACATTTTTTAAGCTCTTGTTGGTCTTAGGATCCAAAACACATTTGGCTCTTTTCAGGAAGGATTCAACATTTTTCATCCCCTCAAATTTCCTCTTAACTTGATTCTCCAAGAAAAGTTTGAAATCAGTTCCGCGAGGATCATTGGCTAGGTTAGAGAATGAAGCTTCACAAAGCTCAGTGAGATCCACCTTTGTCAATGAAGAAAAATCAATTTTTTCCCTGTAGTACTCCACATTACCGCACTTTCGCTTCACTAGCCAACAATTTAATCTATCATGAAAACCCCACATAACAATTCCTGACCGATCACCATAATTATCTCTGAACTACTTCTTTCTAAGATTAGTCATAGCCAGTTGGGGCTGGTCTCCAAGAATATTTTGATCTGAGTTTTTCATGCAGAGCCACTTCCCCTTCTTTTGTGATGATACCTGTTTCTAAGCTTGTTTGAGAGTAATTCATGGATTGGCTTGAGCAGGTTCGATCTCAAATCGGTCAACAATTGTTGTGGTTCTGACTGGTGGAGAATTATCAAACGGATTTGGTTGAGATGTATTGGTAGTAGCACTTTGAGAAGTATCGACTGCACTTGGTTCTTCAATAGTTGTTTTGAATTTCTCGCCAAATTCTACAATCAGTTTGTTCTTCAATTCCTAGTAACCAGCGGTCAAGGCTCCAAGGTTGAGCTGCAGAGTAGAAATATGTTTTGATTTTAGTAAATTTTCTTTCTCAAGCTCAGAAACTCAAATGACGAGATTTCTAATCAAAACATCCTTCTTGATAATCTTATGATTTATTATTCCAATATTGTTTCTAAGTTCTGAATTGATGTGTCCGGTCCTCTGAACTTGCTTCACCTGTAGATATACTTTTGCCTTGGGGTTAAGGGTCTGAATCTTGTTGGCTAAAAACCTGGAAAGCCTCTTAGAGGAAACATCATGTGCATGTTGTGGTGGAGAGGAACCCCCAGGAGATGAAGAGCTCCCGACTTCATAAGAAGATTGAGCAACACTTGGTCCTTCTTTCAAAACTTGACTTTCTTCAATGGTTGGTTGGGTTGGTTCAAGAGTTGCAAAAGCTTGTTGGACCGGCGGAGCTTGTTCCCTGATCAGCACTCCTAACCTCAGATTGGCTCTTCTCCTTTTGATTGGTGGCAGGGAGGCATGTATCATGATAAGATAACTTTCAAATGGCAAAGTGGCTGGAGTAACAACTATAAGGGGAGGAATCCTTGTGGTTGTATCCAGGTTAGTTGAAGAGTCAGCCATCTGATCAAAAGTTGGAGGCGTCACCTTGAGAACACTATTATCTCTCCCCAGTCTTCGTTGTAGGTTGTACAACATCATTGACATCATCAAAGAACACATGCAGTTCCTCATCACTTGGCCTAAAATCAGTATTATGTTCGAAGTCGAAGAATAATTCATCACCAACATCATCATCAAAATCACGAACATTCTCCACAAGATTTACCACATCTTAACCTTCATCATCATCACTTACATTATCATCATCATTCACCTCCACATCGGTCATTTGTACATGTTCCTCAGCCACAATAACAACGATAGGAACCGACTCTTCTTCATGTTCAGAGGCAGTAATCACATCATCTTCATCTTCTTCATTAACTGATGAGCTTTCAGAATCGGATGCTTCATTTATCCCAGCAAACTGGTCGAACTTTTCTAGCGGATACTTTCCTTGGAACACAAATTTCGTGCCTTAGCGATTTCGTTTCATCAGGCCAAAAGTATTTGCACCCAAGGACATCAAGTCCAAAGTTTCTCCACTTCTTTTCAAATTTGGGTATATACAGTCAAGAATCATCTATTGAAACCTGGGAAACATCATAAACTTTGTCCTTCCTCTTTGCTTCAAGATTGCTCAACATCTCACTCAGAATGTATCTTGAAAAGTTGAACTCAAGACCCATTGCAAGAGCAGCAATAGCACCAGTGTTCAGTAATGAAATCTCATCAACACCAGCTCTCCTTCCTGAGATGCAGATTATGAAGCAGTGAGCATGAAATCGCCAATAAGGAGGCGATATCTTCTTCATGGTAGGAGGAAATACTCCTTCATAGCCCATATTTGCGTTAATTTCTTCATTTTGTTCCATGGAAATTTCCATTTGAAACCTAGGTGGTCATTGATTTGGAGCACATCACAAATGATTTGCTCAGACACAACAATCTTCTTTCCATGAATAACTTAATCCACTGTGTCTTCAACATCTTCTCTTTTATGAACATAATCCTTGTTCAAGAATTGTTTCACTAGGTCTTGACAGATAATGGTATTTGTTCTAAAGGAATGTGCAAGACAACATCTCTTGACTCCATGAATCAAGGATTTGTATTCTCTGTGTGTTGTTGGAGGATCAAATAAGAAAGCAGCTATGTTCTGGTTATCAAAATATTTCAAGTCTGCCATTTAATCTGCACCAAACGAGCCAAGTGAGAAAACTAATGATTTAATTAGTTAAAATTAAGTTTTCTCATTTATCAATTAATTAGGCCTTAATGAATTAAGACATAAACAAAAAAACATTTTTATAGCTAAAAACAAGTTTGCGGCCGTAAACGAGTTTACAGCTGTAAACGGTTTGTGGTCGTAAACACTGTTCAATACCGAAAACCATTTTTGCTTCAATAGACCCTCAAAAAATTAGCGTTTCGAATGAAAAAAAAATGTGTAGGTTTCTCCTTAGCAGTACCTACACGAATCATAAGTCAATTTCAGAAAATAAAAACAACTTGATGATGAACAGCTGAGAGAAACTGAGAGAGGGTTTGTGGCCAAAATCAAAAAGTGGTGGAAGTAGGGTTATCAGCTGCAAACCGCCCCTTTATACTAAGGACCACATCCGGTCCATAACCCATGAGCTAGAAACCCAATAGCCTCAAATCTAAGCCCAATACATCCAATTTTAATAAAAATCAAAACATTTTGGAAGACTTAAAAAATAAAAATAAAATAAAAATAAAATCTAAAACTTAAATTCGAACTAACATTTTTTTTAAATTTTTAATTTTTTGAAAATAAAATTAAATAAAAATAAAAATAACACTAGTTTCTTTTCACTATTGTTAATATTATTTTCGTGATTTTGGGATCAATGTTTTAGGACAACCTTAATCTATTTTTCAATACCTCCACCTTCATGAATAGATCCGTTCAATCGCAAATATTGCAGTCTACTTAAGTATGAATGATTATGATGAATTTTGGACATGTTACCAGTGACAAGACTTTTGATCCTAGACACCTAAATAATACTCCTAGAGGACCATTTAGCTGACGACGACCATGGATATTGTTGTCCACCTAAATTTAGCAGTGCGATCTACAGACAACCTATTAAATGTCCAATTTTTGATGTACTAGAATGTGTTTCCCGTTTCCTGATATACCCTGATAATCAAGAACTTCCAAAATACTCCTTACATTAGGTGAGCAGACAATTGTTATGGAAGAGGATAGATTTAGAAATACATATGTCTTATTCCCATGTCGGATATCTTCCAATCACATAGAGGGATCGACATATGACTAACTAAATTAGAGAGATTGAGAAATAGAATGGTGAATATGTTGTGTTCTAGGCCGGATAAGAACTTATGATGCAATGGAGACAACATATGACTAACAGACAGAAACAATTGCATATAGAAGGAGATGCATAGAAATAGAGTTGCATATGTTGCAGTCCAGGTCGGATATCTTCCAATCACGGAGAGGAGGCAACATATGACTAAGAGAAAGAAAGTAAGAAAATAACCTTCTATAGACTTACTTTATTGGAATTCCCTAGTCTCCCTATCAGTACTGGAATTAAGGACATGTGTCCATACATCGAGGAAAAATTACGGCACAGTTCTACATTCATATTACATTAGTGTAGCTCGCAAATTCCTATGTATATCTCACTTCTCAATATACTCGAGTGTCGTATTGTCAGACCAAACAGAACTATCTAATTCAATACTTGTCAAGTCCTTTTAAATGTCCATCTATACCTACTCTGCTCCATTGAAATCTTTCGTGCCTACCAGTGCATTAAACATAGAGCCTACATAGTTCAACATTGGTACTTTACACAAATTAAAGTTTCCTGTTATCACTAGGTTAATATCACTTCCCAAAACATCACCTTCAGACAGCCTCCATTAGAACATATTTTTGGATTTTATGATTTTTTTGTATTGTTTTTATCCCTCCCCCACCTCTAAATTTCCTGATAGGAGAGAATGGAAATTAAATGTGCAAATTTGAGAAAGCCCACTAGCACATTGAATCAAGCTTTGTTAAACGGTTTGGTGAATAGATCTGTCACATTATTATCAGTGTGAATTTGCTCCACCCGAATAGGCGAACGCTCATGAAAATCTCTAATAAGATGGACTTAGATGTCGATGTGCTTGGTTTTGGAGTGTTGGACAACATTTTTAGCGATTTGGATTGCCGCATCATTATCACAAAAGATAGGGTTTTCAGGAAAATTTAAACCGTAGTCCTGTTAGATTAATGTCTAAGTCCATAACTATAATTGGTGAGACTTGACCCAACCTGGCAAGATCCATTTGGGTTGCATGGCATCATGCATTTGGATAGACTATAACGAGAGATATAACACTTAAGGTTGGTTAATATATTATAAGTTCTAATATATTAATAACATTATTTGATTAGTATTGATCAAGAATTAATCTAGGATTAATTAAGTGATTAAAAGAAGACTAATTAGATATATGGGTTGATTGTGTAAATCATCCATACATGTATAGTGGGCTAAGACTCAATGGATTATCAAGTTGGGCTAAAACCCATAGGATGCTCCATGGGTGCTCCATGCTGTACTTGAAGCCATGGATCCAAGGAAATGAAAATCCATAACAATTAGGGTTTACCGTAATTGTGACACTATATAAAGATCATATTCTAGGGAAAAACCGGCCACTATGTGTAATAGAAAGGGCTAGCCGATTTTCATGAAGTGTAGATTTCTCTCTAAGTCATTCCATGTGTATTTGGTGTTGTGTAAACCATTTGAGGTGTCACACTTGGGGCATTAGGCACTCATGCATCATGAAGACAAGCTACAACAAACAAAGGTATTTATTATATCCATTTGATTACTCAAGTATCAAGTATTGTATGCTAGATAGGGTAATACCTTGGAAAGTTCATATTTGCATGTATAATAGAGAAAACATAGATCCAAGGTATTTAGGGTTGCATGTGGACTTAGGAGTGTTAGAATGCTTAAAACCTAACAGTGGTATCAGAGCCCAGGTTTGTTTTCTTGTTATACATGCAAAATTGGCTGAAAAATCGAAGTTTGGAGCTGTCTGCACAGCAGACTCGCTGAGTCCATGAAGGGACTCGACGAGTCTAAGGGAAAAAGCATCCAACTCGCCGAGTTGGTTCATGCACTCGACGAGTTGGACCCCCTGACAGCATATATTCGATTATTTTGACTAGAAATGGACTAGGAACATTACCATTAGCTGTTTTTGGACTTATAAACTTTTTTTTTGATGTGGTAATGTTCATGGTAATCCAATTTCAAAGATAATTATCAATAGATTCATGTTTTGTATTAGTTTAAAAGTTATGCTAATTACATGAAAAAGTTTGATGTGAATTATCATTGTTCTTATGAGTTGCTTAGATTAATAGAAAAGTTAATTGATTATGTGTTTTCAATCCATTTTAATATAAGAGTTGATTTTAAAATGTGTTTTTGTAACTTGTCCTCAAGTTATATGAAAAGTCACGTTTAAGTTTCATAAAAATCATAAAAGTTGGCAATGGTTACAAAAATGAAGAGTCTTGTCCTCAAGTTATGGAGGTTCTAGAGTCACTTTATTAAGAAATAAAATGTGTAACCTTAATTAATTCCATAAGTTACAAAATAAAGAAACGTTGCATTCTTTTATTAGTTTAAAGTCTTTCATAACTTGTCCTCAAGTTATGGAACTTGAAGAGTCTTTTAATTAAAACTACTTTAGAAACATAAGTTATGGAATTAATTAGTTTTGAATAGTATCAAAAACTTGCCCTCAACTTTTGGAATTTGAAAAGTTTTCACTTATGAATACTTTAATTCCAAGTTAGCCCTTAGAATTTTAAAAGTTAAAATTCAACCCTTATACTTTATAATATTATAAGTTAATAATATATATATATATATATATATATATATATATATATATATATATATATATATATATATATATATGTATGTATGTATAAGAGTAAAGTCAGTCTTACCGTTAGTAGGCCTCATTCACGAAGCCGGTCTATAAGGGGGGTATAAGGTTACTGCCTATAAAATGGCAGTTTAATGGGTGTCCACTCTCACCCACCGCTTCCTTGACCGGTGGAGGTTCGTTAGACGAACGGGTAGGACAAGGACTATAATTCTCCCTTCATTAAAAGTATTAATTTTAAATACTAAGTAACTAAACCTTTTATAAATACCAATCTTAGTTACTTAGGAAAAAGTAAATAAGGTGCTAATCCATGAAATTACACTTTGCACTTTGTTTAAGTCGGTTAGTGGAGCATGTGTGCTAAACCCCTCCCAAGTCTAGGGAACCTCCCTATCATGAGAAGAAAGCCCCGGAGTATCACACCCCAAAACCAAGAACGGCGGAAATGTTCCGGGGTGGAGGACGTCATGTGAAGTATCATAACAGTGTAAAGTAGTAAACAAGCAACAACATCATCCATTGCATTAAAAGCTAAAGTTTTAATACATGTGTGTTCTTTCATAATGTACAACAATAAAAATGAAAAATCAAAATATGGCGAGTCTTGACTGTGCTCCGTCTTCTCAAGGCCTGGACATCGTACCTGTCTAACTGGTGACCTGAGAATACAAGTTATTTTGAAAGAGAGTATCAACTTTAAAGCTGGTGAATTCATAAGTATTTAGGTGTTATTATCCTGTTTTGGAATGCTGATAAGAATGTCGTATAAATCCTTAAATAGAACAGTTGATATAAGTATGAAATGTGGTCTTCTACCAAGACCAGAATGCTTTGTTATGACAATGTAAGATGGTAGTTTTTCCTTTCTAATGACTAGTACTAAAAGTATGTAGTCTTACTCATCGTTTATGTGAATATATCACAAAATAAAGTAAAATAGGAAAATAATATGATAGTCTTCTACCAAGACCTAAATGTTATGTAAGTAAAATGATAGTTTTTCCTTTCTAATGACTAGTACTAAAAGTACGTAGTGTAACTCATCGTTTATGTGAATATATCACAAAACAAAGTAAAATAGGAAAATAATTGGATAGTCTTCTACCAAGACCCAAATGTTATGTAAGTAAAATGATAGTTTTTCCTTTCTAATGACTAGTACTAAAAGTGCGTAGTCTAACTCATCGTTTATGTGAATATATCACAAAATAAGGTAAACAGGAAAAAGCATAATCACGAAAGTGTTATCCCTGGGTGACCAGGATTAACACGACATCGCCGAAGAGAAAGGTATACCCTATGAACATCCGAAGATTGTCCCCTCACCCTCTGTAGCAGCAGCAAGGTGGAGGGAGGGTTAGTCCCATAACAACGTTAACCTAATGATCCTCCGAAGATTCACATCTCATCCTCTGTTGCAACAGGAGATGGAGGGATGGTTAGTCCTGTCACTGACTACAAAATACATGACAACCTTAGACATCCTTAGACATTTATCGACCACTGGTGCTAATCAGTGGGGTTCGGAATGGTAAGTACCGCTTAGATATCCCATTGAACCGGGATAGGAAAGACAATTTACACAGTAAGTAATAATAAATCATCCTTGTAGTTCTAAGTACAAGTATCCAGGTAAGGAAATACAGGATAATGCACCTATGTAGAAGTGTTCCTGTATGGTATTCATGTAAGTGTGTTCATGTAACAGGTAAGTATATGTAAACATATTCATGTATCATGTAATCCTAAGTACGTGTACTCATGTAGCATGTAAGGTATTTGTACGGACTCATGAATGAACTGACTCTTGTGTGATTCCTTGTAGTAGTAATAATGTTTGATATCTTCTAATTATCTCTATGATAGTTAACTGGAAGGTAATTGGTTTTTTACGTAGGTTTAGGCACTCTTGCTACCCAAGAGTATTGGAAACTAAATAAAGGGTGAAAACTATAATCTCCAACATATAAATGAACATATGCGCATAAGTATAGTTTGATTCAAGAAAGTAAAATAATGGTTTTTTAAGATATCTAGGAGTTTTGAACAATAATTAAGAATGACTTGATGTCCTTTTAATAAACATTTCAAAACTAATACTTTTGTTATCAAGGTATTTTAAGATAGAAAACCACTTCATGTGTCACCTTTTGAAATATGTGAAATCTACTGAGTGAAAACACAGTTATAAAATACATAAGAGGTATGAACTCACCTGTAGTTGGTGATTGCTAGGTGTCAAGTGAGGACTTGTACACACACTACGATCCTAATGAACATATAATCACACATATATGCACTCAGTTAGTCTCAAATTACTAATTGATAATGTTTAAGACATCCTAAACATAATAAACACTTTATATAAGTGTTTTAAGCCTTAAGGATTGCATCTAAGCTATTGTGGGACAAGGTACTTGTGTTTAGGGTTTCAAAGGACCCCATATATGAGTTTGCTCTTCATATACTAACACACATGGAGTTTACGGTTGTCAACTACCAGCCATGGGGGTATTGTGTGTTTTGAAGTCCCAAATGATTCCAAGAATTATTCCGACTTGGTGGTTAAGTCCTTGGAAGGGTTTAAGGCCTAGAAACACTCCTTAGAGGAGTTTACGGCCCCAAGGCCATTTCCTTTGGAGTTTACGGCCATAAACTCCCTTGGAATGGTGTTTTTGTGGTTTTCAAGTCTCTTGCACATGTGGTATTGGTTCTAGACTTTTATTCTAAGCATATGAAGACCATTGACACACTTTGGTGCCCCTTTAATGAGTTTACGGCCCATGAACCATGTCATGGCCATAAACTCACTTTGAAATGTGATTCTTATGTGTTTAAGGCCCTTGATTTATTGGGAACAAGTCTAGGTAAAAGTCTAAGGCCTTAGGTGCCTTAAAAGCACCATTTTGAGTTTGAAATTGGACTTCACGGCCTAAGTTACTCTTGGGCCGTATACTCTCAAAGTTGGGTGTTTCTAGCTTGTTTTCATGTCCCTAATACACTCCTCTACAAGTCCAAGGCATTAGTATATCACGTGGGACAATCTAGATCGATTTCGGCTTTGTTTCGTGAGTTTACCGCCCAAGAACACCTTGGGGAGTAAACTCCTAAATCTAGTGATTTAGCCTTCTAAATCATGTTATAACTACATATAAAGCTTTCTAACACTACTAGAAAGAGGTACTCACGATTTGGGATAAAAACCCGAAGATCCGTGAGAGAGAAAATGGCTTTTCTCTAGTTGGAAATGCGAATAATGAATGAATTTTTTGCAGAATTCTATTTATAGTCCTGAGATATTTTTGGCAGAAAATATTTTTATTCCTGAATTGACCTCTAATATAATAGAGTGTTGGAATAACAGTGTTGCACAAAACCCAAGTGCACCCACTCTCCTGATATTTCCTGAAGTGTAAACCCTGAATTACTCAAACTTACACGAAAAGTCTGAAAATTAACTGTGACTGCTATAACTTCTGTTGAAGTGATATTGTTTGTACAAAATGGAAATTCCGGGTTGTCACACGGAGCGCCCGACGGCTCTGAGAAGAAAAGCTTTCGGCTCAGAAACGCTGCTCCAGTGAAGCCCGATTTTTAATAAAAACCCACTGTAAGTGAGTTACACCTATACTATCTTTAATATATCTTTTATTTAATTATAGTAACATTATTAAGACCTTAAAATAAGTATTTGGGCTATGATTATGGGTTATATTGAGTGTTATTAGGAACACTAGGAGACTCCCAACCTGTAGGTGTTTGTGAACGATGTGTTCACCGGTGTACTCCATCCCCCACATGGTTGCCTTTAGGACATTTATTGTTAAGGAATCTCTTTAGCAGTAGTGTCCATCATGATGATGATCCTTAGACTAGGTCCCTTATGATAGGTGTTTAGGGACGTAAATTGAGGATAACGGTAACGGGTAATCGGGTTATTGTTGCTTGATGAAATTAATAAACTTATTTATTGTGGGCTGAAAACCCTATGTGCTCACCAGGCTCCCAAGCCTGACCACTCAGTTTTATGTATTACAGGTAGTGGCCCTTGAGCATAGATATGATGTTTGGACGAGGGATTACGGATATAGGCTTGTAGATATGAAATAATGTAGTAAAGCTTATATTGTACTGTTTATGCTTTTGATATGTACGAACATAACATCCCAAGTCTTATAATGAATTACATTTCTATGGAAATTCTTTTGATAAATCTTTATCATATTTTGTTTTGAGACAAATTCTGCAACACTTTTCAAACAAAGCATAAACAAAATCAGTCTTTTCTGGCCGTGAAAATGAGGATGTCACAGTTGGTATCAGAGCATTCGTTTAAGCGAACTAGGAATTTGTAGGATTTCTATACTTAAACTTAGAATGCTAAGCGATGATTGTGAGGTGTGAGCACTAGCTTATTTTACGAATTGTGCCTAAAATGCTTTTATGTGTTAAATGATTTGTGCATGACATGCCGTTATTTGTTCGGATCTATGGTCTGTTGCCGACCGGATCTAGAAACCTTATGTATTTAGGATTCTAAACATACGACTACGATATTAGAACTAGCATGTAAACGTTTCAGAGTGATAAGAATGATTTAAACGTCTATCCTAAATAAAGATCTAAATTCACCTTATTCGGTGTATAGATCAAGATGGCAAGGACCCGTAGCGGAAACATGAATGCAAATGGGAACCGAGCTCAGCCCCCAGTGATTGAGCAAATACCGGTTATGGAAGCCGCTGCTGAGCCAATAACGATGGCCGCAGTACAAGCGATGATCCAGGCGATGTTGGATCGTCAAATGGAGGAAACCAGACGTTTGCACCAGCAAAATCGAGAGGAACCGACTATTCAGATCGAACATCCCGAGTTGAACGAAGGGCAAACTGAGGAAGGAAACTAAAGTGGGACTGTTGGTCAAGCCAACCCACCGATAGTTAGGCAAAACCACCAGGATGGAGGAAATGACAGACGTGGATGCAAATACAAGGATTTCATGGCATCCAAGCCACCGAGTCTATCTGGAAGCCCGACACCGGTGGAAGTCATGAACTGGATCTCTGAAATGGAGACGATGTTTGAGAGTTGCGAGTGTAGCAACAGGTAGAAGACCGCTCTCGCGATTCCTCTGTTGAAATCTCGAGTACTAAGTTGGTGGAAGCTACTAGCTGATTCAATGCCCAAAGGTGAAGCAAGCAAGATGTCGTGGGAGGATTTTCTGGTATAGTTGAAGATGCAATACTGCTCTGAGCAGGATCTTCTGGAGATTAACAACGAATTCCAGAATCTGATGAAGGGAAGAATGACCGTTACTGAATATGCTGCAAGCTTTACTGA
This sequence comes from Lactuca sativa, assembly GCF_002870075.4. Classification (NCBI taxonomy): domain Eukaryota; kingdom Viridiplantae; phylum Streptophyta; class Magnoliopsida; order Asterales; family Asteraceae; genus Lactuca; species Lactuca sativa. Next base: position 257,959,800 of record NC_056626.2, read on the forward strand.
GAAAATGAAGCTTGTTCCTCACCTCGTTCCAACTAAACTCTCCAAGGTTAACAAATTTGCCATCGGATTACCAGCGGACTTCGGTCCAATGGTCAAGCAAACTAACACTCTGAAAGCCGCCATCTAGGCTGCTAAGAATGTGGAGACACAGATACGAGAGAAGGGTCTGGACAGAGTGGAGGTGGGAGAGAAAAGGAAATCTGACGGATCCTCAAGGTCCGGTAAGAAGGGTAGATTCTCGAAGTCTGGTTCGAGAGGAGGAGGATCAGAAGCGAAGTGGTGTGACAAGTGTAAGAAAAAGCACTCTGGGAAGTGTGATGGAGGGGTCACTTGTTTCAAATGCGGAGAGCCTAGGCACTATCCCAACACATGCACGTTCACTAAGAAGGTTTGTTATGAGTGCAACGAGGAGGTGCACATTTCAAAGGATTGTCGAAGCAAAACGAGGCAGGGAGACCCAACATACCACCAAAGCCGAAGGCGAGAGCCTTCCAGATGACGCTTGAGGTTGCGAAGGAGGCAGCAGACATCGCTTCAGGTACCTTTCTTGTAAATGGTTTGCCTGCGAATATACCATTTGATTCCGGAGCCAACCACTCCTTTGTGTCGCATAAATTTGGTGGGAAATTAGCATTGCCTGTAGAAAAACTAGATAATACCCTGATTGTAGAAGTTGCCAGTGGCAAATTCGTACCTGTTAGTAATCGTATTAGGAACATCGTCATTGACCTAAATGGAAACGAATTCCACGAAGAGCTATTACCATAGAGTTAAACGGTTTCCACATCGTTTTGGGTATGGATTGGCTTAGCGCCAACGATGTTGAGATTCAATGCCGAAAGAAGATAGTAAGGGTGAACCCACCCGGAAAAGAATCATTTATGGTGTACGGGGACAAGCGCAGAGTGAATTCTGGAATCATATCCCTGATGAAAGCCATGAAATTTTTGTCCAAAGGATGTGCATCGTACTTGGCATTCGTAATCGATGCTAAGAAGGAGAAGAAAGTGGTGCAGAATATAACGGTTGTGTGTGATTATCCGAAAGTCTTTCCCGAACATCTTTCCAGATTACCACCTGATAGGCAAGTGGAATTTCATATAGAATTGTTACCAGGAACAACACCGATAGCAAAGAAACCTTACCGATTAGCACCGATGGAAATGAAGGAGCTTATGACGCAACTTCAGGAGCTGTTGGACAACGGGTTCATTCGACCTAGTTCATCACCTTGGGGAGCTCCGGTGTTATTCGTGAAGGAAAAGGACGGAAGTATGAGAATGTGTATAGACTACCGAGAGCTGAATAAGGCAACGGTAAAGAAAAATTATCCATTGCCGAGGATTGATAACCTATTCGATCAGCTGCAAGGTTTGAGCTACTTCTCAAAGATCAATCTTAGGTCAAGATGTCATCAGCTGAAGGTGAGAGAGCAGGATATTGAGAAGACTGCATTCAGGACAAGATATGGACACTATGAGAGCTTGGTTATGTCATTTGGACTAACCAATGGTCCTGCAGCATTCATGGATTTGATGAACAGGGTTTGTAAACTATTCCTCGATAAATCCATGATAGTGTTCATCGACGACATTCTCATCTACTCGAAAAGCGAAGAGGAGCATGGCAAGCATCTACAGGAAGTATTAGAAGTCTTAAAGAAGCAGAAGCTTTTTTCAAAATTCTCCAAGTGTGATTTTTGGATCCGAGAAGTTCAATTCTTGGATCATGTTGTTAACCAGGAGGGACTAATGGTAGACCCCGAAAAGATCGAGGCTGTGAATAAATGGGAACGTCCGAAATGTCCCACGGATATTCGAAGCATTCTAGGAATAGCCGGATATTATCGATGATTTATCCAAGGCTTTTCTTCAATAGCTGCTTCGTTAACAGCTTTGACCCATAAAGGAGCTACGTATATGTGGAGTGAAAAACACAATGAGGCATTCGAGAAGCTAAAGAATAAGTTATGTGAAGCACCGATACTTTCTCTACCCCATGGAGTTGAAGATTTCACGGTTTATTGTGACGCTTCTAGAGTCGGTTTGGGTTTTGTTCTGACCCAAAGAGAAAAGGTGATAGTATACGCATCTCGACAATTGAAAGAGCACGAAAAGAACTACCCCACTCATGATTTGGAGTTGGCTGCGGTAGTTTTTGCTCTAAAGATATGGAGGCATTACCTCTACGGAACGAAGTGCAAGTTGTTCACTAATCATAAGAGTCTCTAGTATCTCTTTAATCAGAAAGAATTGAACATGAGGCAACGACGCTGGCTAGAACTACTCAAGGACTACGACTGTGAGATACTTTACCACCCAGGTAAAGCAAATGTTGTTGCTGATGCTCTCAGTTGGAAAGTCAATCTTGAAAGGAAAAGAACAAGGGCATTGAGAATTGAAGTCGTCTTGACGATTGTAGAAAGTATCAAAAAAGCTTAGGAAGAAGCTTTAGAGAAGAATGACTGAAAGGAAGAACGTTTGGGAAGAATGTTAGTGTTTGGTACAAACAGTCGAGGACTGAAAGTATTCCAAGATCGAATTTGGGTACCTAAGACGGGAGGAATAAGAGACCTTCTGATGGAAGAAGCACATAAACCATGTACTCAATTCATCCCGGTAGCACTAAAATGTATAGGGACCTAAAACCCTACTACTGGTGGCCGATGATGAAGCTCGATGTTGCGAAGTATGTGGCAGAGTGCGTAACATGTGCAAGGGTTAAGGCACAACATAAAAAACCCTATGGGAGTTTAGAACCTTTACCTGTACCCATGGGTAAATAGGAAGACATCACCATGGATTTTGTGACTGAACTGCCCAGGACGAAGAGCAGACATGACATGAATTGGGTAGTAGTGGATCGTTTCACCAAGAGTGCACACTTCATAGCAGCCAACGAGAAGTGGTCTATGGATAGGCTCGCAAATGCTTACATGAAGGAAATTGTAAGACTTTACGGTGTCCCTCTTACGATTGTATTAGATCGTGATAGTCGTTTCACGTCGAGGTTTTGGAGGAGTCTACAAGAGGAGTTGGGTATGAAATTACGTTTGAGTACGGCTTACCATCCGCAAACTGATGGTCAGAGCGAAAGAACGATTCAGACATTGGAAGATATGCTGAGAGCATGTACCCTCGAGTTCCAAGGGAAGTGGGACGAGCACGTAGCTCTGGTAGAATTTTCCTACAACAACAGTTTCCACTCGAGCATCAAGATGGCACCTTATCAAGCCTTGTATGGACAGAAGTGTCGTACGCCGTCCTGTTGGCTTGAAGTTGGAGAGAAGCAGTTTATGGGCGCCGAGATAGTCCATGAGACTACTGAGTAGTTCAAAGTGATTAGGGAAAGGATGTTAGCAGCCCAGGATCGTCAGAAGAGCTATGCTGACAAGAAAAGACGACCGATAACCTTGGAAGTTGGGGATTCGATTTTGCTAAAAGTCTCACCATGGAAGGGACTTATACGATTTGGGAAACAAGGAAAATTTACTCCAAGGTTTATTGGATCGTTCAAAGTTCTTCAAAAGATTGGGAACCAAGCATACAAGCTGGAATTGCCCGAAGAACTCAATGGTATTCATAACACCTTCCATGTGTGTTATTTGATGAAATTCGCGGGAGATGTTCCTGACATAATTCCAATCTCAGAGTTAAGGATGGATGAAAATAAAAGGTTGATCGAAGAGCCTGAGGCAATTGTTGACCGTAAGACTAAGAAGTTACGACGCAAGATGGTCGACTTAGTGCTAGTCCGATGGAAACATTCGAATGGGCCGAATCTCACTTGGGAAATAGAGGATGACATGATGAGTCGCTATCCACATCTGTTTGTTGATGCATGATTCCGGGACGGAATCATCCTAAGGGGGAGAGAATTGTAACGCTCGAGTTTCAGGGCTAAGCATATTTATCAATGTAATAGTCTAGGTCTACTATTGTAACTCGTTTTGAAGTATTAAAGATGAAATATTTGAGTATTATGTGAATTATGTGTGTTATTGTGCTTATTATTTAATTATAAATGTATAATTAATAAAGAATAAAAATAAGAGTTAAAATTAAAGTGTGAGATAAACCTGATATCTCTACGTAAAGTTGTAGTGGTCGAAACAACGATTCCTGGGATATAAGGAACGCCGAAATCCGAGTTATAACGAAGAAGTTATGACCCGTCGAAGTTTCGCGACAGAACCGGCACGATACCGAGAAGCGTAAATAGTGAATTTACGATAGAACGAGATTTAGCCTTACCGCTCTAAACGAAAGTCGTAGAATATGTTAAACGAAGAACATTGATAAAAAGAATGCCATAATCTGACTTTGTATGAGGAAGTTATGATTTTTCTAAGATTTAGCATAGTAGTGCACAGCCCGAAATCTAAATTTTAGATCGGTCGATTTTTAGCCGACGAGATCTAAATGAAAGTTGTAGTACTCGTAAATACCAACGCGTAGATAAAAAGAATGTCGATAATAGAGCTTGTATGCGAAAGATATGGACGAAGCTTAGTCCATACTTTTAGAGCGCGGCGAATTCGATACAGTTTTGTAAATCCGAGATAGAATGAGAATTAGCTATTGAGGTCTAAATGAAAGTTGAAGATCTTATTAATAGGAACTGAACGTTAAAAAGACAGATGAAAATGCAGCTCGTATACAAAAGTTACGGACGAAGCTGGGAGACTACTTTACTATACACTTCCTATAAATAAGAGATGAACTCTTCATTATTTCCTCACACCTTCCAACCTTTCTTTCTCTCTCTAACCTCCCTAAACCCCTCCCAAGTCTAGGGAACCTCCCTATCACGAGAAGAAAGCCCCGGAGCGCCCGACGGCTCCGAGAAGAAAAGCTTTCGGCTCGGAAACGTTGCTCCAGCGAAGCCCGGTTTTTTAATAAAAACCCGGTGTAAGTGAGTTACGCCTATCTTATATTTAATATAGCTTCTATTTAATTATAGTAACATGATTAGGAACTTAAAATAATTGTTTGGGCTATTATTATCAGTTATATTGAGTGTTATTTAACGCTTATATAATAGTTATAATAGCTAGACTATTAATTAGTCGCGATTAACCTTAAAAGTAAACTCTAGTGGTATTAATACTAGGTTTTGGTCAAGGAAAAATTGTTTTAAGAAGTAACGAAGAGCTGTCCGAGTGCCGAGTCACCACCTTACCAGGTGAGGGCATAGTTACTTTCAACTTACACATAGATATGAAGTATTTTATACGAATTGCGTGCTATGTGTGCATATTACTTGAATACTTGCTATCTATGCTGCATGAACATTATTATACATGTTTTCAATGACCCAAACTGTATATGTATTTTATATCTACGAAAATGTTGGGGTAAAACATGGGTAGATGTAATAGGTGATGTCTAATAAAATGATGAGAGGCCTCGATGTTGATGTTGTTGATTCTGTCATCTAGCGGAGTATGGATGACGACCACAGACTCTTCTAGACAGTCCAGTAGAACACTAGCAGGCTCGCAACCTGCAGGTGTTTGTGAACGATATGTTCACCGATGTACTCCATCCCCCACATTGTTGCCTTTAGGACATTTATTTTTAAGGAATCCCCTTAGCAGTAGTGTCCATCACGATGATGATCCTTAGACTAGGTCCCTTATGATAGGTGTTTAGGGACGTAAAGTAAGGATGACGGGAACGGGTAATCAGGTGATTGTTGATTGATGATATTAATAAACTTATTTATTGTGGGTTGGAAACCCTATGTGCTCACAAGGCTCCCAAGCCCGACCCACTCAGTTTTATGTATTACAGGTAGTGGCGCTTGAGCATAGATATGATGTTTGGACGAGGGATTACGGATATAGGCCTGTAGATATGAAATAATGTCGTAAGGCTTATATTGTACTGTTTATGCTTTTGATCTTTACGAACATGACATCCCAAGTCTTTTAATGAAATATATTTCTATGGAAATGCTTTTGATAAATCTTTATCATATTTTGTTTTGGGACAAATTCCGCAACACTTTTATTTAAAATGTTACTCTGATTTTCAAACAAAGCATAAACAAAATCGGTCTTTTCTGGCCATGAAAATGGGGATGTCACAGTTGGTATCAGAGCATTAGTTTAAGTGAACTAGGAATTTATAGGATTTCTAGACTTAAACTTAGAATGCTAAGCGATGATTATGAGGTGTGAGCACTAGCTTATTTTAGGAATTGTGCCTAAAATGCTTTTATGTGCTAAATGCTTTATGCATGATATGTTGTTATTTGTTCGGATCTATGGTCTGTTGTCGACCGGATCTGGAAACCTTATGTGTTTAGGATTCTAAACATACGACTACGATATTAGAAATAGCATGTAAACGTTTCGGAGTGATAAGGACGATTTAAAAGTCTATCCTAAATAAAGATCTAAATTCACCTTATTCGGTGTATAGATCAAGATGGCAAGGATCCGTACCGGAAACGTGAATGCAAATTGAGATAGGAACCAACCCCCAGTGGTTGAGCAAATACATGTTGTTGAAGAAGTTGCACTTGAGCCAGTCACGATGGCCGGAGTGCAACCGATGATCCAGGTGATGTTGGATCGTCAAATGGAGGAAACCAGACGTTTGCTCCAGCAAAATCGAGAGGAAGAGACTATTCAAATCGAACAGCTTGAATTGAACGAAGGGCAAACTGAGGAAGGAAACTACGGTGGGACTGTTGGTCAAGCCAACCCACCGATAGTTAGGCAAAATCACTAGGATGGAGGAAATGACGGACGTGGATACAAATACAAGGATTTCATGGCATCCAAGCCACCAAGTCTATCTGGAAGCCCGACACCGGTGGAAGTCATGAACTAGATCTCTGAAATGGAGACGACGTTTGAGAGTTGCGAGTGTAGCAACAAGCAGAAAACCGCTCTCACGGTTCCTCTGTTGAAATCTACTAAGCTGGTGGAAGCTACTAGCTGATTCAATGCCCAAAGGTGAAGCAAGCAAGATGTCGTCGGAGGATTTTCTGGTACAGTTGAAGATGCAATACTGCTCTGAGCAGGATCTTTTGGAGATGAACAACGAATTCCAAAATCTGAAGAAGCGAAGAATGAGTGTTACTGAATACGCTGCAAGCTTTACTGAGAAAATCAAGCTTGTTCCTCACCTCGTTCCAACTGAACTCTCCAACGTTAACAAATTTTCCATCGAATTACGAGCGGACTTCGGTCCAATGGTCAAGCAAACTACCACTCTGAAAGCTGCCATCTGGGCTGCTAAGAATGTGGAGGTGGGAGAGAAAAGGAAATCTGACGGATCCTCGAGGTCCGGTAAGAAGGGTAGATTCTCGAAGTCTGGTTCGAGAGGAGGAGGATCAGAAGCGAAGTGGTGTGACATGTGTAAGAAAAAGCACTCTGGGAAGTATGACGGAGGGGTCACTTGTTTCAAATGTGGAAAGCCTAGGCACTATGCCAACGAATGCACGTTCACTAAGAAGGTCTGTTATGAGTGCAACGAGGAGGGGCACATTTCAAAGGATTGCCCGAAGAAGAAGGAGGCAGGAAGACCCAACATACCACCAAAGCCGAAGGCGAGAACCTTCCAGATGACGCTTGAGGCTGCGAAGGAGGCAGCACACGTCGCTTCAGGTACCTTTCTTGTAAATGGTTTGCCTGCGAATATACTATTTGATTCCGGAGCCAACTACTCCTTTGTGTCACATAAATTTGGTGGGAAATTAGCATTGCCTGTAGAAAAACTAGATAGTACCCTGATTGTAGAAGTTGCCAGTGGCAAATTCGTACCTGTTAGTAATCGTATTAGGAACATCGTCATTGACCTAAACGGAAACGAATTCCACGAAGAGCTATTACCCACAGAGTTAAACGGTTTCCACATCGTTTTGGGTATGAATTGGCTTAGCGCCAACGATGCTGAGATTCAATGCCGAAAGAAGATAGTAAGGGTGAACCCACCCAGAAAATAATCATTTATGGTGTACGGGGACAAGCGAAGAGTGAATTCTGGAATCATATCCCTGATGAAAGCCAGGAAATGTTTGTCCAAAGGATGTTCAACATACATGGCATTCGTAATCGATGTTAAGAAGGAGAAGAAAGAGGTGCAGAATATACCGGTTGTGTGTGATTATCGGGAAGTCTTTGCCGAAGATCTTCCCGGATTACCACCTGATAGGAAAGTGGAATTTCGTATAGACTTGTTACCAGGAACCACACCAATAGCAAAGGCACCTTACCGATTAGCACCGACGGAGATGAGGGAGCTTATGACGCAACTTCAGGAGCTGTTGGACAACGGGTTCATTCAATCTAGTTCATCACCCTGGGGAGCTCCGGTGTTATTCTTGAAGAAAAAGGACGGAAGTATGAGAATGTGTATAGACTACCGAGAGCTGAATAAGGCAACGGTGAAGAACAAGTATCCATTGCCGAGGACTAATGACCTATTCGATCAGCTGAAAGGTTCGAGCTACTTCTCAAAGATCGATCTTAGGTCAGGATGTCATCAGCTGAAGGTGAGAGAGCAGGATATTGAGAAGACTGCATTTAGGACAAGATATGGACACTACGAGTTCTTGGTTATTTCATTTGGACTAACCAATGCTCCTGCAACATTCATGGATTTGAAGAACAGGGTTTGTAAACCATTCCTCGATAAATCTGTGATAGTGTTCATCGACGACATTCTCATCTACTCGAAAAGCGAAGAGGAGCATGGCAAGCATCTAAGGGAAGTATTAGAAGTGTTAAAGAGGGAGAAGCTTTTTGCAAAGTTCTCCAAGTGTGACTTTTGGATCCGAGAAGTTCAATTATTGGGTCATGTTGTTAACCAGAAGGGAATAATGGTGGACCCCGCAAAGATCGAGGCTGTGATGAGGTGGGAACGTCCGAAAAGTTCCACGGAGATTCGAAGCTTTCTAGGATTAGACGGATATTATCGACGATTTATCCAAGGCTTTTCTTCGATAGTTGCTCCGTTAGCAGCTTTGACCCATAAAGGAGCTACGTATACGTGGAGTGAAAAACACAATGAGGCATTCGAGAAGCTAAAGAAGAAGATATGTGAAGCACCGACACTTTCTCTACCCGATGGAGTTGAAGATTTTGCGGTTTATAGTGACGCTTCTGGTGTCGGTTTGGGTTGTGTTCTGACCCAAAGAGAAAAGGTGATAACATACACATCTCGACAATTGAAAGAGCACGAAAAGAACTACCCCACTCACGATTTAGAGTTGGCTGCGGTAGTTTTTGCTCTAAAGACATGGAGGCATTACCTCTACGGCACGAAGTGCAAGTTGTTTACTGATCATAAGAGTCTCCAATATCTCTTTAATCAGAAAGAATTGAACATGAGGAAACGACGTTGGCTAGAACTACTCAAGGACTACGACTATGAGATACTTTACCACCCAGGTAAAGCAAATGTTGTTGCTGATGCTCTCAGTCGAAAAGTCAATCTTGAAAGGAAAAGGCCATGAGCATTGAGAATTGAAGTCGTCTTGACGATTGTAGAAAGTATCAAAAAAGCTTAGGAAGAAGCTTTAGAGAAGAATGACCAAAAGCAAGAACATTTGGGAAGAACGTTAGTGTTTGGTACAAACAGTCGAGGACTGAAGGTATTCCAAGATCGAATTTCGGTACCTAAGACGGGAGGAATAAGAGACCTTCTAATGGAAGAAGCATATAAGTCCATGTACTCAATTCATCCCGGTAGGACTAAAATGTATAGGGACCTAAAACCCTACTACTAGTGGCCGACGATGAAGCTCGATGTTGTGAAGTATGTGGCAGAGTGCGTAACATGTGCAAGGGTTAAGGCACAACATCAAAAACCGTATGGGAGTTTAGAACCTTTACCTGTACCCATGGGTAAATGGGAAGACATCACCATCGATTTTGTGACTAAACTGCCCAGGATGAAGAGCGGAGACGACATGAATTGGGTAGTCGTGGATCGTTTCACCAAGAGTGCACACTACATAGCAGCCAAATAGAAGTGGTCTATGGATAAGCTCGCAAATGCTTACGTGAAGGAAATTGTAAGAATTCACGGTGTCCCTCTTACGATTGTATCAGATCGTGATAGTCGTTTCACGTCGAGTTTTTGGAAGAGTCTACAAGAGGAGTTGGGTACGAAATTACGTTTTGAGTACGGCTTACCATCCGCAAACTGATGGTCAGAGCGAAAGAACGATTCAGACATTGGAAGATACGCTGACACAATGTACCCTCGAGTTCCAAGGGAAGTGGGACGAGCACTTAGCTCTGGTAGAATTTTCCTACAACAATAGTTTCCGCTCGAGCATCAAGATGGCACCTTATCAAGCCTTGTATGGACAGAAGTTTCGTAGGCCGTCTTGTTGGCTTGAAGTTGGAGAGAAGCAGTTTATGGGCCCGGAGATAGTCCATAAGACTGCTGAGTAGTTGAAAGTGATTAGGGATAGGATGTTAGCAGTCTAGGATCGTCAGAAGAGCTATGCTGACAAGAAAAGACGACCAATAACTTTGGAAGTTGGGGATTCGGTTTTGCTAAAAGTCTCACCACGGAAGGGACTTATATGATTTAGGAAACGAGGAAAATTGAGTCCAAGGTTTATTGGACCGTTCAAAGTTCATCAAAAGATTGGGAACCAAGCTTACAAGTTGGAATTTCCCGAAGAACTCAATGGTATTCATAACACCTTCCATGTGTGTTATTTGAGGAAATTCGCGGGAGATGTTCCCGACATAATTCCAATCTCAGAGTTAAGGATGGATGAAAATAAAAGGATGATCAAAGTGCCTGAGGCAATTGTTGACCGTAAGACTAATAAGTTACGACGCAAGATGTTCGACTTAGTGCTAGTCCGATGGAAACATTCGAATGGGCTGAATCTGACTTCGGAAAAAGAGGATGACATGATGAGTCGCTATCCACATCTGTTTGTTGATGCATGATTCCGGGACGGAATCATCCTAAGGGGGAGAGAATTGTAACGCCCGGGTTTTAGGGCAAAGCATATTTGTCAATTTAATAGTCTAGGTCAACTATTGTAACTCTTTTTGAAGTAATAAAGATGAAATATTTGAGTATTAATTGAATTATGTGTGTTATTGTGCTTATTATTTAATTATAAATGTATAATTAATAAAGAATAAAAATAAGCGTTAAAATTAATGTGTGAGATAAACCCAATATCTCTACATAAAGTTGTAGTGGTCGAAACAAGGATTCTGTGGATATAAGGAACGCCGAAATCCAAGTTATAACGAAGAAGTTATTACCCGTCGAAGTTTCGCGACAAAACCGGCACGATATCGGGAAGCGTAAATAGTAAATTTATGTTAGAGCGAGATTTAGCCTTAGCGCTCGAAACGAAAGTCGTAGAATATGTTAAACTAAGAACATTGATAAAAAGAACGCCTAAATCTGACTTCGTATGAGGAAGTTATGATTTTTCTAAGATTTAGCATAGCAGTGCACAGCCCGAAATCTGAATTTTAGATCAGTCGATTTTTAGCCAACGGGAGATAAACGAAAGTTGTAGTACTCGTAAATACCAACGCGTGGATAAAAATAACGTCGATAATAGAGCTCGTATGCGAAAGATATGGACGAAGCTTAGTCCCTACTTTTCGAGCGCGGCGAATTCGATACACTTTTGTAAATCCGAGATAGAATGAGAATTAGCCAACGAGGTCCAAATGAGAGTTGAAGATCTCATTACTAGGAACTCAACGGTAAAAAGACAGACAAAAACGGAGCTCGTATGAGAAAGTTCTGGACGAAACCTAGTCTCTACTTTTCGAGCTCGGCGAATTCGATACAGTTTTGTAAATCCGAGATAGAATGAGAATTAGCTAACGAGGTCTAAATGAAAGTTGAAGATCTCATTAATATGAACTCATCGGTAAAAGGACAGACAAAAACGGAGCTCGTATGCAAAAGTTACGGACGAAGCTTGGAGACTACTTTACTATACACTTCCTATAAATAAGAGATGAACTTTGCATTATTTCCTCACACCTTCAAAACTTTCTTTCTCTCTCTAACTTCTACCTAACCTCCCTAAACCCCTCCCTAGTCTAGGGAACTTCCCTATCAAGAGAAGAAAGTCCCGGAGCGCCCAACGGCTCCGAGAAGAAAAGCTTTTGACTCGGAAACGCTGCTCCATCGAAGCCCGGTTTTTAATAAAAACCCGTTGTAAGTGATTTACGCCTATACTATATTTAATATAGCTTTTATTTAATTATAGTAACATTATTAAGACCGTAAAATAATTATTTGGGCTATTATACAGAGTTATATTGAGTGTTATTTAACGCTTATATAATAGTAATAATAGCTACACTATTAATTAGTCGCGATTAACATTAAAACTAAACTCTAGTGGTATTAATACTACGTTTTGGTCAAGGAAAAATTGTTTTAAGAAGTAACGAAGAGCTGTCCGAGTGCCGAGTTACCACCTTACCAGGTGAGTGCATAGTTACTTTCAACATACACATAGATATGAAGTATTTTATACGAATTACGTGCTATGTGTGCATCTTACTTGAATACTTGCTATCTATGCTGAATGATCATTATTATACATGTTTTCAATGATTTAAACTGTATATGTATTTTATATCTACGGAAATGTTGGGATAAAACATGGGTAGATGTAATAGGTGATGTGTGATAAAATGATGAGAGGCCTCGATGTTGATGTTGTTGATTCTGTTATCTAGCGGACTATGGATGACGACCACAGACTCTTCTAGACAGTCCAGTGGAACACTAGCAGATTCGCAACCTATAGGTGTTTGTGAACGATGTGTTCGTTGGTGTACTCCATCCCCCACTTGGTTGCATTTAGGACATTTATTGTTATGGAATCCCCTTAGCAATAGTATCCATCCCGATGATGATCCTTAGACTAGGTCCTTTATGATAGGTGTTTAGGGACGTAAAGTGAGTATAACGGGAATGGGTAATCGGGTTATTGTTGATTGATGAAATTAATAAACTTATTTATTGTGGGTTGGAAATCTTATGTGCTCACCAGGCTCCCAATCCTGACCCACTCAATTTTATGTATTATAGGTAGTGGCGCTTGAGCATAGATATGATGTTTGGACGAGGGATTACGGATATAGGCTTGTAGATATGAAATAATGTAGTAAGGCTTATATTGTACTGTTTATGATTTTGATCTGTACGAACATGACATCCCAAATCTTTTAATGAAATACATTTCTATGGAAATGCTTTTGATAAATCTTTATCATATTTTGTTTTGGGACAAATTCAGCAATACTTTTATTTAAAATGTTACTCTGATTTTCAAACAAAGCCTAAAAAAAGTCGGCCTTTTCTGACCGTGAAAATAACGATGTCACAGTTGGTATCAGAGCATTAGTTTAAACGAACTAGGAATTTCTAGGATTTCCAGACTTAAACATAGAATGCTAAGCGATGATTGTGAGGTGTGAGAACTAGCTTATTTTAGGAATTGTGCCTAAAATGCTTTTATGTGCTAAATGCTTTTTGAATGATATGCTATTATTTGTTCAGATCTATGGTCTGTTGCCGATCGGATCTGGAAACCTTATGTGTTTAGGATTCTAAACGTACAACTACGATATTAGAACTAGCATGTAAACGTTTTGAAGTGATAAAGACGATTTAAACGTCTATCCTAAATAAAGATCTAAATTCAGCTTATTCGGTGTATAGATCAAGATGGCAAGGTCCCGTAGCGGAAACGTGAACGCAAATGGAGATAGGAACCAACCACCAGTGGTTCAACAAATACCTGTTGTTGAAGAAGTTGCACCTAAGCCAGTCACGATGGCCAGAGTGCAAGCGATGATCCAGGCGATCTTGGATCGTCAAATGGAGGATACCAGACGTTTGCTTCAGCAAAATCGAGAGGAAGAGACTATTCAGATCGAACAGCCCGAATTGAACGAAGGGCAGACTGAGTAGGGAAACTACAGTGGGACTGTTGGTCAAGCCAACCCACCGATAGTTAGGCAAAACCACCAGGATGGAGGAAATGACTGATGTGGATGCAAATACAAGGATTTCATGGCATCAAAGCCACCGAGTCTATATGGAAGCCCGACACCGGTGAAAGTCATGAACTGGATCTCAGAAATGGAGATGATGTTTGAGAGTTGCGAGTGTAGCAACAGGCAGAAGACCGCTCTCGCGGTTCCTCTATTGAAATATGGAGTACTAAGCTGGTGGAAGCTACTAGCTGATTCAATGCCCAAAGGTGAAGCAAGCAAGATATCATGGGAGGATTTTCTGGTACAGTTGAAGATGCAATACTGCTCTAAGTAGGATCTACTGGAGATCAACAACGACTTCCAGAATCTGAAGATGGGAAGAATGAGCGTTACTGAATACACTGCAAGCTTTACCAAGAAAATGAAGCTTGTTCCTCACCTCGTTCCACCTGAACTCTCTGAGGTTAACAAATTTGTCGTCGGATTACCAGCATACTTCGGTCCAATGGTCAGGCAAGCTACCACTCTGAAAGCCGCCATCTGGGTTGCTAAGAATGTGGAGGCCCAGATACGAGAGAAGGGTCTGGAGAGAGTGGAGGTGGGAGAGAAAAGGAAATCTGACGGATCCTCGAGGTCACGTAAGAAGGGTAGATTTTTGAAGTCTGGTTCGAGAGGAGGAGGATCAGAAGCAAAGTGGTGTGACAAGTGTAAGAAGCACTCTGGGAAGTGTGACGGAGGGGTCACTTGTTTCAAATGCGAAAAGGTTGGGCACTATGCCAATGAATGCACGTTCACTAAGAAGTTTTGTTATGAGTGCAACGAGGAGGGGCACATTTCAAAGTATTGCCTGAAGAAGAAGGAGGCATGAAGACCCAACATACCACCAAAGCCGAAGGCGAGAACCTTCCAGATGACGCTCGAGGCTGCGAAGGAGGCAGCAGACGTCACTTCAGGTACCTTTCTTGTAAATGGTTTGCCTACGAATATACTATTTGATTCCGTAGCCAACTACTCCTTTGTGTCGCATAAATTTGGTGGGAAATTAGCATTGCATGTAGAAAAACTAGATAATACCCTAATTGTAGAAGTTGCCAGTGGAAAATTCGTACCCATTAGTAATCGTATTAGGAACATCGTCATTGACCTAAACGAAAACGAATTCCACGAAGAGCTATTACCCATAGAGTTAAACGGTTTCGACATCGTTTCGGGCATGGATTGGCTTAGCGCCAACGATGCTGAGATTCAATGCCGAAAGAAGATAGTAAGGGTGAACCCACCCGGAAAAGAATCATTTACGGTGTACGGGGACAAGCACAGAGTGAATTCTGGAATCATATCCCTGATGAAAGCCAGGAAATGTTTGTCCAAAGGATGTGCATCGTACTTAGCATTCGTAGTCGATGCTAAGAAGGAGAAGAAAGAGGTGCAGAATATACCGGTTATGTGTGATTATCCGGAAGTCTTTCCCGAAGATCTTCCCAAATTACCACCTGATAGGCAAGTGGAAATTTGTATAGAATTGTTACCAGGAACAACACCGATATCTCTACATAAAGTTGTAGTGGTCGAAACAAGGATTCCGGGGATATAAGGAACGCCGAAATCCGAGTTATAAAGAAGAAGTTATGACCCGTCGAAGTTTCGCGACAGAACCGGCACGATACCGGGAAGCATAAATAGTGAATTTACGATAGAGCGAGATTTAGCCTTAGTGCTCTAAACGAAACTCGTAGAATATGTTAAACTAAGAACATCGATAAAAAGAACGCCCAAATCTGACTTCGTATGAGGAAGTTATGATTTTTCTAAGATTTAGCATAGCAATGCACATCCCGAAATCTGAATTTTAGATCGGTCGATTTTTAGCCGACGGGAGATAAAAATAACGTCGATAATAGAGCTCGTATGCGAAAGATATGGACGAAGCTTAGTCCCTACTTTTCGAGCGCGGTGAATTCGATACAGTTTTGTAAATCCGAGATAGAATGAGAATTAGCCAACGAGGTCTAAATGAGAGTCGAAGATCTCATTAATAGGAACTCAATGGTAAAAAGACAGACAAAAACGGAGCTTGTATGCGAAATTTATAGATGAAGCTTAGTCTCTACTTTTCGAGCGCGGCGAATTCGATACAGTTTTGTAAATCCGAGATAGAATGAGAATTAGCTAACAAGGTCTAAATGAAAGTTGAAGATCTCATTAACAGAAACTCAACGGTAAAAAGACAGACAAAAACGGAGCTCGTATGTAAAAGTTACGGACAAAGCTTGGAGACTACGTTACTATACACTTCCTATAAAAGCTTTCGGCTCGGGAATGCTGCTCCAGCGAAGCCCGTCTTTTAATGAAAACCCGCTTTAATTGAGTTACGCCTATACCATATTTAATATAGCTTTTATTTCATTATAGTAACATTATTAGGACCTTAAAATAATTATTTGGGATATTATTATGAGTTATATTGAGTGTTATTTAACGCTTATATAATAGTAATAATAGCTAGACTATTAATTAGTCGCGATTAACATTAAAACTAAACTCTAGTGGTATTAATACTAGGTTTTGGTCAAGGAAAAATTGTTTTAAGAAGTAACGAAGAGTTGTCCGAGTGCCGAGTCACCACCTTACCAGGTGAGTGCATAGTTACATTCAACTTACACATATATATGAAGTATTTTATACGAATTACGTGCTATGTGTGCATATTATTTGAATACTTGCTATCTATGCTGGATGAACATTATTATACTTGTGTTCAATGATTTAACTATATATGTGTTTTATATCTATGAAAACGTTGAGGTAAAACATGGTGTATGTAATAGGTGATGTGTGATAAAATGATGAGAGGCCTCGATGTTGATGTTTTTGATTCTGTCATCTAGCGGAGTACGGATGACGACCACAGACTCTTCAAGACAGTCGAGTGGAACACTAGTAGGCTCGTAACCTGTAGGTGTTTGTGAACGATGTGTTCACCGGTGTACTCCATCCCAAACATGGTTGCCTTTAGGACATTTATTGTTAAGGAATCCCTTAGCAGTAGTGTCCATCCCGATGATGATCCTTAGACTAGGTCCCTTATGATAGGTGTTTAGGGATGTAAAGTCAGGATAACGGGAATGGGTAATCGGGTTATTGTTGATGGACGAAATTAATAAACTTATTTATCGTGGGTTGGAAACCCTATGCGCTCACCAGGCTCCCAAGCCTGACATACTCAGTTTTATGTATTAGAGGTAGTGGCGCTTGAGCATAGATATGATGTTTGGACGAGGGATTACGGATATAGGCCTGTAGATATGAAATAATGTAGTAAGGCTTATATTGTACTATTTATGCTTTTGATCTGTACGAACATGACATCCCAAGTCTTTTAATGAAATACATTTCTATGGAAATGCTTTTGATAAATCTTTATCATATTTTGTTTTGGGACAAATTCTGCAACACTTTTATTTAAATTTTTACTCTGATTTTCAAACAAAGCATAAATAAAATCGGTCTTTTCTGGCCGTGAAAATGTGGATGTCACATAACCGTCGACAGACTGGCCGATAACGCACACTCCGTACTAATCAAAGAAACCTACAGGATGGAGGAATCAACTAGAACGCACATCAAAGAGATTATGCGACCATAGGATCTATTAATTATCTGTTATCCCTATCAGAGAGAGTAGATTCGTTTCGTGACCCTGGTGACCCTTGCAGGGAACTAGGTTAGACTTAAGCATGGCCTACAAACAACAAACCAACGGGCTAGAAACAAAAGGGATTGTTCAAAAATTGGGCGACATGTTAATAGCTTGGGTGATTAACTTCGGTAAAACGTGGGTGTGCCCACTTACCACTTGGCGAAATTGAAATGAACGAGAGTCTCCACTTTGTAGCGGGGAGCATAAAGGAAAACATAGAATACACTATCATTTCAAAACAATAACTCCTTTAAATTGACTTAGCTCAAGTTATAATAAGAAATTCCTAGGCATCATTTAACATCAGGCGGATTGGTCCCCACCATACCAATTTCTTGTACTACGAAAAGCTTTCCCCATCTTTTCTCCAAATTCAGTAAGTCCCGGTGAAAGTGGTAATTTCGGGAAGAAATTCCCTTTAAAGGGGGAATGATGTGGCAACCGTCAAATTCTGGTCAAGACAAAGTCAAATAAAGTCAACAAGTCAAACCGGTCAACTCAGTTAACCTTTGTATACTAGGGTATTCGTTATGTAATTACTAAACAACTCGCTATTTAATGAGAAAACATCAATTGGAAAATTCGTTTGTTTGAATTTCCATAGCCGTGAATATGCTAAACATCGAACCAAAACGATAATACACTATTGCACACTCATCGGGAGTGTGTAGGACCTTAATGTTGGGTTTTGAGCATTCTAACACTCCTAAGTGTACATGCAACCCTAAATACCTTGGATCTATGTTTTCTCTATTATACATGCAAATAAGAATATCCAAGGTATCATCCTAATCTATCATACAAAACATGAATATAACAAGATAGAATACATACCTCTTTGATGTAGAAAGTCTTCATGAAGCTTGAGTGCCTAGCCCCAATAGTGTGGAAGCCTCAAATGGAATCACAGTTATCAAAACACTTAGAATAACTTGAGAGAGTTCTACACTTCATGAAATCGGCTAGCCCTCTCTAGAATAATCCTAGTGGCCGATTTTTGTCAAGAATAAGATCATTATATAGTGTTACAATTAGGGTAAATCCTTAATTGTCATGACTTTCCATTTCCTTGGATGCATGGGTTCAAATACACCATGGAGCACCCATGGACCATCCTATGGGTTTTAGCCCAACTTGATTATCCATGGAGCATTAGCCCACTATATAAGTATGGATGATTTACACAATCAACCCATATATTTAATTAGTCTTCTTTTGATCACTTAATTAATCCTAGATTAATTCTTGATCAATACTAATTAAACAATCTTATTATTCTTATTATTAATATACTAGAACTTATAATATATTAATAACCATAAGTGTCTTATTTCTCTCATTATAGTCTATCTAAGTGCATGAAGGTTTGCAACCCAAATGGACCATGCCGGGTCGGGTCAAGTCTTACCAATTATAGTTATGGACTTAGACATTAATCCAACAGTCTCCCACTTGGATAAGTCTAAAACTATTATTGTGTATGACTTCAGGAACCAACCGACAATCGTAGCTCTCAAAAGCTTCTGTCGAACTCTGACCTTGTAGATGAACTCTGATCTTGTCAATGACTTGTCCATTAGATAAGGGATCATATAATCCTCTGTTCTCATGATATCAGCCGGACAAATACATGGAACAACGTCGTACTTATTGTCCAGCAGTTTGTTTCCCGATTTTCGATTTGTTTGACAAAGAACTTAATCGAACACATCAATTGAGTTCTGACCGGCCGGTACATAGGTCACAACAAAATCATCGAGGGGCCCAGATATCGCTTCTATTTCTAGAAGGAACAGATAAACTTCGACTCATATGCTTGTTCTACTACTTGTTGAATTGTACACAAAGGCACGTTTTATAACATCAAGTTACTGATGCGTTTACGTGCAATCAATGCACAACCAACTCATAGGTAACAACTCATATCTCTAGGTTTGAAGATTTATATGATATTATCGTCTCACGATCACTCGAGATAAATTCCATGAAGTGATACAAGTGAGCGTGGGTTTATTCCAATACTCATAACTTATGAGTACTCATGAATGTTGTAGCAACCATTGCCATGACTAAACTCATTTAGCCATCTACAAACCCGATTCATGACAGTCTTGATTCATACCTACTTCCAACATATGAACGACTGTGGAGTGTTTAAATAACTTAGTCATCCGGAAAGAATAACCTAGCTATTTTGGAAGTCAAAACATGCAAAGTGAAATACAATAATAATCGAATCTAATATGGTCTCAGAACCCTTTTGAATATAAATAAAACCACTTTTTATTTATCACCATATTGATTACACATTATTCAATGTTTCAAATAATCAACTTAAGACTTGAATAAAAACAACAGTCGTCCCATGCTCCTAGCATGTACACTTTGTTTTTCTAAACAATAGTTATGCCATACCCCAAGTATGCACACTATGTTTGTCTATGATCCTTACATTGTGATGTAGATCAATTGAACATGATTCCAATGATACTCATTTCACAATCCCAAATCCTTATTGTAAATGCAAGAATTCCAAATTTATGTCATTTACTGAAATCTGTTAGATTCTAAACTTATATGCATTGATCCTCTTGTAATGATTATGCACAAAGTCAGAAAGACTTGACAACAACCATTACAGAGCATTCCAAAGGAGATCAGCTCCTTGGGAACATCCTTTTTGCATTAAGTTTCCTAATCTTACATAGATTGAATCACTTCCACCTATGGAGACATTTCCATAGTCCTATTTGACTATCACTTCCGAACAAGAGTTACCTCTTTTCAGAAAATGTCGATATGGTCCTACCAAAATTAACACTAGACTTCCAAATGTCCCTGAGCAACCAATCTTTGGCGAACCTCAGATTGTCCTCGACAATTGCTTAATCACTTTAGTCATATCCAGTTCTAGACTTTTCCCTTCTAAATGCCTTAAGCATTTGGAAAATTTAGAAAGGATGAATATTATAGCACATGAAATCGATCCTATATCCGAAGCATATGGGATACTATTCATGATGTTTGACATAAAGACATGACACTAGACCAGTCTTTTGCTACAATATTTTTTATTTGCCATGTTTTCAAAATTTAACTATGAAGAGGGATGCCGTAATCATAATCGAATTTTGAAAATGCAATATATATAGAATTTCTTCAAGTTGAACCATTCCAACACAAAATTCACATATATTCTTGACTAAAGATGATTAAAATCTCAATCTAAGCTTTAGAATTGACATGAAGTATAATTTCCTCTCCCTTAATTATAGCAAAACAACTTTTCAACCCCTGCAACTTCACGGATTGAAACTTTGTTTTCTATAATTAACATTGCTAGCTTGCAATACTAATCATAATAGTCATGCTCCCACTAACATGATGATTATCAGCATAACACTTATGCTCCCACTAGCTCTGACACATTTCCAGAAATCTGTTGGACTTCTGAAATTTAGATTCATACACCCTTTCTTAGATAGCTCACATGTGTGTCTAAACAATTTTCAGAACTATGAAAAGGGATGCCGTAATCATAGTCTCAATTGCTTAGGCATTTGCCATTTCTCACAAGTCCATGTTAGTGTGCCGGTTAACCACACGCGCTCCACTAATGACTTTTGAAAATGCAAATGACACAATTGATATCTACTTAAAATCTATTTAGTGAAAGCATTTCCTCACCATCATTTTCATGAATCGGAGAGAAACCTTATGACACTTAGATTTAATAGTGTATGAGTTCCTATCCATGCGAATTTGTCAAAACCATAATCACAAGATAAGGTTAGTGACAAATTCAGCCCTACATGGATTAAACTTATTCAATCTTAGTTTCTTGTCACCTTGGTAACACAAGGCCCACCAATGCTTCCAAGTTGAACTCTGATAACTCACATGTAAATTCAACTTATTTGAAGTAGGTACAGAAATAAGAATTATGTCAACACGATAGGTTGAAAACCTTAAGTCGTGTGCTAGTGATAAATTACAGGTTTTACTCTTGATTAAATCTTGAAACTCTTTCAGGATCTTTAAGGCTCCCACTTTCCCCTTGACATATAAGTTTTCCTAGTCAAGAACCATTCCTTGATAAAACAAATATTCAAGGGATAGTGCGGATTCTTATCAAGACTAACACTTCACACAATTGGTCTTAGTTGGTCTTTGTCTCATCCAAGACATCACAACTTACCAATCTCAAATGTACAAGAGTAGAAAACATTTTACTCTTACATTTGATAAGTGTTTTAAACCTTCTTTAAGACATGTCACTCAAATTACAATCTTGGAGTATGACTCCAAGACTTGTATTGGAACGAAGTATGATTCATCTTCTTGATTTAACCATTTCAACAATTTCAAGATCCCTTCTTCTCAGTCATAAGAATGCACTAAGACTTTCTTAGAGAACAAATTTTGATATGGTTTCTTAATCATTAAGATGATCACAAAGCTGATACTAAAGTACTCTCCCGTCCTTTCAGATTTGAGAAACTTTTATCTTTCTGCCTAATTTGATTCTTCTTATTCGTTTTCCAATGTTACAAAATTATACTTAACCTTATAAGTATAATCATATTTACTAATCTTTAGTAAATCATGACAAATCAATCTTTGTGGTGGACCTTGACCAGCGCACACCCAGTGTACCTAATTCCTTAGTCCTTCAATTGACTCACATATACATGTGATCAAAGAATTAGTCTTAATTTTTCAAAGATGAAAATTCTCATTCATCATACAATACAACTTGTATGATTCCAAGTTTCTGTCCAATTGAAACTTGGGTGATGAAAAACTTTCTTCATTTGGTAAATTCAGACACTACCACAAATGAAAGAATCAAATCCACTTTCCAATATTGCTATTACTGGAAAACATATAAGCAACAATTTTCCACCGATGCCATTGTAAGGATATTTTTAAAATAAATAAAATTAAAACCTTTTTTTTCTTTTATTTTAAAACTTTGCGGAAAAACTTATCCTTACAATCCACATGAAAACCTTGTTGTTATCTATTCACAAGCAATATATTATAACTCTTAAGCAACAGTTCAAAATTCTGATTACCGAACCATGCGATCGAAACCCATCTTCGCAATCAGAATCAGCATATACTTACTTTAAGCTTCCTATCTTTTCTTTGATTCTTAAAAGACATCAGCATGTGACCCATTCACATTATGTAATAAGAATCTCCAAATAGGAACTTAACAGAGTTATACAGTGTATTTTACCCGAAGTAGAGTCAAACCTCTTGACTTGATCAACCTTATGACCTTTCAGGTAAATAGGGCAGCTTCGCAACCAATGCCCCTTTCTTTGGCAATATAAACATATGGAGACCCTTTGATAATGGCACATGAGACTATTTCAGACTTAGCCTTTCTCTTTACCATTTGGTCAACCGAGTTGACTATGGCCGATCCCTTTCCATTGGGAAGAGAAATGCTTTTCTAGATATCCAATGCTACCATTGCCAATGTCCATTTAAGGTTTGGGAAGTTGATCTTCTAACAAAATTTGCTTTACTAGTGTTCCAAATCATTGCTGATTCCACAGCACAAAACAAATAGATAAGATCATTAAGGCTCGTGTCATAGTCTGTCTCATAGTAGTCCCAAAGTGACCCGCTATGTTACTAAGAAAGTGATTGAACATCCAACTTTCACGAGACTTTGACACCCAACTATCCCGTCTTGTCAATATGTGACTACATCTCCAAGATGTGACCACACCAAGACCTTAACTTGCCAATAGGCTTGAGTGACTTTAAACTTTTCAAGAACTTGTGGGTGAGGGAGAATAATTGGAGGAGATAAAGGAAGTGAAGCATGATGTTGAGGAACATCATCTTCAAGAGATTTGGGAAGATCATAAATGTCTAAACCAGACATGTTTTGGGAGATATTCAAGATAGTTGATTTAAAGTCCTTAATATGACACCCAATATGAAATATTAAGGCTAGGACCCAACAAACTATTTTATAACTTAGAAGAGGGATGCCGTAATCCAAGCTATAAAATATTTGAAGGTAGGCGAATGACGATTCACCAATTTCCACCATGAAAAACGAAATAATTTATTAGGTTTTAATTGGATTTGAAATTCCTAGATCTTTTGAGATTCATTGAACTTTTCAATGGCATGTTTCAATCTCGAGTGTGCCCTCTCAAATTTTGTGACTGGGATGCCGAGGATCACAAAACAAGGTGTGAATAACCATACCAATTCACTTGGTATCCTTAATATTATCACCTAATCAATGTGCCGGTTAACCACACACGCTCCATTGATCTATGACAAACATTAAGTCACCCTTCGTGGTCCTTACTAGTCCAAGTTAGTGTGCCGGTTAACCACACACGCTCCACCAACGACTTGGTAAGGTACAAAGTGTGAATTCCATGGGTTAGCACCAAATTCACATTTTTCCTAAAGTAACTAAGATTGGGAATTATTAAGATTTTAGTTACTTTAGTATTTATCATTAATACTTTTAATGAAGGGAGAATTTAAAGTCATTGTCCTACCCGTTCGGCTAACGACCCTCCACCAGTCAAGCAAGCGGTGGGTGAGAGTAGACACCCATTAAGTCGCCATTTTATAGGCAACAACCTTATACCCACCTTATAGACCGGCTTCGTGAATGAGGCCTACTAACGGTAAAACGACTTGTTCTTATACATATATATAATAATTAACCATTAATGTTATAAATAGTATAAGTGTTGAATTTTAACTTTTTTAAAATTCTAAGGGCTAACTTGGAATTAAAGTATTCATAAGTGAAAACTTTTCAAATTCCAAAACTTGAGGGCAAGTTTTGAAACTATTCAAAACTAATTAATTCCATAACTTATGTGTTTAAAGTAGTTTTAATCCAAAAAACTCTTCAAGTTCCATAACTTATGGAAGACTTTAAACTAATAAAAGAATTAATCTTTTCTTTATTTTTATAACTTATGGAATTAATTAAGGTTACACTTTATTTATTTATTTATTTATTAATGAAGTGACTCTTGAATTTCCATAACTTGAGGACAAGTTATGAAGTCATAAAAAAAAAAAAAATCAATGACACAAGACTCTTCATTTTTGTAACCATTACCAAATTTTATGAGTTTTATGAGTCTTTAATGTGACTCTTCATGTAACTTGAGGACAAGTTACACAAGCACATTTTGTACTTAACTCTTAGATTAAAATGGATTGAAAACAACTATTTCAATTAACTTTTCTATTAATCTAAGCAACTCATAAGAACAAGATAATTCATATCAAACTTCTTCATGTAATTAGTCTAAACCTTAAACTAATACAAAACATGAATCTATTGACAATTACCTTTGAAAATGGATTAGCATGAACATTACCACATTAAAAAACAAGTTTATAAGTTCAAAAACAACGTAGGGTAATGTTCCTAGTCCATTTCTAGCCAAAAACCTCGAAAATATGCTGTCTGGGGTCCAACTCGTCGAGTGCATGAACATAACTCGGCGAGTTGGATGAATTTTGCCTTGGACTCGTCGAGTCCCTTCATGGACTCGGCGAGTCTGCTGGGCTGACAGCATCACAACTCGATTTTTCAGCTCCATTTGCAAGTATAACAAGAAAACATGCCTAGGTTCTGATACCACTGTTGGGTTTTGAGCATTCTAACACTCCTAAGTGTACATGCAACCCTAAATACCTTGGATCTATGTTTTCTCTATTATACATGCAAATAAGAATATCCAAGGTATCATCCTAATCTATCATACAAAACATGAATATAACAAGATAGAATACATACCTCTTTGATGTAGAAAGTCTTCATGAAGCTTGAGTGCCTAGCCCCAATAGTGTGGAAGCCTCAAATGGAATCACAGTTATCAAAACACTTAGAATAACTTGAGAGAGTTCTACACTTCATGAAATCGGCTAGCCCTCTCTAGAATAATCCTAGTGGCCGATTTTTGTCAAGAATAAGATCATTATATAGTGTTACAATTAGGGTAAATCCTTAATTGTCATGACTTTCCATTTCCTTGGATCCATGGGTTCAAATACACCATGGAGCACCCATGGACCATCCTATGGGTTTTAGCCCAACTTGATTATCCATGGAGCATTAGCCCACTATATAAGTATGGATGATTTACACAATCAACCCATATATTTAATTAGTCTTCTTTTGATCACTTAATTAATCCTAGATTAATTCTTGATCAATACTAATTAAACAATCTTATTATTCTTATTATTAATATACTAGAACTTATAATATATTAATAACCATAAGTGTCTTATTTCTCTCATTATAGTCTATCTAAGTGCATGAAGGTTTGCAACCCAAATGGACCATGCCGGGTCGGGTCATATTAATACAAAACATGAATCTATTGACAATTATCTTTGAAAATGGATTAGCATGAACATTACCACATTAAAAAACAAGTTTATAAGTTCAAAAACAACGTAGGGTAATGTTCCTAGTCCATTTCTAGCCAAAAACCTCGAAAATATGCTGTCTGGGGTCCAACTCGTTGAGTGCATGAACATAACTCGGCGAGTTATGGTTATTAATATAATATATTAATAACCATAAGTGTCTTATTTCTCTCATTATAGTCTTACCAATTATAGTTATGGACTTAGACATTAATCCAACACTTAAAACATGGCTTAACGGGGTTTACAGACCTTGCAATGCGAAGCCAAACACTTAAAAAGGTCACAAAAGATATCTCTCCCAAATCTCTCTTTGTATGAGAAATCTCTCCAAGAATGTGAAATCTCTCCCAAATCTATCTTTGTATGTGATATCTCTCCCAAATATCTCTTTGTATGAGAAATCTCTCCAAGAATGTGAAATCCCTCCCAAATCTCTCTTTGTATGTGAAATCTCTCCCAAATCTCTCTTTGCATGAGAAATCTCTCCAAGAATATGAAATCTCTCTCGAATCTCTCTTTGTATGTGAAATCTCTCCTAAATCTCTCTTCATATGAGAAATCTCTCCAAGAATGTGAAATTTCTCCCAAATCTCTCTTTGTATGAGAAATCTCTCCAAGAATGTGAAATCTCTCCAAATCTCTCTCAAAAGTTCCCGTAACTTTTCGAAATCATTCGGGTCATCCCGACCCTTGACTGGATCAAAAATCGCTTAAATCTAGGTGAGAACGGGTAAAATACCCCAAAGGATCCGGAACCTCCCCCTAGGGCCGAAGCCTCTTAGAGACCGAACCCTCTAGGATCGGAACTGCAACATGCGAGCCGCAGCCTCGACCGCAACCAACAAGCCGCAGCAAGCCGACCACAGCCAGCGAGCCTCCTGCAGTAGTAGCACGGATCCGCAGCCTCGCCTTCTCCTGACTTCGGACCGCAGCGCCTTCCTTCTGCATCCGCGACTGAGCTTCACTTTGGATCCTCCTCAGTAGCCGAGCCACTCCGGTTCCAAGGCTGCTGATGACCGCACCCTTGCCCAGAACTTCAGATTTCACCCGGTTTTCGACCCCAACTCCGTTTTAAGCCCGTTTTTACATGATTTTAACGCGGGATTTTCACCAAAAATCATATTTTAACATATAAGACCCTAAATATGCATAATTTAAACATATTTTTATGGAAATATTTATTTAAGAATAAAATGTATTAAGTGAGATCTTGAGGTGGAGTGTGGATCTTGCCATAATATTTGACACAAACAACCACCCCATGCCCATTCCTTTGACCAACTATTGTACTCCCCACCACTCCTAGTCACCTCATTGTACGTTCCTACTCTTTTCCCCAGTAAATCGATATCCAAAGAGTTGGGAAAATCCTCTTTCACTCTTCATTTCTCTCATTTCCACCCAAGGAACAATCATCTTTTTCTCTCAAACTTTCTCCCTCAAATTCGAGATTCAAGGCTGATCATCAAGTTTTCTTACACTCTTGGTAAGTATAATTCATTCCCCTTGTGTTAATTACACTTCCCTTTACTCATATCATAGAATGCTTATACAAATTCCATCAATTTGGTGTTAGATTCTCATAAATCTCTAGGCATCTTCAAGTGTTCTTGAGTTGAACACTCTCACCTCCAACACTCATCTACTAAAACCACTCAAAATGAGTTCATACACCTATCTTTTCATGTTTTTCTTAAGTTTTAAGGGGGGGGGGGGGGGAATACAAGTTAAAACACCGTGAAACTAAACTCATTTAACAGCCTTCATCAGAAAAGTTCAACTCCATTCACGGACTGGTTTGGGCAAATTAAACATTTTAGTTTTCAAAATTGTTTTAGGTGCAAGTAGTTCCTGTTCTTAGCATTAAAATTACTACTTGCACATCTTCACACGATTTTTCTAGAATTTATGGTAATTTTTACAAAACACCCCATCATTTCAAGAACAAATCCAGACCAGTCTGTGAATATGAACATTTTAACACAAGTTAAAGACTTCCAAAATTCATGATAAAAATTATGAATAAACTAGACACATTTTAGCAACTCTCAAAATTTACGGATTCAGTTTTCGACTTCGTATGATTTTTCTAAAACCGCGCAGAAAGGTTAAAAACTAGTTAACAACTTATAACTTTCATAACACTTTGTATTATGTTGAGCAAAGTGTATAACAATAAGGTCTAGATATTGAATGTGTTTCCTTGTTAGTTTATCATCATAAAATGAAACTTAGTCATTCATGATAAGATTCTTCATTCATTTAGAACACATATATTAAGCTATAATAAGCATAGTTTATGGATTCATAGCATTAATGTGTTTTCATAAAAGAGTTCTTACAGATTACAAATGTTTTGGATAAACTATAATAGGTATATTTTATGTATCATTTACTTTTCAAACTTAATAATTAAATCTAGGATTAATTAAGTGATCAAAAGAAGACTAATTAAATATATGGGTTGATTGTGTAAATCCTCCATACTTGTATAATGGGCTAAGACTCCATGGATTATCAAGTTGGGCTAAAACCCATAGGATGATCCATGGGTGCTCCATGGTGTATTTTATCCCATGGATCCAAGGAAATGAAAAGCCATAGCAATTAGGGTTTACCCAAATTGTGACACTATATAAATATCATATTCTAGGGAAAAATCGGCCACTATGGCTAATAGAAAGGGCTAGCTGATTTTCATGAAGTGTGGATTTCTCTGTAAGTCATTCCATGTATATTTGGTGTTGTGTGAACCATTTGAGGTGTCACAATTCGGTCACTAGGCACTCAAGCTTCATGAAGACAAGTTACAATAAACAAAGGTATGTATTATATCCATTTGCTTACTGAAGTATAAAGTATTGTATGCTAGATAGGGTTGCATGCACACTTAGGAGTGTTAGAATGCTCAAAACCCAACAAGTCCAACAGCTGATGTTGAATTCAAATTACATGAGAGCAACAAGTGGAAGCAGCAACATATTCCGCCTTCGCCATTGAGGTTGAGACAGTTTGTTGTTTCTTGCACTGCCAAGGCACAAATGATCGCCTAAGAATTGACATCCCCCAAAAGTTGATTTCCTATCAAGTTCACAACCTCCATAATTGTTGACAGCAAATGCATATAAATCAAAAATTAGAATTTTTAGGATAGTAAAGACCCAGTTTTGGGCTACCTTTGAGATACGTAAAAATTATTCTGACAACAATGAAATGAGAGAGTTTAGGATTAGCCTAATAACGTGCACACTGACAAACTGCGAACATGATGTCGGGCGTGCTCACAGTCAGATACATCAGGGATCTGATCATCGATCTATACTTTGTTTGATATACAGATTCACCATCAGGATCTGGAGACAACAAGGGTCGTTCAACCATCATCATCAAGGAAGCTTTGGAGTCCTTAAACCGAAACCTCTTAAGCATGTATTCAACATATTTTTCTTGATGCAAAAGGATTCCGTTTGAATCTTGACGAACTTTTATCCCCAAGAACATGGTTATTTCTCCTAAGGAGCTCATCTCAAATCTCTTCTTCATAATAGCCTCGAACTCTTTGCATAGCTTCGAGCTCGTTAAGACGTTAACCCGAAAATGATGTCATCAACATATATATGTAGAAGTATTAGGTCGGCATCCACATGCTTTATGAAGAGCGTCTGATCGATCGTGCCTCTGTTATAACCATGCTCAAGCAAATGATCTGTTAGAGTATAATACTAAGCTCGAGGAGCCTGATGCAAACCATACAGAGCCTTGTCTAATTCGTAGACATGATTTGGAAATTTTAAGTTGACAAAACCAGGGGGTTGATCAGCATAAATTTCTTCTTTCACTACTCCATATAGAAAGGCGGTCTTAACGTGCATCTGATAAACGGTGAAGCCCATGTAGAAAGCATATGCCAGGAAGATACGGATAGCTTCAAGGCACGCTACAGGAACATACACTTCAGTATAGTCAAGTCTCTCAATTTCATGGAACCCACAGACAACCAGACGTGCCTTTTAGCACACAATCGCCCCACAATCGTCTTGGTTATTATGAAACCCCCAGTGTGTATCCAAAGACTTTTTTTTCCCATTAGCAGCTCAACCAGTTTCCATACCCCCGGTTTCTAAAATTGATTAAGTTCCTCGTGCATCGTATCAACCCGACTAGGCTTATTCAGTGTCATTTCCACGTTCTTTGGCTCGACATGAGAAATGAAGCAAGAGTAGAGACATGTATTGACATTTCCACTATGACTCTTGGTTTTAACCCCGTCACCTAGTTGACTAATGATGTTTTAGATCAGATGATCGTGTTGAAGTCTGGTGGGAATTTCATGGCTAATGTCATTGATTGTGACAGGAAGGTTATAGATGTTGATGAGTCTGTAATCTACTGAATCATCCACCTCAGATGATATGGAACCGTGAGAGGTACTTGCCACGTACTCATTTTCTATTGGCTTGGGAAATAGAAGCTCCATGAAAGATTAAGTAGCAGAGAAAGTATCTCTGGTTATGAACAATCTTTCAGCAGGAGTAAGAGGAGTGGCGTCAACATCCGGATTGATTAATTAACTTGGATAACCTCAAGAAGTACTTAGAACAACTTCATCCACCATAGGAGTCGAAGAAGTCAACAACGGTAGTCTGTACACAACATCCTCCTCATCATCTTCAAGAATAACCTTCGAACCTGAGCAAGAACTTGACACATCATCTGAAAACACATTAGATGATTTAAATAAAGAAGCGTAATCAAATAACCAGTCAGGACCGACTCGGCCATCTATCTGATTTTCTTCCAACCAGCGTACATCGAAATATTCAACAATCTGTTATGTTTTCTTGTTGTATACACGATAAGTAGTGTGCGCTGCGTACCCTAAAAAGAAGAAGTCATCAGCCTTCGAGTTGAACTTGGGGTTGGACTCTAAGTGAAGGAGGGTGCAAGGACATCAAAATATTCGAAAGAGAGAAAATGATGGCTTGTGATTGTAAAAAATTTCATATGGAGTCTTCATCTAGGCTTTGTTAATCAGGACACAGTTTTGGACGTAGCAGGCAGTGTTGATCGCCTCTGCCCAAAAGAAGATCGCTAGTTTAGAATCACAAAGCATTATCCTTGCAACATCTATCACAGTACGATTGCACCGTTCAGCAACACCATTTTGTTGAGGTGTATGAACATCATTATACTGCTGCAATATACTCTTTTCGACGTATAAATGATCCATAACAACGTTCTTGAATTCCGTGCCATTATCAGTTCTGAGCGCCTTCACTTTCTTATTTGTTTGATTCTCAATCATCACAACGAACTTCTTGATCAGATCGGTGATCCCACTGTTTTTGGATAAAAAGAAAACCCATGTGAACCACGAGTAGTCATGTATTACAACTAATAAATAGAGCTTTTGTTGATGTTGAGAACATTGACCAGACCAAAAAAATCCATGTGCAACAATTGGAAAACATTGGTGATTGAGTTGACAGTCTTTGGTAGATGGGGATTGTGAAGTTGTATACCTTGAGCACACGCCATGCATTTTTCAGAAGGGATAAAATCTTTGACAGGAAGGCCACGCACTATCTCATTTTTAGCAAAATGATTCAGCTTCTTGGCGTTCTCATGGTCGAGATGACGATGCCAAAGCATGATATTGTTTTCATAGACTTTAGAGAAGAGACATGTGACTTGCTCTGGGATTTCATGATTCATGTCTATGATGTATGCATTTCCATCCCTCTTCGATTTCACCAAGATCCATTCTTCAAGGATAATAATTCCAGACTTGAAGATGAGGCACTCTTTGTTAGTGAAGTGTGTTCAATAGCCTTTGTAACAGATTTGTGAGATGTTCTCAAAGGGAATCACTCAATTTGTGACAGTTCCTTTCTGGGTGATGTTCCCGCCTTCTCCTCCCGCAAAGGAAACATAGCCCCCATTAAAAGTCTGAATGTCATGCAGTTGAGAGATATCTCCTGTCATGTGTCTGGAACAACCACTGTCAACACACCAGGGTCTGACGACATTCCTCCGTAGCTATTCCTACACAATGCGCATGATTAATTAGATTTGAAACACTGGGTTTTCCTTTTTTAGCAACAGAAAATTGCTTTTCATATTTTGAAAATGATTTATTACTAGAAGCACATACAAAAGACTGATATGATTGGATATTTAAATGTTTAGGCACCCATTGATAATTAGGAGAAACACTTACAAGTGATTTTGAAACATTTTTCTTTGATTTTGATCGCTTGGGTTTCCGTCAAAGATTAGACGAAGACTTTGATGGACCCGACCTTGGCTTAGCCATGTTCAGTTTCGTTAAAGTACCTATTGTATTTTCATGAAAAACTTGTTTATTCTTTGCAAGCTCAGCCCGTTTTCTATTTCTATTTACATTCCAATCCTCATTATGAGAACGAGATCTAGAAGATTTTTAATGAGAGATCTTCCTCGTGACTTGTTCTTGCTTTTGTGTGCATAAAAAGGAACAAATTCCTGATTTGGACAGTTGCGATCAATATGACCAACAGTTCCATAGCTAAAGCATGTCTGTTTCTTAGCATAAGAAATGGTACCTCTCTTTTCTGGTTTAGCGTTCTTATTGACTCCCTTACTCCCTTACTCTTCCCACACGAGCATGTGCAAGATTGAGGTTGTGTGACAGGTGTAGGTGGAGTGTGTGTGCTAGTAACAGGAACATCATATTTGTCAAACACATCACCACAAATAATATCTTAATCATCAGACTTTGACACAAATCGTCACAAACCAAACCATCATTGTTAGAGCTAGAAACAGAAGCATCATGGTTTAAAACAAAAACATCAAATTTTAAAAGAGGATTATTATTATAAACACTCTCTTCAGTAGCCTACTAGCCTAGACTTAATGATGAATCTACATAGGAAGTAGAAATGTTAGTATCCTTTTCCCTAGCACAACTATTAGACACATGTACAGTAGGTTTCCCATACGCAAGGTGTTCCTCTATGTCCATCTCTTCCTGGGTAATGGGATAGCAATGTAATTGTGATTAAATTGAGGAGGGACACTCTCATACCCTAGACCTACCTGTTTCTTGCCTTGCCATCTCATTTTTTTTTCTCAATCATGGTTGCAACTCTGTCACTTGACACATCAAATTTTTTAAAGTTAAAATCATCATTTTCAAATCGAATTATTAATGTGTCAAGCTTGTCGGTCACAATGGAAAGTTGTTTCTTGACAAAATTATAGTTTTCACACTTGTTGGCAAACTCTTCCTGATGTTTCCTAAAATCCTTAATTTTGGCCTCTAATTGTACTTTTAGTGGTCTTTGACCCTTCCTAAGGTTATATCCTTCGTATTTTAGGTCCTCGTTTTCTCTACACAATAATTCAGTTTGTTCAAGTAAAAATTTAACAGTATCAATAAATGTTTGAGAACAAGAAATTTGACTGAACTCCTTTTTCTCAGGCTCAGGGGTAGTGGATACCATGACGCAAACTGCAATTCCATCATCTCTTCTTCATGATCCTCTCCAACATTCTCCTCGCTGACTTCACTTATCTGGGCCAATTGAGCATTTTTAGGTCCTGAAATGTTTAGGGTCTGAATTTGGTCTTCCCAATCAAAGACTGAGCTGAAAGATCTATTATGTCCAAGATTCATTATAGAATAATATTGCTAATAATATATGATCCTATAGGTCACACCATATAGCAAGTTATCGTCAACAGATTATTTATTAGTATAATTTGATTATCAATAAATATATCAATAATTGTATTTAATTTGAAAATTATTATTTCATGGAAATAATATTATACTAGTTGGGAATTTATTATTCGTGAAAAGGATATTTATTGGAGAAATAACAATTTATGAAATATATCATAAAGAATGATTATTTATAAGTTATATTTATATCTTAATAAACTAGTTGGAGTTTATTAATATAAAAGGTATATTTATATAAAAGATATATTTATATAAGGCTAGTTACATGTTATATATATTGGAATCACTTTTACAAAAGATGAGGCTTTTATAAAAAAGACGGAATATATATATATATATATATATATATATATATATATATATATATATATATATATATATATATATATATATGTCTAGTCATGGTAATATAATAATGGCATACCATGTTTAAACACCATGATGGATGAAAATGAAAAGAGGTTGGCTAGGTGATGGCCTTTTAATTAATATATTCAAGCATACTTGAGACCCATGCTTTGACAAGTGTTCCTTTTCTCTCCTTTTTCTCCTTTATTCTTGTTGTTTTCGATCCCCAAAACCTTGAGTATGGTGCTCATGTAGGGCTACTAAAATTTCAAGATATAAGCCCTCTTCTTCTCCTCCATTCTCTTGCGTATTGATGTCAAAGAATGTCCCTTTGTTGCTTCAACTTTGAACATATATTTCGTATATATTTCAAAGGCTTATGAACAGCAAATTACAAGTGAATAGTAGCATGTTTTGATAGTTCTACTCTTGCTTGGTGGATACTTGTAGAGAACTCTTCTTTAGAGTTTTCGTGCCACACTTCATCTACTTCTAACCTTCCATGAAGATCAAAGTCATCAAAGGTTGTTATGATTTCCCTTCTATGGTTGTTTTAATCTTTCTAACTCTTGCAAAATGATCCTTGGTGGGTAAAATAGTCTTAGTTTTATTCAACAATTTTAAAGCTTCCGTTGTCAATTTTACCGGTTGTGAAACCAAATTTTCAATAAAAACCCATCAATTGGTATCAGAGACATTTTTGCAAGATTAGTTGGATATTTCTTTAGTTGATGAAATCTTTGTTTTTGGAAAACATGGATGGTTTTCTCTTTGCAAGAAAAATTCATATATATTTTCTATGACAACTTTAAAATGTTTATAATTGTTATTTTTTGAGCAAAAGTTTACATGCATCTTTTTGGTCATAAAATTTGACTTAGAAGAAAAAAAGAATTGTTTTATATGTTTTAAGTATATAAATATGTGTGATGTGCATAAAGTAGTCATTGACCTTTGTGTTGATTTATTTAAAATGGTTGTAATTATTTATTTATTCATATGGTATGTAATAATTAAATAGATAGTTTTCATTTGTTAATTTTTGTAAATAATAGATTCGTTTTAGAAATAGTTTATTTTTGTTTCTAAAAATGTAAGAAAAATGAAGATGGTGGCCATTTTGAAGATCAAAAGTTTATAAAATTGATTTTATTAAAGTTTCTCAAACTTTATAAAATTATTTTTATAAAATTGCTACAAGGTGTCGAAGCAAGTAGGAGCACATGAAGACTTTACAAGATAAAGGTCCCTTTTGAGCATAAATAAACATCACAAAGAGTTTGCTTTTAATTAAATATACGTTTTCACATAAGATGTTAAAATAGTTTTACAATAAAACAAGCTTCATCGTTAAAACTAGTAACCGGTAAAATTTTGCGATTAAAACTGTTTAAGTTTAAAATACAGATTTGTAAACTTATCAAACTCCAAAACTTATTTTATAAAAGGAAGTTTTATTAAAAGATTTCCAAATGTTCTAAAGCACTCAAACGATATAACTTAATACTAGTTATTAATTTAAAACTTTGATCGTGTCAACTATATAAAACCGAGTTTTATATATAAAACATTGTTAATGAATGTGATTTTATATGAAATAAGTTTTTTTAAAGTATACCATGGTTTATTGAAGCATGAAATAACCATGATACAACATGTTTTTTAAACTAGAATTATAAAAAAAAAATCAAAGACCCCTTACAAACCTCAAATCTGTGCAATCCTCTTTAAAAGAGCACTCGCATGTCTCTTGTATGCACTAGTGGAATAAAGGATACGTAACCACTTGGTGTTATCTTTTGATGGCCGAGGTGTTTTCGAGATTTCTATAACCAAGTTATAGGCTGATTACACAAGTTTTTCAAATTGGATGATTTGACCGGAAATCTCTTGTGATAAAGGATATCTAAGCAAGAGAATTATGAGGCGTAGATGAGATCAAACATATCTAATTAAATTTGTTATTAGCGATCTCATAAATCTAGGAATTATATGGTAAGATATAATTGATAATTGATATCTACCGGATTGAATTCAGATAGATGGGATAAAGGATACATAACCATTTATCTGTTTTTGCAACTTGGATCCTAGACATTCATAATTAATGTTTTTAGAAACTGAAAGGATATTAATTATTAAAGATTAAATATTGAAAATACTAAATGAATTTTGTTAAAAAATTTTGTTGATATATAATCGACTCTCATCAACATGAAATGTCATTCTCTTTAAATGTCTTAGTGAAACAATAAGTTCAATAGACACAACTTCAATGAATTGTTTCATGTCTTAAGTGACAATCTGGTGTGAGATGTGAAATTATATGCACTTAAAGGTCCTAGTCCTAAATAAATTACTTTTAGTAACAGACCTAAATATGATACCTAGTAAAGGCATCACTATGATGCTCAAGATGCTTCTAACATCAATCTAGGATTAGTTTTTCATGACTTCTAGGATGTCTTGGATAATTAAAGCATATATCTGATGATAGAACAGGTCAAGCAATTTTCCAATAAATACAGTGATATTTTAAGCTAGTTTAAACAATGGAATAATGCAAGGCTAAAAGGGTCACATTGTGTGATCTAAAAGGCCCGTGTTTTATGGACTAAACACCTTTAAGCCCAAGAAATTCAATAAGGCCCACATAGATGGATCTTGTTTCTTTTGTGAAGAAATTGGATGCTGGTAGAGCAACTCCTCCTCTTATCTAGAAAGAAAGTCTGGAAGAGACTAGTACTTCATGTATCTATGGGATAGAACTTATACTTTTTATGTAACACTCAAGTACTTGGTACTTAAATGTTAATCTAATATTTGTAACTTGATTGCAAATATTTATAGAAGAGTAACTACCAGAGCACAAGCAAGTTGGAAAAACACTGTCGAAGTTTAGTTTACAATTTATGCTTAGAACATAAATTGCCTGTAGTATAAAACAATGTTTGTTTTGGAACAATGTATTTTTTAAAATTAACATGTCTAAATATTTATGTCTCAGTTATTTATTTAAATGATTGATTATTTACTAGCTCGTTTTTTATGACGATAATACTTTTATTCTGAAATGATTGACTTCTATTTCTGAGACTAGATCTCTTAATAGAATTACAATGTGAATATCAACATTCTATAAATAAAATTTAGTTCTATATGAAAGAACTTTTGAGTTAAACTTGTTTTAGATCAAAGTTATCCATGACATTGTTATCTTTTTAGTATAAATGAAATCCACATATTCCAACTTCAAGAAAGGGATCTTTGAAGGCAAACAATGTAAATTATTTGACATATGTGAATCTTATTTATATATGAATGGTTCCTATAAATATTTTCACTAAAGTGTAGAGAAAATAATTATTAAGGAACTATACACTTTGGTGTAAGATTTCCTTTCTAATGAATGCCTATTGTAACGACTGTGTTTCCGGGCTTGCCATTTTTAGCAATGTAATAGTCTAGGTTAACCTTTGTAACCTGTTTTGAAATAATAAGATTGTATTATTTAAGTATTGTGTGTTTTGTGCTTAATTGCTTAATTATGTGGTTTGATTAATTAAGAATAAAAATAAGCGTCAAAATTTAAGTGTAAAATAAACTTGATATCTTTGGTTAATGTTGTAGTAGTTGAAACGAGGTTTCCGAATATATATAGAACGCCCAAATCTGACTTCGTATGAGGAAGTTAAGATTTATCGAAGTTTCGGCTTAGCGGTATGCAACCTAAAATACTCGATTTGAGATCGAGCGGTTTTTAGCCGAAGCAATCTAAACAAGGATCGAAGGTCTCGTTGTTGGTATCGAAGCGATGAAAAGTTAGGCGAGAACGGACGTCAAACGTAGAAGTTATGAATTTATAACGAAGTGTTTCTGTCCCGGCCTATTAACAATAAATAATAAAAAAAAAGTTAAAATTAGCCGACAGAGTCTAAACGAAAGTTGTAGAGCGTAGGCTCACCTTCGCGTGGATATAAAGAACGTCGAAAACGGAGTTCGTATGAAGGAGATATGAATTTCCGAAGTTTATAAAATAATTTGTATTTAATTTTAAATGGAAAATCCGGCATTATCCGAAGGAGTCACCGATCTGATCCGAAGTACGTCCCGCGTACAGCGAAGCATGACGACCCTCGCACTCGAGTTCTTCGGATGATGAACGCCATGACATTTAGGAGCAGTACGTCCCGCGTACTCCGAGGCTCCAGTCTCCTATAAATAGGATGCGAGGGCAGTCGAGTTCTTTTGCTATTTTCTCTCTTCTCTCTCCCGTTTCGCATCGATTTGCGTGCCATAAATACCCCGAAGCCCCGGTATTATTCTCGAGCCCCGAAACAAGTCACGAGATCCCGAAGATCCTGAGAAGTGCGGTTCCTGAGCCGAAGCTCTGCCGCGAGAAGTTCGATTTTTGTCGAGATCTTCCAGATCTGCTGAGGATTTCTACTTCTGCAAATCGTAGTGCTGTCCGATCATCTTCTGATCCAGTGAGTGTATACTACCTTTCATAAACACGATAATAATACAAGTATGGTTCGAGTGTATTAAGTATATTGTTGTATAGGTGTGAGTGTGTGGTTACTTTCTTCTAACGCATAAATGTGAAGTATTTTATACGAAATATGTGTTATGTGTATATTTTGTGTTTTATGTGTGAATGTATATTCACTTTCTTTTATCTCATAGATCTGACTTGTCTTCTATGAAATGCGTGTTATGTGTGTGTGCCTCATCTGTTATGTAGAATATGTATTGATCAAAGCATGCTATACATGTTTTTTTTATCTATGTATAAAAATGTATATTTTTATCTACTAATATGTTGGGTAGAACATGGGTAGATAGTTGGTGTGTAATAAACAGATGAGAGGCCTCGTTGTTGTTTGATTTAGTCATCTAGCGGAGTTTAGATGACGACCACAGACTTTTCTAGACAGTCTGGTGGAAACATTAGCAGGTTCGCCACTTGTAGGTGTTAATGAACTTGGGTGTTCATTCGCTGTACTCCATCCCCCTCATGGTTGCCTTATTTGACTTATATTGCTGAGGAACCCCCGAAGCATGTGTTGTCGCCCCGATGAAATATTCTTAGACTAGATCCCTTAGGTTAGTTGTCTTAGGGACATAAAGTGATAATAACAGGAATAGGTAATTGGGTTATTGTTGGTTGGTGAAAATTAAATATGATTATTTATTGTGGGTTGAAAACCCAATATGCTCACCAGGCTCCCAAGCCTGACCCACTCAGTTTTATTTGTATTACAGGAAGTGGCGCGAGGGCATAAGTTGGATGAACCATCAAGTTGTTTTGTTTACAAGTCTGTGTATGTATATATTTGTTGAATGACTTGTAATGTTATCGTTTATGCTTATTGGTCTGTATTGGAACATGACACCCCGAGTTTTGATTATATAATGAAAATTCATTTCTTTTATGAAATGTTTTGGTAAACATTGTTTTATCATGTTTTGTTTTTGGGAACAAATTCCACAACTCTTTCAAATCAAAAGGATTTACTCTGAAAATATTTTAAAAGCATAAATGAAAATCGGTCTTTTCTGGCCTAGATTTTTGGGGATGTCACAGTTGGTATCAGAGCATTAGTTTAAGCGAACTAGGAATTTATAGGATTTCTAGACTTAAACTTAGAATGCTAAGTGAAGTTTTGAGATGTGTGTCTGTTATGTTTTAGAGACGAGCACTAGTTTATTTTAGGAAAATTGCCTAAAATGCTTTTATGTGCTAAATGTTATATGTTGCCATATATGATATGATTTGTTCGGATCTATGGTCTGTTGCCAACCGGATCTAGAAACTTTATGTGTGTAGGATTCTAAGCGTACGTCTACGATATTAAAACTAGCATGTAAACGTTTCAGAGTGATAAGGATGATTTGAATATCTATCATGATTGAGGATCTAATTTCACCTTATTCGGTGTATAGATCAAAAATGGTGAGAACAAGAAGTGGAGTTGGAAATGCTGACGAAAACAGGAATCAACCACCAGTGATTGAGCAAATACCTGTCGTAGCAGTAGCACCTGAGCCAATAACCATGGCTGGTGTGCAATTGATGATTCAGACGATGTTGGATCATCAGATGGATGAAACTAGACGGTTGCTTCAACAGAATCGTGAAGAACTGTCAATTCATGTGGAAGAGCCTGAATTAAATGAAGGGCACTCGGAAGGTGGAAACTTCAGTGGGTCTGTTGGTCAAGCCAACCCACCGATAGTTAGGCAAGATAACCATGATGGAAGGAATGATGGAATGGGATGCAAGTACAAGGACTTTCTAACTTGCAAACCATCGACCTTCAATGGAAAGGAGGATCCGATTGGAGTTATGGATTGGATCTCCGAAATGGAGCTAGCCTTCATGACTTGTGGCTGCAGACGCAAGTTGCAGACTATCTATGCAGTGCGTCAGTTCCGAGGTGGAGCCGTTCGTTGGTGGAACACTCTAGGGAAGACTTTGAGCCCTAATAAGCCACTACAATTGTCATGGGCAGAGTTCTTGGTGCAGTTCAAGCGCAAGTTCTGCTCGGCTCAAAATCTGTTGGATCTAGAGAACAAGTTTCTGACATTGACGAAAGGAAGCATGTCAGTTGATCAATACACCAACAACTTCACCGATAAGATGGAGTTTGCCTTGCGTATCGTCCCATACGAGCTGACAAAGGTGGACCGGTATGCGAAGGGACTCCCATGGGAGTATGAGGTGCCAGTACGTCAGGCACATACTCTAAATGCAGCTATCTAGGCTGCCAAGTCTGTTGAGAGCATGATTAAGGGGAGAACCACAGTCAAGGTTGAGGTTGGTGAGAAGAGGAAGTTTGAGGGAACATCTGGTTCCCGTAAGAAAGGCAAATTTTTGAAATCTGATTCGAAAAAGTTTGGAGGAAAGGGAGGCGAAGCAAAGTGGTGTGATAAGTGTAAGAAAAAGCACTTTCGGAAATGTAGCGAGGATGTGACCTGCTACAAGTGTGGAAAGGTTGGACATTTTGCCAATGAATGTCCGAACAACAAAAGGATGTGTTTTGGTTGTAGTGAAGAGGGGCATATTTTGAAAGACTGTCCGAAGAACAAGGCCTTTGGCAGCTAGGCCCAGCATTCCAGCAAAGCCGAAGGCGAGAGCCTTCCAGATGACACTTGAGGCTGCGATAGATGAAGCTGATGTCACTTCAGGTACCTTTCTTGTTAACGAATTACCTACTCAAATTTTGTTTGATTCTGGAGCCAACTACTCCTTTATTCCGCATGAGTTTGGTAGGAAACTAGCTTTGCCTGTTGATAGACTAGATAATTCTTTATTAGTCGAAGTAGCTAGTGGCAAGTTTGTACCTATTAGCCATTGTATGAAAGACATCTTAATCGACCTTAATGGGAATAAGTTTCAAGAGGAATTATTGCCTATCGAACTTAATGGTTTTGACATCGTGTTGGGAATGGATTGGCTTAGCGCCAATGATGTCGAAATTTTATGCAAGAAGAAGATAGTTAAGGTAAACCCGCCTAGGAAAGATTCGTTTATGGTGTACGGGGACAAACGGCGAGTGAATTCTGGAATCATTTCCCTAATGAAAGCCAGAAAGTGTTTGACCAAGGGACGTACATCATATTTAGCATTCGTGATTGATGCTAAGAAGGAAAAGAAGGTGATGCAGAGTATTCCAGTGGTGTGTGAGTATCCGGAAGTATTTCCCGAAGATCTTCCTGGATTACCACCTGATAGACAAGTGGAGTTCAGAATAGACTTGTTACCAGGAACCACGCAAATAGCAAAAGCACCTTATCGATTAGCACCGACGGAGATGAAGGAGCTAATGATGCAACTTCAGGAATTATTGGACAAAGGTTTCATTAGACCTAGTTCATCGCCCTGGGGAGCTCCGGTGTTATTTGTGAAGAAGAAGGATGGAAGTATGAGAATGTGCATCGATTACAGAGAGCTGAACAAGGCAACAATAAAGAATAGATATCCGTTGCCGAGGATTGATGAACTATTTGATCAATTGCAAGGTTCGAGCTATTTCTCGAAGATCGATCTTAGGTTAGGATATCATCAGCTAAAAGTAAGAGAGCAAGATATAGAGAAGATTGCATTCAGAACTAGATATGGACACTACAAGTTCTTAGTTATGTCGTTTGGACTAACCAATGCTCCGGCAGCATTCATGGATTTAATGAATAGGGTTTGTAATCTGTTCCTTGATAAATCCGTGATAGTGTTCATAGACGACATTCTGATTTACTCGAAAAGCCAAGAGGAGCAAGGCAGACACTTGCGAGAAGTGTTAGAAGCCTTGAAGAAGGAGAAGCTGTATGTGAAGTTCTCCAAATGTGATTTTTGAATTCGTGAAGTCCAATTCTTGGGTCACGTGGTCAACCAAGAAGGGATAATGGTTGATCCGACAAAGATTGAAGCTGTAATGAAGTAGGAACAACCGAAAAGTCCTACGGAGATCCGAAGCTTTTTAGGATTAGCCGGATATTACTGAAGGTTTATCCAAGGCTTTTCTTCGATCGCTACTCCATTGACAGCTTTGACCCACAAAGGAGCTACTTATGCATGGAGTGATAAGCATAAAGAAGCATTCGAGAAGTTAAAGAAGAAGCTATGCGAGGCACCGATACTTTCTTTACCCGATGGAG
The DNA here is from genome assembly GCF_002870075.4 of Lactuca sativa. Taxonomy (NCBI): domain Eukaryota; kingdom Viridiplantae; phylum Streptophyta; class Magnoliopsida; order Asterales; family Asteraceae; genus Lactuca; species Lactuca sativa. Next base: position 258,002,655 of record NC_056626.2, read on the forward strand.
TTGAAGACTTCGCTATTTATAGCGATACGTCTGGGGTTGGATTGGGTTGTGTTTTGACCCAAAGAGAAAAGGTGATAGCATATGCGTCTCGACAGCTGAACGAGCATGAAAAGAGTTACCCGACTCATGATTTGGAGTTGGTAGCGGTAGTTTTCGCTCTGAAAATATGGAGGCATTACCTCTATGGCACGAAGCGCAAACTTTTTACTGATCATACGAGTCTCCAATATCTCTTTAATCAGAAGGAATTGAATATGAGGCAATGACGCTGGCTAGAATTACTTAAAGACTACGACTGCGAGATACTTTACCACCCCGGTAAAGCTAATGTTGTTGTTGATGCTCTCATTCGGAAAGTCAATCTTGAAAAGAAAAGGCCAAGAGCGTTAAGAATTGAAGTTGTCTCGACCATTGTGGAAAGTATAAAGAAAGCTCAAGGGGAAGCTTCTGAGAAAAATGACTGAAAGGAGGAACGTTTGGGTAAAACGTTGGTGTTTGGTACAAACGGTCATGGACTGAAGGTATTCCAAGACCGTATCTGGGTACCTAAGTCAGGAGGAATTAGGGATCTTTTGATGGAAGAAGCTCACAAAACCATGTACTCAATTCATCCTGGTAGCACAAAAATGTATAGGGACCTAAGACCCTACTACTGGTGGCCGACGATGAAGCTTGATGTTGCAAAGTATGTGGCCGAGTGTGTGACTTGTGCGAGAGTCAAGACACAACATCAGAAACCGTACGGGAGTTGAGAACCATTTCCTGTGCCTATGGGTAAGTGGGAAGACATTGCTATGGATTTTGTCACTAAACTGCCCAGAACAAAGAATGGTCACGACATGATTTGGGTGGTCGTTGATCGATTCACTAAGAGTGCGCATTTCATAGCATCCAAGGAGAAATGGTCTATGGAAAAGCTTGCGAATTCTTACGTGAAGGAAATTGTGAGGCTTCATGGTGTTCCGTTAACGATTGTATCGGATCATGATAGCTGTTTCACCTCAAGGTTTTGGAAAAGTCTACAAGAGGAAATGGGTACCAAGTTATGTTTAAGCACAACTTACCATCCGCAGACTGATGGTCAGAGTGAAAGAACGATACAAACACTTGAAGATATGCTGAGAGCATGTACCTTGGAATTCCTAGGTAATTAGGATGAACATTTAACTTTGGTAGAATTTTCCTATAATAATAGTTTTCACTCGAGCATTAAGATGACACCTTATCAAGCTTTGTATGGATAGCAGTGTCGTACACCGTCTTGTTGGCTTTAGGCTGGGGAAAAGCAGTTTATGGGACCGGAGATGGTTCATCAAACTGCTGAAAAGTTGAAAATAATTAGGGAAAGAATGTTAGCAGCTCAGGATCGTCAAAAGAGCTATGCTAACAAAAAGCGAAGACCAATGACTTTTGAGATTGGAGATTCGGTTTTGCTTAAAGTCTCGCTGTGGAAGGGACTTATAAGATTTGGTAAAAGGGGAAAGTTGAGTCCAAGGTTTATTGGACCGTTTAAAGTTCTTCAGAGGGTTGGGAACCAGGCTTACAAGCTCGAATTACCCGAAGAACTGAATGGAATTCACAACACTTTTCATGTGTGTTATTTGAGGAAGTTCACGGGAGAAGTTCCCGATATAATTCCAATTTCTGAATTGAGAATTGATGAGAACAAAAGGTTGATTGAAGAACCAGAGGCAATTGTTGACCGAAAGACTAAGAAGTTGCGATGCAAAATGGTTGTGTTAGTGCTTGTTCGATGGAAACACACGAATGGGCCGAATCTCACCTGGGAGACGGAGAGTGACATGTTGAGTTTCTATCCGCATTTGTTTGTTGATGTGTGATTCCGGGAACGGAATCATTCTAAGGTAGAGAGAATTGTAACGCTTATGTTTCCGGGCTTTCCATTTTTAGCAATGTAATAGTCTAGGTTAATCTCTGTAACCCGTTTTGAAATAATAAGATTGTGTTATTTAAGTATTGTGTGTTTTGTGCTTAATTGCTTAAATATATGGTTTGATTAATTAAGAATCAAAAATAAGCGTCAAAATTTAAGTGTAAAATAAACTTGATATCTTTGGTTAATGTTGTAGTAGTTGAAACGAGGTTTCCGAATATATATAGAACACCCAAATCTGACTTCGTATGAGGAAGTTATGATTTATCGAAGTTTCGGCTTAGCGGTATGCATCCTGAAATACTCGATTTGAAATCGAGCGGTTTTTAGCCGAAGCAATCTAAACGAGGATCGAAGGTCTCGTTGTTGGTATCGAAGCGATGAAAAGTTAGGCGAGATCGGACGTCAAACGAAGAAGTTATGAATTTATAACGAAGTTTTTCTGTCCTGGACTATTAAAAATAAATAATAAAAATAAAGTTAAAATTAGCCGACGGAGTCTAAATGAAAGTTGTAGAGCATAGTCTCACCTTCGCGTGGATATAAAGAACGTCGAAAACGGAGTTCGTATGAAGGAGATATGAATTTCCGAAGTTTATTAAATAATATGTGTTTAATTTTAAATGGAAAATCCGGCATTATCCGAAGGAGTCACCGATCTGATCCGAAGTACGCCCCGCATACTCGTGTATGCCCCGCGTACAGCGAAGCATGACGACCCTCACACTCGAGTTCTTCGGATGACGAACGCCATGACGTTTCGGAGCAGTATTTCCCGCGTACTACTGTACGCCCCGCGTACTCCGAGGCTCCAGCCTCCTATAAATAGGATGCAAGGGCAGCCGAGTTCTTTTGCTATTTTCTCTCTTCTCTCTCCCGTTTTGCATCGATTTGCATGCCAGAAATACCCTGAAGCCCCGGTATTATTCTCGAGCCCCGAAGCAAGTCCCGAGATCCCGAAGATCCCGAGAAGTGCGGTTCCCGAGCCGAAGCTCTTCCCGCGAGAAGTTCGATTTTTGTAGAGATCTTCCAGGTCTGCTGAGGATTTCTACTTCTGCAAGTTGTAGTGCTGTCGGATCATCTTCTGATCTAGTGAGTGTATACCACCTTTCATAAACACGATAATAATACGACTATCGTTCGAGTGTATTAAGTATATTGTTGTTTATAGGTGTGAGTGTGTGGTTACTTTCTTCTAACGCATAATTATGAAGTATTTTATTCGAAATACGTGTTATGTGTATATTTTGTGTTTTATGTGTGAATGTATATTCACTCTCTTTTATCTCATAGATCTGACTTGCCTTCTATGAAATCCGTGTTATGTGTGTGTGCCTCCTCTGTTATGTGGAATATGTATTGATCAAAGCATGCTACATAGGTTTTTTTATCTATGTATAAAAATGTATATTTTTATCTACTAATATGTTGGGTAGAACATGGGTAGATAGTTGGTGTGTAATAAACAGATGAGAGGCCTCATTGTTGTTTGATTTAGTCATCTAGCGGAGTTTAGATGACGACCACAGACTTTTCTAGACAGTCTGGTGGAAACATTAGCAGGTTCGCCACCTGTAGGTGTTAATGAACTTGGGTGTTCATTCGCTGTACTCCATCCCCCTCATGGTTGCCTTATTTGACTTATATTGCTGAGGAACCCCCGAAGCATGTGTTGTCGCCCCGATGAAATATTCTTAGACTAGGTCCCTTATGTTAGTTGTCTTAGGGACATAAAGTGAGAATAACGGGAATGGGTAATTGGGTTATTGTTGGTTGGTGAAAATTAAATATGATTATTTATTGTGGGTTGAAAACCCTATATGCTCACCAGGCTCCCAAGGCTGACCCACTCAGTTTTATTTGTATTACAGGAAGTGGCGCGAGGGCATAAGATGGATGAACCATCAAGTTGTTTTGTTTACAAGTTTGTATATGTATAGATTTGTTGAATGACTTGTAATGTTATCGTTTATGCTTATTGGTCTGTATCGGAACATGACACGCCGAGTTTTGATTATATAATGAAAATACATTTCTTTTATGAAATGCTTTGGTAAACATTGTTTTATCATGTTTTGTTTTTGGGAACAAATTCCGCAACTCTTTCAAATCAAAAGGATTTACTCTGAAAATATTTTAAATGCATAAATGAAAATCGGTCTTTTCTGGCCAAGATTTTGGGGATGTCACATCTATGATTAAGCACAAGATACAACCCACTAGTACCATCTAAAGCCCTCATGATGATCAAGGGTAAGGTAAACTTTACTTGATATAGTTTACTTTCTAATCGGTAAAAATCTCATCGTTGTAACTTTTTTGGATTATACTTCAATTACTATTAATTGTAGCTAGAATACAAACTCCAACTAATTACATAATTGTAGAATATTCTAAAAGGTCATTTAGATTATTATATAAAAACCCACCAAGAATAAGTTCATTTATTCCTTCGAAAGTTGAGTTAGCAGAAAGCAAGCTTCTAATGACAAAACAAGTAGGAGGCACACTGCAGTTGAAGTAGTTCAAGAACCATAGCCTAATGTAACAATTGTTAGCACCGGAGATTGTTAAAGATGAATAATAGCTATTCATAAACACAAGTTGTTCACAATAATGGTTGAAATCATCTATGACTTGAGAATTATGGAATCTCTCATTGATGAGTTCTTGATGGATTTTAGTTAAACCATCAACTACCAAAATATTATACCACATCTTGAATCTGAAAAATGACTTATAGTCATGAACATTGAGATGTAATCCATGTTTAATAATAAAGTATGGGATTCATTAATCTTTCTCTCTATAGCAAGGCTAGAAGTAGTAAGAGATTCTTCTAGGAAGAATATATAAATACATGGATAATTATACACATTTAGTAGTACTTTTTATATAAAGTTTTTGCTCATACTCATGTCATTGACTATGTTCCTTATCATACTCATGACATTGACTATGATCAGACCTTTTTATAAGTAGCTATGATTAGATCTAAAAGGATATTATTTACTATAACTTCATATTCTTAATATAAGATATAGGCTATAGATTTCAAGAAAAAAGCTTTTCATAATAGACATCTACTACAAGATATCTGTATAGCTTAGTCTGGAGCTTTTAATAATACTTGTTATCCTAACCAAATGTGTAAGGCATAAGATCCACCTATGAAAATAAAGCAAACATCTCAAGGTTGGAATAGTCATTTTAATATAAAGATACAAGGTATGCTTTTATATCAAAATGAAAAAGAACATGTGTGTTAACTAAGGTATGCTAAATCAGTTGAAATGACATTCCGACTATGTAAGGTGTTTTTCACCTTGACTCCGAAAGTGTTTCTCAAATGAAAGACTTAGGAATGACAAGATACATTCTTGGAATGTAAAATCTATAAGAGATAGATAAAGATGAATGTTAAAGGTTTTAATATTCTTTTGCATGAAATGACAATATCTTTAAGGTGGTCAAGATATAAGAATCATTTAGAAGATTCTTGACATTGTCACATGACTCCATTTTTTAGTTTGTCTCAAATGGATCTAGCACATAGGTTTGAGCTAGAATAAAACAATTTATATTCTATTTTCTTGAAAAATGAATCCATCATTTATGTCATATCATGAGATACAAAATCGAATACATGGTTAAGTCACTAGATGACTTTGAGAACATTCTAAGAGTACTGAAGCAGAGCTAAGAGAATGTATATAAGATAATTAGTTTACAATAAAATCTTAATGTAAAGAGCTATTTAGGTTTTTAATTCCTAAATAAATATAACTAAATATGAGTTATAATTAGATTATGACTTCATTTTGGAATGAAGAGTATGTTTAGGTGGAATGAGGTCCAAGCAAGACACCATGACCCAATCTACTAAAAAATAACAATACATAACTTTTAAATTTGATGTCAAATATGATTGGATGAATTAGTTCATTGAAAAACTATGTTGATTTCTGCCATTCACTAATCACATAGAAATATTTGTGACTTCAAGAGTTGACTTAATAAAGCTAAGGGACTCTATGTCACCAAAGAACACCAATCATATTCTCTAATATATTTAACCATACCTAAAGTAAAAGTCAAATATGGAGATATAGTATTCGCAAAATTCACACAAATTAAATTTAGTCGAACCCATTAATAATGTTTTTCCATTTAAACTAAGTAAGAGTGGTCACACTAAAGCCATAAGATTTTTATTATTCTAGAAATGAGATTTTGATTTGGATTTAGTATTTGGATATTGAAATATTATAACAACAACTATTAAATAATGTTTTGATATACTAGGATATGATCATTCCATTAATACTTGTTGTGTCCTATATTAACATATTTAATCCATGAATCATCTTATTATTCTAGAGGTTCATAGTCGGTCATAATTGTGGGAGCAATTATGAAGCAAGACTAATATGAAATGGATTGGTGGACTCTCACTAGATGAAAGTAGGCAAGTGGTTGTAACAAAGTTTCATAGGTACTTGTAAGAAAACTAGTACTGAACAGACTTGCATCAAGATCAACTAATAAATCGCAATTGTGAGTGATACTTGATTAAAAGGTACTATCTTTGTATCCTTAACACCTGAGATACATAGTGGGACTGAACTATAATGATTATTGTGCTTTGATATGGTCAAATATTGTTCCTTGACCGGGCAGTTATAAAAGTCATATTCGGGTATGGTGTAAACTATGCAAAAGGCTTATGTAGTCATGATGAGATTTGTTCCTCTTATGTGTTGAGAGTTAGACATCTAATGTGCATTACCCAAAGTTGAATTACAAATGAGATTGATTGCGATCCAAGGCTCATGTTCAACAGGATGTCTATAACAAAGGGATAATTGATAAACTTACCGTAATACATCATATGAACCTTAGAGCTTTTGGGAATTGGATGTTGATGAATGTCATTCTTCGTCATATGTTATTGGGGGCAGTGAAATGTAGCTAGACGTTCACCACTGTCTGTATCAATCTATGATGAGTCATGTGCAAGTGGGAGATTGAAAGATCTAGTATGACCAAGAGTCATGATAAAAGGATATTGATAATAATATATGTTCCTTTAGGATCACACCATATAGCAAGTTACCATAAATTTATTATTTATTAGTATAATTTGATTATTAATAAATATATCAAGACTTGTATTTAATTGGAAAATTATTATTTCACGAAAATAATATTTTACTAGTTGGGAATTTATTATCCGTGAAAATAATATTCATTGGAGAAATAACAACTTATGAAATATATCATAAAATAGGATTATTTATAAATTATATTTATATCTTAATAAACTAGTTGGAGTTTATTTATATAAAAGGTAGATTTATATAAAAGACATATTTATATAAGACTAGTTACATGTTATATATATTGGAATCACTTTAATAAAAGATGATGCTTCTATAAAAAAGATGGAATATATATGTATATATATACACACACACACACATATATATATATATATATATATATATATATATACATGTCTAGTCATGAGAATATAGTAATGGACATACCATTCCCTTTTTAAACACCATGATGGCCGAAAATGACAAGAGAATGGCTAGGTGATGGCCTTTTGATTATTATATTCAAGCATGCTTGAGACCTATGCTTTGACAATATGGAAGGTATGGACATTTGGTTGTTTACTCAAGTATATAAGCTTGTGTATGGAGAGTTTTGAAGTGTTCCTTTTCTCTCTTCATTCTCCTTTCTTTCTTGTTGTTTTGGAGCCCTAAAACCGTGAGCATGGTGGTGCTCATGTAGGGCTGCCACATTTTCGATATATAAGCCCTCTTGTTCTCCTCCATTCTCTTGCATTTTGATGTTAAAGAATGTCCCTATGTTTCTTCACCTGTAAACATATATTTGGTATATATTTTAAAGGCTTATGAACAACAAATTAGAAGTGAATACTAGCATGTTTTGATGGTTCTACTCTTGCTTGGTGGATACTTGTAGAGAACTCTTGCTTTAGAGTTTTCATGCCACACTTCATCAACTTCCAACCTCCCATGAGGATCAAAGTCTTAAATGGTTGTTATGCTTTCCCTTCTATGGTTGTTTTAATCTTTCTATCTCTTGCAAAATGATACTTGGTCGGTAAAATTGTTTTAGTTTGATTTAACAATTTTAAAGCTTCCGTTGGCAATTTTACAGGTTGTGAAACTGGATTTTTGAAAAAAAACCCATCATGAGCTACCACTGTCAGATTTGCAGTCTCGTTTTTGGCATCAGCTCCCCTGTTATTTCCAACCCGCACTAATGTCATTTCATGATATACTCTTCTATCAGGCTTCAGACAGTCATGAGCAAAGTGACCAGGCTCATGACAATTGAAGCACCTAAACTTTCCTTTGTTGAACACACCTTCTTCTCTGCATTCATCCCCCAATTATTCTTTCCAGTTTTCTTTGCAAATTGCTTTGCCCTAAACACCGCCATTGCGATTTTCCATGTAATATCCATTTCTTCAACATCCTCTGGGTGAATCTAATCAAGATCAACAAAAGAAATATGAGGAGGCAATTCTCCAGCCACTAAAGCCATGTTCTCTTCAGCTTCTTTGGGAGCAAAGGTGGTACAGGAGCTTTTCAAGAAGAAGTTGCATGTAGATAAGGCATAGATGGTAAAACAACATGGCATGGTGGTTGTGGAATAGAAAAAGCTTGATTTTGTGGAGTGTTAAAGGATGAAAAGGCATTATTCGATGAAATCCCAAGATTTGCAGTAGAATAGGAGTTCATATGATTGATTTCCCTCTACTTGTCATCAGGATCACATGCTTTAATGATTTCCATTGTTTCTGCAAGACTGAGTCGGTTGAGATCCTTTGTATTCTTGATAACTAAGACATTCATGTCCCATGACATAGGAGAGAGTACAACAATTTCTTGTTATTTTCTAATCTTGGCACTGAAATTCCAGCATAACTCATCTCGATGATTAGAGTAACAAGTCGTTGTAGTTAAGTGTCCAATGATTCTCTGAGAATATGATTAAACATGTTGAATTTTTGTCTGAGCATGTCTTTACAGCTTTGCTTTAAGTCTTCATTTCCCTCATAAACTTCATTTAATGCTTCCCATAAAGCTTTGGCTGAGTCATACTCACATAATCCTTGAGCAATATAAGGAGATAAGGCCATTGTCAGTGTTGCAAGAGCTTTCTCTTCTTACTCGATTTTCTCGAAATCCTCATCTGTGTAATTTGCAAAGTCTTTATCAATAATGGTTCTATTTTCAAGATTGGTAGTGATTCGAATTGGACCCTTCAGAATGCTGCGCCATATATTGAAATCCTTCATTTTGATGTATTTTTCCATTTAGTACTTGCATTCAGGAAATCCTTCAGCTCACAGAAGACGAGGGATTCTTGTGGTAGCTCCCATGATAGAATCTAACTCCTGATGAACTGTCATGTTTTCTGATTCCATTTTTTAATTCTTTTTTTTATTTTCTTAATTGGCTGAAAATAAAACTTGTAAATAAAAAACAATTGAAAATAGAAAGGGTTCACAACTGAAAAGGTGTTCACGGCTGAGAACAGGGTTTACAATCAAGAAGGGTTTATGGCCGAAAAAGGTTTATGGCTGATCACAGTTTACAGCTGAACACGGCTAAACCCAGTTTATAGCTTATAACAGTTTATGGTTGAACACAGTTTATGGCCGAACAAAGTGTATCTTTGTAGTAGAAAATGGTTTACGGCCGAAAACACAATGGATTTACGGTCGAACACGAGTTTATGGCCGCACACTGATGAACAGTTGTAGCCGAAATCACCCAGAAATTGATGAAAACAACTGATTTTGAGCAGATCTTCGATCCCCTTGGCCTTGAAATCAAGATTAACAGAAAAACTCAATAACCAATCTTGAACAATCATGAAAATGAAAAACACTACAGTGGCTCTGATACCAATTGTAAGTCCCCAAATCTGGAACCAACAAGTGATCAAATACAAGAACAAGTTATAATCAATGAGAACAAGAAGGAGTAGAAGCAAGAATGATCCAAATTGCACACGTTTGTATTGAGCCATAAACGTCAGGTACAATGGAACACACACATACTACCGTTTACTCGAACACTATATTTGACAAGACTAATATATGCATATATGGAACAGTAAACCGCAAACAGTTCACGACCACAAACGGTTTGCAGCCGCAAACGGTTTGCAGCCGCAAACACCAACTGAATTGAAAACCCCAGTTTTCGGTTCACCCAACCGTAAACACAATAAGTACCCAAACAAAGACTAACAAGGCCTATATAGATGGATACCTAACCCAAACCATCAAAATTTGACCTTACAACAATAGCTATCATGCTAGTGTTAATTGACCAACTTTCGAGATGATATATGGAAGGCATTCTAGGACTCCAGTTTATTGGGGTGAGGTTAGGCATCAAGTCATGGGGAGTAATGAGGTAGTGTGTAAGACCACAAAATTGACACATCAGGTGTATAAAAGATTGTAGATCGTGCAAATTCGATAGAAGTCTTTTGTTCATCGATGACGATCAGACCTCAAGTAGTAGATGAGGGATTTTGTGCTTCGAAAGGTGTCACCTTGGAATGGTGTCATATGGTTTCGAAAGCAAGGAAAATAAAGCCCCTGGTTTGTTGGTCCTTTTAGGATTACCGCCCAGGTGGAATGTTGCATACCGGTTAGATTTTCCTAATCAGCTCAGTCGGATCCACAACTGTTTCCATGTCTCTCAACTACGAAAGTGTTTAGCCAAAAAATATACGGTGATTCCCTTGAATGATATTTAGGTTGATATGCATGTGAATTATGTAGAGATGCCAATTATGATTCTCGCAAGAGAGAAGAAGACCTTACGCAACAAGAAGGTGAATATAATGAAGGTGTAGTGGTAGCACTAGAAAGTTTTTGAATGGACTTGGGAACTTGAGGCCGAGATGAGGGAGCATTACCCTGATCTGTTTGAGGCATAGGACGTTGAGGACGAAGTCTGATTTCAATTGGAAGTGAGTTGTAACATTCAAATTTTTAGGTATGTAATTTCGAGAATCCTTTTCTATATTTTGGAAGAAATTACAACGTGAGCAATGTCTCTTACATCGTGACCCAAGGTTCACTTGTTGACCTGCATTCCTTGAGCTTAATGGCATGAGCCCTTGTTGCTCACGATGTGAGAGCGGTCTGATGACCAAAACCCTAAATTTTTGGTATTTAAGGAAATGAGAGGGCTAGGGTTATCCATCCTCAGCCTCACTAATCACCATCATCCTTTAGGTCCTTAGCCATTTTTGGTGGAATTTCCAACTTAAAGAGGGAGAAAAGGAGAGAAGGAGAGGAAATAAGTGATCTTGTGGGGGAGTGGAAAAATTAGCATCATCATCATCATCTCTTCTTTATGATGGACCTTTTTAAGTATCAACAAGGTCAAACTCTATTGAATTTTATGGATAGTGCTAAGGTTTTGTTTATACTTCTTCATATTTAAGCATGCTCGACCAAAATTGATCCATAAAGTTAGCAACTTTATAGATTCTAAGTGTTCCTTGATCATCTTCTTGTCTAGACATGGAAGTTAGGGGAGTATAAGAGTCATGCATGAGAGCTTGGTTCATATTTGTTTCCATTCTTTGACCTAGAAAGGAATGGGTCCTACATAGTGTGTGCATGACCATAAAACAAACATTTTTATTGAACATAGGGGTCCCTGTTAGCTTTTAGATGAGTAAGGTTCAACGGAATAATGGATTAAGGAATTAAACCTTTGAGTTTTCGCTTCAGACTGAAGTGGCGATGTGAGATATAAGGTCTCACGACGTGACAACGAGTACGCCCGTTAATCGTTGAGTTTATGGAAATCACGATGTGTGTAATGTCCCAAAAATAAGACTAAACTTTTCAATCAATTTAGATTAATAAAACCATTATAAAAATCAACATCATAGAAACCATAGAAAGTTAGAGTATATCAATAAAAATCCAAGTCCATCAGAGTAATACAAAATGCGGAATAATCTGGTGTGTGCACTGCAATTATCTTGGGCTCTTCCCCTTCGAACCAAAAGTACTTGAAACATAAATTAAAAACTATAAGCACAACGCGGTAATCATATAAACACATACAAGAATCACATAATCATCAGGCCCCACCTAGCATTGGGCCCTACTCGGTAATCATATAAACGCATAACACATACAAGAGTCACATAGACAACTAGCATCCTAAACATAACAAACTATGGGTCGGAATTCATGCCTTCGACCCGCTAAACATAGTGAGCAAAATAACATCAAGTTGTAGAATCACTCAGATGAAATCTAAGTCTTGCTACTCCAAAAAATCCTTGCGCTAACATCATCAAATAATATCCAATTAATAATTGGATATCGACCCATAGTCAAGAACCGAAGTTTCTTATCCAATATCCAGGATAAAAGAGCATTATAACCTTTTTCCTACTTGGCCCACAACCAAGGCCCGACCCATTTGTTCAAAATGCCCAATTTCCAAGATGGCATCCCAAGGCCTAAGAAGGCCCAACTTCCAAATTGGGCCCAAAATCATCATGGATCCAATCCGATGAAATTCCATAGTCTATCCATGGCCCAAAGTCATAAGTCTAATGGCCCAAGCACTAAAAGCCCAAAATATGGCCTAAACCTGAGGAAGTCAACCCAAAAGTCAAACAGTTGAGTACGCTGGGTGTACTCAGACTTGGATACGGTGTAATCTAATCGGGGCCAGTACACTCAGCGTACGAGCTGAGTACGCCATGCGTACATGGAAAACAGTCAACCTAACCCACTAAGCACTTAATCGGTTAAGTGGCCATGTTTTAATCTCATATCTGATTCTAGAAGATTATTTAAAGTTGGCAACTTGACCACCATGCATGACTTATTAAGACCGAAAACTAAAAAAGAGCCATATTAAGAACCCTAACTGTCACATCCCAAAACCAAGAACGGCAGAAACGTTCTGGGGCGGAGGATGTCATGTAAAGTATCACAACAATGCAAAGTAGTCAACAAGCAACAACATTATCCATTGCATTAATAGTATAATTTTAAATACAAGTGTGTTCTTTCATAGTATACATCAACATAATGAATAATCAAAATAAAATACGAGTCTGGTCTGCTCCGTCTTTACAAAACCTGGTCGTCGTACCTGTCTATTTGTGACCAGAGAATACAAGTTATTTTCAAAGCGAGTATCAGCCAAAAAGCTGATGAATTCGTAAGTATTAATGTGTCTTTGATTTGTGAAACTTGTAATGAAAGACTTGAAATTGTTTTGAAAGAAAGTCTGTATAAGCATGAAAATGATTGTAATTAGTTGAAAACGTTTGAAAAACCCTAGAAATCCCTATGATTCCTATTAGTATAAAAGAAATCTTCTACCAAGACCTAACTGTTTTTGCAATAGCCCGGATTCCTAGGTATTAGTTATTATTATAATTTTTGATGATTTGTGAGGAGACTCGGCGAGTTGGAGCTCAAACTCGTCGAGTATGATCGCGGTTTGGGCATGGATTCGCGTCCAGACTCGGCGAGTCCAAAAGGTGGACTCGGCAAGTCCACGCTGTTTAATGAAACCCTAATTTCCAGGGTATGAGGCCTATTTAAACTGGCTTATGGCCGTCATTTGCGGCCACCAACCCCAGAGAGAACCCTAAAGAGTCCTTGAGCATTTTGTGAGATAGAGGAGTAAGATCCTTGACTCTTTGTGGGTGTTTTTGCATATAGAAGAGGATCAAGGCAAGATGAGACGAAAGGAGGTACTAATCCAGTGATTCTTGAGCTCAGAGACTTCATTTGAGGTAACAATTCGTTGCTTTCTCAGTCCTTGGTGTAAGTCTTAGAGTTAGGGTTTCTTGGTGGAAAGATCCATGGAGTAATTGGCCTCTTCTTGTGTTGGTGCTTTAGATCTGGACCCAAAGAGGTCCAGACACTCTTTTCCCTCAAGCTTTATGAGTGTTAATGACGGCCATGAGCTTAGAATAGCATTCTAGAGACCATATCATCAAATAAGGCCTTTGGACCTTTGCATGAGCACCAAGATTGTAACTTTACGTGATAAATGTGCTTGGAAGGACTAGATCTATGAGTTATTGGAACGGATCTGACCACAGGAGTGACTTTGAGTTTGTGCATGGCATAGACTCGCCGAGTCCGAAGAACAGACTCGGCGAGTAGCATGAAGATTGTCCATAACCACTAAGCGAGTGGTCTTTCCGAGTTAAGGGGTTGACTCAGTGAGTCAGGAGAGTCAGAGAGGGTTGTCGAGTGGACTGAGTCAAGCTGGAACTCGCCGAGTTGTTCCTGAGACTCGGCGAGTTGAGTCGTGGTGGCCCCGCGATTCATGCCAGGTGAAACTCGTCGAGTCAGGGAAGTACTCAACGTGTCAAGGGAGGATTCTAGGGAGTCAGTGAACACGTATAGATTTTCCGAGTCTCTCTAGTGCACTCGCCGAGTCCGGTCAGAGTTGACCGTTGACCAGAGTTGACCAGTGTTGACCTTATAGGGGTAGTCAACCTTAGTTGTGAAAATGTTAATTAGAGATACATTGTGTTATAGGAAGATTATAGCTCGGAGGATCGAGCGCGAGTGATTCCGGGATTTGCGAGTTATCGAGATACGCGAGGTGAGTCTTCTCACTATACTTTACCTTGAGTAGGTAATCAGAGTTATGTGACAGAGTATTTGTATGCTATATGTATGTTATGTGTTGTACTGCATTATTTCTATGTGATTTATGTTGTGCATGTTTATAGAGTTGGAACCGGAAGGTTCCCAGAGTTAGAACTAGAGGGTTCACAGAGTAGGGTCTACGGAGCCACAGAGCTATAGCCTCGAGTGGCTAATATGTGTTATGCGTGGTATTTTGGGGAAGTCACAAAGCTTTGTGCTTACAGTGTTGGTGTTATTTGTTTCAGGTACTAGCAATGACCATGGGAAGGCGCCGGCTTGATCAGTACACACACATGGGATTTTTATAATATGTGATCTTGGGATTCTTTGTATGACATGGATTGGAGTTTCAAACATTAATGTTTTATGAAAATTAAATGCATATGTTTTTATATTATGCGAAAAATTATTTTGAAAGTTACGGTGTCACGAGTTGGTATCAGAGCCTTGGTTTGAGAGATTCGAGTACACCTTCGGGCGTATTTGAACTCAAACTGAAGATTTGAGAAGTATTTTCAAAAAGAATAAAAGATTTTTGGAAGAATGCAGAGCAGAGTTGTATGTACGATCAGTCCACGCCCGAACGGTGATTTCCCAAAATACCCTCATGTTATGTGATATTGATATTGATATGATTTATTCTCATGCTAGAGTAGGCTAGGTACTCCTATTAGGACTAGAGTGGCCTGATTTGTGATGCCTTAACCTAGGGAGAGGTGAGCTGCTATGAGATGCTTGAGAGTGAGTAGGTAGCAGTAAGGGGAATATGAGAGATTTGTTAGAGAGTGGATTATGCATGATAGAGTACTTGGAATTGGAATCCGAAGAGGAGGAGTTGGGGTGTATTCTGATACGGTGTGGACAGTAGTATTGGGCCCGTACTACTGAAAGCACCGGAGCGGTGTACAACCCAAGTAGGAATCTTTAGAATGCCAAGGATCAAGGATGAATGAGTTGTCGAGTGTGAGTATGCTCGAATGGATTCTAATTTATCGTATGCTGTATTTCTGAGGTAGATCATGGTGAGGACACGTCTGATGCCTGAGAGCAGTGGGGCTAGTGATGAGGAGATCCGCCGGATCATCCATGAGGAGGTGGCTACGGCCATTAGGGCAGAGATACCAGAGATGTTTGGGTCTATTAAGACCACGTTGATCGAGACCTTTGACGAGCATTATGCCGCTTTTTCTAAGGCTGCTGTTGCAGCGGCCACCGCAGCTATTGCTACTGCGAGGCCGCAGGGTGGTGATGCGTTGCTGTTCCGAGAGTTCAACAAGACAAAACCGCCAAAGTTTGATGGGACCCAGGACCCGGTGGCGGCTATTAGATGGATTTCTGACATAGAGGGGTGTTTCTTCACTTGCCCATCTCCTAAGCATTTGAAGGTTCGGTTCGCGTTGAACCAGCTTCGCTTGGGAGCAAAGGACTGGTGGAAGTTTGTGACGGTGCACTTTACGCCTGCTGAGCTTGCGACAGTGACCTGGAAGAGGTTCACTGCCATGTTCCGAGAAGAGTACGTTCCCCAGGTGGAGAGGGAGCGCTTGGCCCAGGAGTTTCTAACCCTCCAGCAGGGTATTGAGTCTGTTACGGTGATTACCAGGATGTTCCATGAGACGGCGATGTTCTGCGCTGAGCATGTGTCCACTGGGCACGCACGTATGAGCTGATATTTGAGTATCTTGAGGTGAGACATTCGGGAGTTCGTGGCAAACTCCTCGTACCGGACATTTGCCGAGCTTCAGGCAAATGCCCGGAAGAGGGAGATTGAGTTAGAGACTCAGGCCAGGGAGGACGCGGAGTCACAGGGGAGGGATCGGCGATCGGCGTAGTCTCAGCCGGCAGCCAAGCAGGCCAAGCCCGCTGATCACAAACCAGGGAGCCAGAAGGGCCGCACTTGTGGGAAGTGCGGCAACGGTCATGATGGAGTCTGTAGAGCGGGATCTTGCTACAAATGTGGCAAAGAGGGGCATATGGCCAACGACTGCCCCAAGGGGTTTGAGGTGTGTTTCCACTGCAACCAGACCGGACACCGGAAGGCAGAGTGTCTGCAATTGCGAGGATCATCTCCGGGAGCACCTCAGGGATCTGCTCCTGCCGCCATCAGAGCTACCGAGAGTCGGCCAGTGAAGGCCGAGGCGCCGAGGGCACGAGGGACAGCTTTTCAGTTGACCGCGGAGGAGGTCCGCACAGCGCCCGAAGTTGTGGCTGGTATGTATTCTTTCATGTATTTAATTTGATGTTGAGACATTATGCTTATATTATGTTATGATTAGGTACTTTTCTTGTGAATATGTACCTGCCTTGGTGTTATTTGACTCGGGTGCGAGTCGGTCTCTGTATCTTTGGCTTTTAGTCAGCATATCAGTGTTAGTCGTGAGGCGATGAGTCGGCCTCTGAGAGTTTCCATAGCTGACGAGAGGGTGATATATGCCACAGAGGTTCTCCGAGGGTGCGTAGTCGAGATTTTTGGTGTTGAGTTCCCGATTGATCTGGTTCCTATTGCGATGGGTGATGTCTGTGTCATTGTGGACATTGAATGGTTGAGCAGATTCGGAGCGGTTATCGACTGCGAGCGACAGCTGGTGACCATATGAGGCCCTAGTAGGGGAGTTCTTACGATGTACGGCGAGGATACATGTCACACCTCCAAACCTGAATGACGGAAACGTTCGGGGGCAGATGACTTCATGTGGTAACGTAACAAATGAACACATAGTAAAGAAAGCAATACAACCATCATATATATAATTGAAAGTTTACATTTGTCAAAAGTTAAACGTTCAAAACCAATTACAATATCATGTCAAAATACGAGATTAAACTGGCGCCGCAGCATCCCTTCATCAAAAGCATAATGATACCTGAAATTACTGATTCCCTGGGACATACAAGTAATTTTGAAAGAGTAGATCAACATTTAAGCTGGTGAGTTTCATAAGTATTTAAGTGACAATGTTTGTATGAAATGAAATGTTTTGTCTTTGTTTGTTTGTGTTTAGAAAATCCTATATTTTCAACTAGTATAAAAGTAGCCTTCACTCAAGACCAATGTTTGTTTCTAAAATGTATGTAAGTGTAAAATAACCAATGTGTTTGAAAACCTCGTAAATCAATGCATTTTTAATACCCCATGTGAGTTTTATAACCATACTATTGACTCGGAATGCATATACACAACGTTCTTCAGGCGTTGTAATGTTATGACGTTTGTCACCCCAAACGGTGGACTGTAGCTAACAGTCAGGGCGCAGGTTGTCAAGCCCGTATAGATCTATACACAAACACCATGCTCCCCCTCCAAGGGATTCTGGTATATAGTACAGGACTTGATATGTGTACTCGAACGTACGTGAAGTTAGTGTCTCACAAAAACCGGTGTATAATAACATATCTACTTGTTAAAATGTTTCGTTTATTTTTGTATATGAAAGTGACTTCTTGAAATTCGTGTTTCTAGTACGTAAGAGTTAGAAATTTTGTTCGTAAAACTATACCTATTATAGTTTTAAAAGTGTGTCTTGTTTGTTCAGAACTACCTAGAAAAGGAATCATTTGTTATGTAAGCATAGATTTTTGTAGAGCCTAAGATAGAAAAATATACATAAAATCTAAGAAAATGTTTAGTTTATACATGCATTACAACAATTTATATTTCAAAAGATGGAATATAACATATTTTGTATATATGAAAGTTCCCTATATAGTTTATAAATCACATATGATTCTACTTAACGAAGGTGTATAAAAATCTTTATATATAACACCCGATAGTAGTTGTGTGTTTTACTTGTATTTCCCCCCTTAGAAAGCATATAAAAGCATTTAGAATAATTAAAAAGGGTTAATTAAGGCGTATGAACTCACTTGAAAGTTTGAAGATAGCGAGATGGAAAACCGGGCAGAGTTTCATCTCGGGAAACGAATTTTTCTCAGGATTCTTGGGAATATCGGGAGTAGAATCGACCCTCGGGACTTGAGCAAAAATGACCAGGGCTTCGGGTTTGAACGGGCACGGAAAACGAGGCAAAACGCAAGGGAAAAGAGAAGAAATGAGCAAGTTTTTCGGAAGCCTTTGCATTCTATTTATAGGGGTCTGAGAAGCCTCGGTACGCGGGGTGTACGCTCGTACGCAGCGCGTACTCGTACGTTATGCATGACCGAGTCCTCGACTGCCTCGGCTTCGGATGGGATGGCAGGTCGGATGGGATGGCGGGTCGGATGGGCGGGTCGGTAGCTTCGCATAGGGGCGATGTGGACGGACCGAGACCAAGGCCCTCGGGTACGCAGGGCGTACAGGGTTACACAGCGCATACCTCGGATGAGGACGCTGACTCCCCCTTCGGATATTACAGGATTTTTGATTTATTTTATATATAAATTATTTAATAAACTTCAAAAAATCATATCTTCTTAATACGAACTCCGTTTTCGATGGTCTTTATATCCACGCGTAGGTGAGACTACGCTCTACAACTTTCGTTTAGACTCTGTTGGCAAATTCCGAAATTATTTTTATTATTTATTTATAGAATGACGTGATTAAGGAATTTCTTTAAAAATTCATAACTTCTTTATCTGACGTCGGTTTTTGCCAGACTTTTTACCGTTGAAATACCATTGTCGAGACCTTCGATTCTCGTTTAGGTCATTCCGGTCAAAGGTCGCTCGATCTCCGATTCGAGTTTTTAGCTGTCTGTTGCTAAGCTGAACTTGGAAAAATCATAACTTCAATATACGAAGTCGGATTTAGGCATTCCTTTTACATACGATCATGGTTTAATGACATTTAAACATAGAAGGAATTTAAATAGAACTTTTTGGACATTTTATTATCAAAGTTAATTTTATTAACTCACAAGTGGTTAAAATACTTGACTTTTTAGGTCATCACAAAGAATTGAAATATCGGGTTGTCACATCATCCCCCCGTTAGAGGGAATTTCGTCCCGAAATTTAAAGTAGTAGAGATACTAGTGAACATGAAAGAGATGAGGGTACTTTTGTTTCATCCGATCTTCGCGTTCCCATGTGAATTCAGTTCCCCGCTTGGCGTTCCAGCGAACCTTCACGATGGGTATGCGACTTTGTTTTGTTTGTTTGACCTCTCGGTCCATGATTTCTACTGGTTCTTCCACAAAGTTGAGGCTCTCGTTGATCTCGATCTCGTCGAGTGGAATAACAAGAGTCTCATCAGACAGACACTTTTTCAAGTTTGAGACGTGGAAGGTTGGATGTATGTTACTAAGTTCACGCGGTAGGTTAAGCTTGTAAGCCATAGGGCCGATTCTGGCAATAATCTCAAAAGGCCCTATGTATCTTGGATTTAGTTTCCCAAGCTTTCCAAAGAGTATTAAACCCTTCCATGGTGAGACCTTTAATAAGACGTGGTCTCCTACCTGGAATTCCAAAGGTTTCCTCCTTTGGTCAGCGTAGCTTTTCTGTCGGTCTCTAGAGGCTTTCAATCGTTCACGAATCTGAACGATCTTCTCTGTCGTTTCTCGTATGATTTCCGGACCGGTGAGAGTGCTCTCAGGAACTCTTCCTCTAGCTAACTGGGTATCGCCAACTTCAGTCCAGCACAGAGGGGATCTGCACTTTCGACCATAGAGGGCTTCAAACGGAGCAGCCTTTATGCTTGTATGATAACTATTGTTGTATGAAAATTCGACAAGGGGTAAATGGATATCCCATGCCTTTCCAAATTCAATCACACAGGCTCTTAGCATATCTTCTAAAGTTTGTATCGTTCTCTCACTTTGCCCGTCTGTTTGTGGGTGGTAGGCTGTACTCATGTCTAGCCTAGTCCCAAGGGAACTTTGTAGTGACTGCCAGAATCTTGAAGTGAATCTACTATCTCTATTAGAGATAATGGATATCGGAACACCATGCAGTCGCACTACTTCCCTTAAGTAAGTTCTTGTAAGCTTTTCCATTTTGTCAGTCTCCTTGATGGGTAGGAAATGCGCGGATTTGGTCAATCTGTCGACAATGACCCATATGGTATCGAGTCCACTTGTCGTCTTGGGTAACTTGGTTATGAAGTCCATAGTAATCCGCTCCCATTTCCATTCTGGTATCTCTGTTTGTTGTTGTAATCCTGACGGTTTCTGATACTCGACCTTAACCTTAGCGCAAGTAAGGAATTTACATACGAAGGTAGCAATTTCTACTTTCATGTTAGGCCACCAGTATAGTCTCTTAAGATCCAGATACATTTTATCTGAACCCGGGTGAACGGAATTTCTTGAGTTGTGAGCTTCGGTCATGACTACGTTTCTGAAACCACCATGTTTCGGGGTCTAGATTCGGTCCATGAGATAGTAGGCTCCGCCACCCTTGACTTCTAGATTCTTTTCCACTCCTCGCAGGGATTCACCCGCCACATTTTCAGGTTGCAAAGCTCCCATTTGTGCCTCCTTAATTTGTGTGGATAAGTGGTAATGGATAGTCATAGTCAGAGATTTGACCCTCCGACCAGTGTATTCCTTTCGACTGAGGGCGTCAGCTACCATGTTGGCCTTGCCAGGATGATAACGAATTTTGCACTCGTAGTCATTTAGTAACTCAACCCATCGTCGTTGTCGCATATTGAGTTCCTTCTGATCGAAAATGTGTTGAAGGCTCTTGTGATCGATGAAAATATTACTCTTTGTTCCGTATAAGTAGTGCCTCCAGATTTTCAGAGCAAATACGACTGCTCCTAACTCGAGATCGTGTGTCGTATATTTCACTTCGTGTGTCATAAGCTGTCGGGAGGCATAAGCAATAACCTTCCCTCTCTGCATAAGAACACAACCAAGTCCTTGATTAGACGCATCGCAATACACTACGAAGTCTTCTATCCCTTCGGGGAGGGATAGTATCGGTGCGGTGCACAAGGCTTGTTTTAGTGTCTGGAATGCCTTCTCTTGTTTCGCTTCCCAGTCAAAGGCCATGCCTTTATGGGTTAATGTAGTAAGAGGTTTCGCAATGCTAGAGAAATTCTTTATGAATCTGCGATAGTAGCCAGCGAGACCTAGAAATTGACGAATTTCTGTAGGTGTCTTTGGTGCCGACCAGTTCTCAATGGCCTTAATTTTGGAGGGGTCCACGTGTATCCCTTTCTCGCTAACAACGTGGCCTAAAAATTCGACTCTTCGAATCCAAAATTCGCATTTAGAGAACTTTGCATAGAGTTTCTCCGTTCGCAGTGTTTCTAGGACTTTTCGTAGGTGCTGACTATGTTCTTCCTCACTTCGGGAGTAGATAAGTATATCATCGATAAAGACGATGACGAACTGATCCAAGTAGGGACGGTATACCCTATTCATTAGGTCCATAAATACTGCTGGTGTATTGGTTAATCCGAACGGCATCACTACAAATTCGTAGTGTCCATAACGAGTTCGGAATGCTGTCTTTGGAATGTCCCCCTCTAGAACTCGTAATTGGTGATATCCGGATCGTTGGTCTATCTTTGAGAATTAGTTTTCTCCTTGAAGTTGATCGAATAGGTCGTCAATACGGGGTAGAGGATAACGGTTCTTGACAGTAAGTTTGTTCAGCTCTCTGTTGTCGATGCACATACGGAACGATCTGTCTTTCTTCTTTACAAACAAGACTGGTGCTCCCCAAGGTGAGAAGCTTGGTCTTATGAATCCTTTTTGAAGGAGTTCATTCAGTTGACTGGAAAGTTCCTGCATCTCTGCTGGTGCGAGACGATAAGGCGACTTCGCTACTGGAGTAGCCCCTAGAACTAAGTCGATTCTGAACTCGACTTGGCATTGTGGTGGTAATCCTGGTAGTTTTTCTGGAAAGATATCGGGAAAGTCACGTACTACCGAGATGTTCTTGATGTCCATCAGTTCTTGACTTGTATCAAGGATGTGTGCTAGGAATGCTCGACAATCCTTCCGCAAGCACTTTCGAGCTTGGATGCACCAAATGATGCGAAGGTTTGTACTTGATTTGTCGCTGTAGATAACTAATGTTTCGTTGTTAGGGAGATTAAGATGGACTGCTTTCTCAAAGCACATGATGTCGGCGCGAAGAAGGCTCATCCAATCCATGCCGACTATGACGTCGGAACTTTTAATTTGGACCGGCATGAGATTGATTGGAAAAGAATGGCCGTCTAAAGTTAACGTACAACCCATGTATATGCAGATAGTGTTTTCGGTTTTTCCATTGGCCGTCTCTATAGTGAATGATTTTTCTAACTTGCTAGGTTTAGGTTTAAGTAAATGAATAAAGTTTTGACTCACAAAGCTTCTCTCCGCTCCACTATCGAATAATATGCATGCATATGAATTATCGAGAAGGAACGTACCAGCAACTATAGTTGGGTCAGCTACAGCTTCATCGTGGCCTATTGCCAAAACTCGTCCCACACCGCCGATGCCTGCTGCCTTAGGACAGTTCCTCTTGTAGTGGCCCACCTCGCCACAACCGTAGAAAGTCTGCCCTACACCCGCACTGGGAACTTGAGTGATCGGCTTTACGGGGTCCTTGCAGAAACGGGTTGTGTGTCCCTTCCTGTTGCAGTTGGCGCACTGCATTTCCTAACAAGGTCCATGGTGGTGGTAAGTGCATTTTTTGCACTTTGGGAGGTTACCTACATAAGGCTTTGTTGGGTAGGTATTTGTAGGAGCTGTAGTATGTACAGTGGCAGCATTCACTGAAACCAGTTGTTTCTTTGCGGATTCTTGGGAAGACCCACCCTTCCCTTTATTCCATACTCTCCTCCTGTTGTTGTTGTTGTTGTTGTTGTTGTTGTTGTTGTTGTTCCCTTTCTGTGTTTCTGGTGCAGAAGTGGTTGAGTTCTGATGACCTTCGTAGTCAATCAGAGATTGTGCCAGTTCCTTAGCACTTTCAAAGGTGTCAGGTTTGGAAGCTAACACGCTTGATCGTATTTGGGGCGTCAGTCCCCAGATGTACCTTTCTAATTTCTTGCTCTTGGGAGCAATCATATCTGGACAAAGGATTGCCAGCTCGCAGAATCTGTTGGTATAAGTAGCGATGTCGGTACCAACCATTCCGAGAGTCCATAGTTCGTGTTCGAGCTTTTGAATTTCTCCCCGTGGGCAGTATTCTCTCATCATCATGGCTTTTAGGCTCTCCCAGCTTATGGAGTTTGCCACTATTAGGGTAAGTACTTTAACGTGGCTATTCCACCAAGTTAAAGCTTTATCAATAAGGGTGAAAGTTTCAAATTTGACCTTGTTGTGCTCGGGACAGGAGCAGATTTCAAAGACTGCCTCCGCCCTTTCAATCCACTGCCTCAGGGCCATCACACTACCAGTTCCATAAAACATCCGTGGCGTGGCATTAGTGAAGTCCTTATAGGTACATTCTCGGGGTGGTCCATGACTCTCACCATGGTTGGATGGGTGTGTGCCAGATCCCGAGCCATTAGTAATCGAGTTATTGATCTGTGACATGGCAGCTGCCACCGCTACGGTGACTGCTGCTTGGAACATAACAGCATCAAATTGAGGTGGTGGAGGTGGTGGTGGTACAGGTGCTTCCCCACCGTTGCTTCGCCTTGGATTCCTACGCGGAGGCATCCTTCAACTATAGGTTGAGAAGGTAAAGATAAGAATTCCATAGAGTAGAAAATGTATGTGTCTCATGAACTAAATCGCTATAGTTCAACAACAGATGATAGTATGAGTCTTATAATAGAAGAATGAAAGTTATTTGTAAGACTGAAAGTATGAACCAAGTATTTGGTTTCTCAACGACCTTTCAAGGTTTGAATGAAATACTTAACGTAGTAATAATAGTGTCACTTATATTAATATAAAAGTCGTTACAACGATCATGAAAATTTGACCCCTATAAGGGTCTCCGATTACAAAGTTCGAGAAATTTAAAGACTTTTAGCCGAGGTCCTAAGCTATAACAAAATTTGAGTCTTTGACAAGAACTACTTGCGACGTAGGTTGTGCTTGGAGCTTGACTTTGTATCTGATTGCTTCGACTCCATTAGACGCCTATCAAAAGCGGCTTGTTGTTCCCTCAGTTCAGCGAGGGTTGCAATCATTTGCGCTTGGAATGCGTCGGTTTGGAGTTGAGCATTGTCTTGTATCTTGTCCAGCCTACGGATGTCAGAAGTGTGAACCTGCACTTCCACGTTGACATCCCGGAGTCGGCTAGCTTGAACTCCGGACTGATAGGACTGATTGGCTAACTTACCCACCATTACCGGGAGTGCCCGATCAGCCGAACCTCCGCCGCGGACATCATAGAAGTCTCGGAACATGCCGTAGGGA
This sequence comes from Lactuca sativa, assembly GCF_002870075.4. NCBI lineage: Eukaryota > Viridiplantae > Streptophyta > Magnoliopsida > Asterales > Asteraceae > Lactuca > Lactuca sativa. Next base: position 258,027,523 of record NC_056626.2, read on the forward strand.
GGGCGTATGCCTTGTTGTTGGCTCCAATGATGGAGGTGACTTCCCCAAATGGGAGTCGGTCCTTGAAAGTTCCTTACGAAGACGGGAGGTTGAATGGGTGGTGGATCGATCACTTCCGGCTCTGAGTCGGTACCGGAGTCATCATCCACTTCTATGGGTTCCTCGTCCTCTTCGGGATCATCTTCGACCCATCCTCCGTTACCTTGGTTGGGAAAGTAGGGGTGGCCGGGGTGGTGAAATCCAGCCATTTGACTGTACGATAAATAGGGTTATAAGAATTGAATAAAGTTGAAACATGCAAAACATATAAGTTAAACTAGTGTAGATAGCAAATACACTAATACTATTTAAATCCTTGTGTTTGATTCTTGTAATGGTTTGATAAGTTTCGACTTGTTGCTTACTACGATCATTCCTCGATATACGTTGGTCCAATCTCGGGCAAATATAGCTGATCACGCTATATTTGTCCAAAATCTGATTACATGTATCGAGTCTTAATCATAGTGTCAACTTGTCTAAATACTTTTTGTAAAGGTAGATATCAAGAAAATAATTTGTGGTATGCATGTAATTGTACTTAAATGAAGTATCAATTTAAGTTAAACGTAACGCTGCTTAAGCGAAAAAGAAAAATGTTTTGTCAGAGAGTATTAGTCCCTTAAGCATTTATAGTTTGTATATCTTATGTGGTTCGATATACTTAGTTCACTATAAACATTGCTTTGATACCAATCTGTCACTCCCCCAAACCTGAACGGCGGAAACGTTCGGGGGCAGATGCCTTCATGTGGTAACGTAACAAATGAATACATAGTAAAGAAAGCAATACAACCATCATATATATAATTGAAAGTTTACATTTGTCAAAAGTTACATGTTCAAAACCAATTACAATATGATGTCAAAATACGAGATTAAACTGGCGCCGCAGCATCCCTTCATCAAAAGCATAATGATACCTGAAATTACTGATTCCCTGGGACATACACGTAATTTTGAAAGAGTAGATCAGCATTTAAGCTGGTGAGTTTCATAAGTATTTAAGTGACAATGTTTGTATGAAATGAAATGTTTTGTCTTTGTTTGTTTGTGTTTAGAAAATCCTATATTTTCTGCTAGTATAAAAGTAGCCTTCACTCAAGACCAATGTTTGTTTCTAAAATGTATGTCAGTGTAAAATAACCAATGTGTTTGAAAACCTTGTAAATCAATGCATTTTTAATACCCCATGTGAGTTTTATAACCATACTATTGACTCGGAATGCCTATACACAACGTTCTTCAGGCGTTAGAATGTTATGACGTTTGCCACCCCAAACGGTGGACTATAGCTAACAGTCAGGGCGCGGGTTGTCAAGCCCGTATAGATCTATACACAAACACATGCTCCCCCTTCAAGGGATTCTGGTATATAATACAGGACTTGAGATGTGTACTCGAATGTACGTGAAGTTAGTGTCTCACAAAAACCGGTGTATAAAAACAGATCTAGTTGTTAAAATGTTTCGTTTGTTTTTGTATATGAAAGTGACTTCTTGAAATTCGTGTTTCTAGTACGTAAGAGTTAGAAATTTTGTTCGTAAAACTATACCTATTATAGTTTTAAAAGTGTGTCTTGTTTGTTCAGAACTACCTAGAAAAGGAATCATTTGTTATGTAAGCATAGATTTTTGTAGAGCCTAAGATAGAAAAATATACATAAAATCTAAGAAAATGTTTAGTTTATACATGCATTACAACAATTTATATTTCAAAAGATGGAATATAACATATTTTATATATATGAAAGTTCCCTATATAGTTTATAAATCACATATGATTCTACTTAATTAAAGTGTATAAAAATCTTTATATATAACACCCGATAGTAGTCGTGTGTTTTACTTGTATTTCCCCCCTTAGAAAGCATATAAAAGCATTTAGAATAATTAAAAAGGGTTAATTAAGGGGTATGAACTCACTTGAAAATTTGAAGATAGCGAGATGGAAAACCGGGCAGAGTTTCGTCTCGGGAAACGGATTTTTCTCGGGATTCTCGGGAATCTTGGGAGTAAAATCGACCCTCGGGACTTGAGAAAAAATGACCAGGGCTTCGGGTTTGAACGGGCACGGAAAACGAGGCAAAACACAAGGGAAAAGAGAAGAAATGAGCAAGTTTTTCGGAAGCCTTCGCATTCTATTTATAGCGGTCTGAGAAGCCTCGGTATGCGGGGCGTACACTCGTACGCAGCGCGTACTCATACGTCATGCATGACCGACTCCTCGACTGCCTCGGCTTCGGATGGGACGGCGGGTCGGATGGGCGGGTCAGTAGCTTCACATAGGGGCGATGTGGACGGACCGAGACCAAGGCCCTCGGGTACGCAGGGCGTACGGGGTTACGCGGCGCGTACCTCGGATGAGGACGCTGACTCCCTCTTCGGATATTACCGGATTTTTGATTTATTTTATATATAAATTATTTAATAAACTGCAAAAAATCATATCTTCTTCATACGAACTCCGTTTTCGATGGTCTTTATATCCACGCGTAGGTGAGACTACGCTCTACAACTTTCGTTTAGACTCCGTTGGCAAATTCCGAATTTTTTTTTATAGAATGACGTGATTAAGGTATTTCTTTAAAAATTCATAACTTCTTTATCTGACGTCGGTTTTTGCTAGACTTTTTACCGCTGAAATACCATTGTCGAGACCTTCGATTCTCGTTTAGGTCATTCCGGTCAAAAGTCGCTCGATCTCCGATTCGAGTTTTTAGCTGTCTGTTGCTAAGCTGAACTTGGAAAAATCATAACTTCAATATACGAAGTCGGATTTGGGCGTTCCTTTTATGTACGATCATGGTTTCATGACATTTAAACATAGAAGGAATTTAAAAAGACATTTTTGTACATTTTATTATCAAAGTTAATTTTATTAACTCAAAAGTGGTTACAATACTTGACTTTTTAGGACGTTACAAAGAATTGAAATATCGGGTTGTCACAGTACACGTTCTGGATCAACGTTTTGTTCGGCCGCTAGGGCAAGGCAGTGTCTACAGCAGGGCTGTAAGGGTTTTGTGGCGTATGTGATGGATACACGGGTGGATTCCGAGAGACCGAAGTCTGTTGAGGAGGTTCCGATAGTGCGTGAGTTCCCTGATGTATTTCCATAGGAGTTTCCGGGTGTGCCTCCTGTGAGCCAAGTGGATTTCAGTATCGATTTGGTTCCGGGGGGCGCGCCTATCGCTATGGTGCCTTATCGCCTTGCACCTCCATAGATGCAAGAGTTATCCTCGCAGCTTCAGGAGCTGCTGGGAAAGGGGTTTATTCGGCCGAGCAGCTCGCCGTGGGGAGCGCCTATCCTCTTTGTCAAGAAGAAGGATGGTTCACACTGGATGTGCATTGATTATCGAGAGTTGAACAAGCTGACGGTCAAGAACCGTTACCTGTTGCCGAGGATCGACGATTTGTTTGATCAGTTGTAGGGAGCGTCGTGGTTCTCCAAGATCGATTTGAGGTCTGGATATCATCAGGTGAGGGTGCGAGATGAGGACGTCCAGAAGACAGCGTTCAGGACGCGTTATGGGCATTACGAGTTTGTGGTGATGCCTTTTGGGCTCACCAATGCCCCGGCAGTGTTCACGGATCTCATGAACCGAGTGTGCAGGCCGATGCTGGATCGGTCGGTGATTGTATTTATCGAAGACATTTTGGTATATTCGAGATCTACAGAGCAGCATGAGGAGCATTTGAGAGAGGTTCTTGGAGTTCTGAGATCGGAGAGGCTTTATGCCAAATTCTCCAAGTGTGATTTCTGGTTGCAGGAGGTCCAGTTCCTAGGACATCTCGTTTACTAGAAAGGGATATTGGTCCAACCGGCCAAAGTTGAGGCGGTGATGAGTTGGGAGGTGCCGAGGTCACCCTCCGAGATCAGGAGTTTCCTAGGGTTGGCAGGGTATTATCGGAGATTTATCAAGGATTTCTTTAAAATCGCAGTGCCACTCACCAGGTTGACCCGGAAGGGTGTTGCTTTTTCATGGGGCCCCGAGCAGCAGGCCTCCTTTGAGACACTTCGCCAAAGGTTATGCGAAGCCCCAGTGTTAGCCCTTCCGAAAGGGATGCAGGACTTTGTGGTATACTGTGACGCATCGATTTTGGGGTTGAGGGCGGTGCTGATGTAGAGAGGGCATGTGATAGCATATGCATCGAGGCAGCTGAAGCCTCATGAGATGAGATCTCCCACCCATGCTTTAGAGTTGGGGGCAGTGGTGTTTGCCCTCAAGATTTGGCGTCACTACCTGTATGGGGTTCGGTGTACGATATACACGGACCATAAGAGTTTGAAATATTTGATGGATCAGCCCAACCTAAATATGCGATAGAGAAGGTGGTTGGATGTGGTCATGGATTATGATTGTGAGATCCTGTACCACCCAGGCAAGGCTAATGTTGTGGCCGATGCACTGAGCCGCAGGGCGGAGAGCACCCCGCTGCGGGATGTATGTTTGAGATTGACCGTGATAGCTCCAGTGTTGGACGCCATTCGTGGGGCACAGGCCGAGGCTGTGCAACCTGAGATGTAGAATAAAGATCGGGTTGCTGGTTTGATTTCAGAGTTCGTTACCGATGGTCGGGGGCTTATGACATTTCAGGGGCATATCTGGGTGCCGTCTGTGGGAGGAACGCGTACCATTTTGATGGAAGAGGCTCATCGGTCGAAATTTTCGATCCATCCTGGGGCCACTAAAATGTATTTGGACCTGAGAAAGGAGTATTGGTGAATCTGTATGAAGAGGGATGTTTCGTGGTTTGTTGAGAGGTGCTTGACCTGCCGTAGGGTTAAGGACGAGCACCAGAGGCCGCATGGTAAGTCGCAGCCGTTGGAGGTTCCCGAATGGAAGTGGGAACAGATCACCATGGATTTTATCACCAAATTGCCAAGGACTGCCAGAGGAGTTGATGCAATTTGGGTGATTGTGGACAGGTTGACGAAGAGCACTCACTTTCTTGCTAACAGCGAGAGTTCTTCAGCAGAGAAATTAGCAGAGGTGTACATGAGGGAAGTGGTATCTCGACATGGGGTGCCGATCTCGATTGTTTCAGATCGTGATGTGCGTTTCACTTCCAGATTCTGGAAGAAGTTTCATGAGGAGTTGGGTACTAGGCTGCATTTTAGTACCGCATATCATCCCCAGACAGACGGTCAGAGTGAGCGGACGATTCAGACGCTCGAGGACATGCTACGGGCATGTGTGCTGGATTTCGGGGGAAGTTGGGATGCATATTTGCCCTTGATAGATTTTTCCTACAACAACAGCCATCATTCAAGCATTGGTATGCCGCCCTTTGAGTAGTTGTATGGGAGGAGGTGTCGGACCCCCATTTGTTGGGGAGAGGTTGGACAGCGTGTGATGGGCAGTACAGAGATCGTGCTTCAGATGACAGAGCAGATCCAGCAGGTCATACAGAGGTTGTTGACCGCTCAGAGTCGTCAGAAGAGCTATGCAGGCAGACGATGCTCCGAGCTTGAGTTTCAGGTCGGCGACCTTGTACTCCTAAAGGTCTCTCCTTGGAAAGGAGTGATTCGATTCAGGAAGAGGGGCAAGTTGGGGCCCCGATATATTGGTCCATTCCGAGTGATCGCGAGGGTAGGCCGGGTAGCCTATCGTTTGGATTTCCCAGCAGAGTTAGGGCAGATTCACGACACTTTCCATGTGTCGCAACTGAGGAACTGTATAGCCGATGAGTCGGCAGTGGTTCCATTAGAGGATATTTAGGTGGATGCGAGCCTGAATTATGCTGAGAGACCAGTGGAAATAAGAGATCGGAAAATCAAGGTTGTGAGGAACAAGGAGGTACCCTTGGTTTTGGTTGAGTGGCAACATCGGAAGGGGTCCGAGATGACTTGGGAACTGGAGCGTGAGATGTGTGAGCAGCATCCGGAGTTATTTGCATAGCGAGACTTCGAGGGCGAAGTCTAGTTCTAGTGGGGGAGAATTGTAACAGCCCAGATTCCTAGGTATTAGTTATTCTTATATTATTTGATGATTTGTGAGGAGACTCGGCGAGTTGGAGCTCAAACTCGCCGAGTATGATTGCGGTTTTGACACAGATTCGTGGTCAGACTTGGCGACTCCAAAAGGTGGACTCGGCGAGTCCACGCTGTTTAATGAAACCCTAATTTCTAGGGTATGAGGCCTAGTTAAAGGGGCTTATGGCCGTCATTTGCGGCCACCAACCCCAGAGAGAACCCTAAAGAGTCCTTGAGCATTTTGTGAGAGAGAGGAGGAAGATCCTTGACTATTTGTGGGTGTTTTTGCATATAGAAGAGGATCAAGGCAAGAGGAGACCAAAGGAGGTGCTAATCCAGTGATTCTTGAGCTCAAAGACTTCATTTGAGGTAACAATTCGTTCCTTTCTCAGTCCTTGGTGTAAGTCATAGAGTTAGGGTTTCTTGGTGGAAAGATCCATGGAGTAATTGGCCTCTTCATGTGTTGGTGCTTTAGATCTGGACCCAAAGAGGTCCAGAGACTCTTTTCCCTCAAGATTTATGAGTATTAATGGAGGCCAAGAACTTAGAATAGCATTCTAGAGACCATATCATCAAATAAGGCCTTTGGACCTTTGCATGAGCACCAAGATTGTAACTTTACATGATGAATGTGTTTGGAAGGACTGGATCTATGAGTGATTGGAACGGATCTGACCTCAGGAGTGAGTTTGAGTTTACGCATGGCATAGACTCGCCGAGTTCAAAGAACAGACTCGGCGAGTAGCATGAAGATTGTCCTTAACCACTCAGCGAGTGGTCTTGCCGAGTTAAGGTGTTGACTCAGTGAGTCAGGAGAGTCAAGGAGGGTTGTCGAGTGGAATGAGTCAAGCTGGAACTCACCGAGTTGTTCATGAGACTCGGCGAGTTGAGTCGTGGTGGCCCCGCGATTCATGCCAGGTAGAACTCGTTGAGTTAGGGAAGTACTCGACGTGTCAACAGAGGATTCTAGGGAGTCAGTGAACACGTATAGACTCGCCGAGTCGCTCTAGTGCACCCGCTGAGTCCGGTCAGAGTTGACTGTTGACCAGAGTTGACCTGTGTTGACTTGATAGGGGTAGTCAACCTTAGTTGTGAAAGTGTTAATTAGAGATACATTGTGTTATAGGAAGATTATAGCTCGGAGGATCGAGCGCGAGTGATTCCGGGATTTGCGAGTTATCGAGATACGCGAGGTGAGTCTTCTCACTATACTTTACCTTGAGTAGGTAATCAGAGTTATGTGACAGAGTATTTGTATGCTATATGTATGTTATGTGTTGTATTGCATTATTTCTATGTGATTTATGTTGTGCATGTTTATAGAGTTGGAACCGGAAGGTTCCTAGAGTTAGAACTAGAGGGTTCACAGAGTAGGGTCTACGGACCTACAGAGCTATAGCCTCGAGTGGCTAATATGTGTTATGCGTGGTATTTTGGGGAACTCACTAAGCTTTGTGATTACAGTGTTGGTGTTATTTGTTTCAGGTACTAGCGATGACCGTGGGAAGGCGTCGGCTTGATCAGTACACACTCATGGGATTTTTATGATATGTGATCTTGGAATTCTTTGTATGACATGGATTGGAGTTTCAAACATTGATGTTTTATGAAAATTAAATGAATATGTTTTTATATGATGCGAAAAATTATTTTCAAAGTTACGGTGTTACAGTTTTGAAAGTAGTCTTCTACCAAGACCTAACTGTTTTGAAAGTAGTCTTCTACCAATACCTGACTGTTTTGAAAGTAGCCTTCTACCAAGACCCGACTGTTTTGAAAGTAGCCTTCTACCAAGACCCGATTATACAACTATTATTATTATTATCTAACCTACCTCATTGATTATGTGAATAAGGCACATAGTAAAGGTATTAATAAAATATTGACTGGAGTTTTATATCCTTTTGTAATTGTCGTAAGTACTATAGTATTTATAATAAGTGACTACTTTTGTACTATTTTGCCTTAACTGAGGGTTAAGGCATAATGTGATGGCTAGATCCTAGGCTAGACGCTCCCCTGTGAAAGAGATTTTGGGACCCACACGTGACCCCTGCATGATTGCAAGACACGAACATCCACATTACTGTGATCATGTATACCCAATATAACTATCACAATGCGTTAGTGATTCATTGGTATAGTTAGATCCTGAAATCGTTCCATGTTATGACACCTAGTTATGTCTGTTCTATTATCGTATATGTAAACATATTCATGTAAGCGTATCTATGTAAACGTACTCATGTAAGCGTATCTATGTAAGAGTATATATGTAAGTGTATCTATGTAAACGTAATCATGTAAGCGTAATCATGTAAGTGTATCTATGTATTAGTATAGACTCATGAATGAACTGACTCTTGTGTGATTCCTTGTACTTGGAATGGTAAGTAGTATCTCCTAACTATACCTATAATAGTTACTAATAATGTACGTGTATAACCAGAAGTATGCCTTTGCTACCCAAAGGTACTGAACTGACTGAAGAAAACTTTTCTGTCTACAGATGTATACATGATATATAACTAATATTTAGATGACATTCAAACGGATAACTGATACCCCATAGCCACATCCCAACGAGGAAAAGGAAATAGAGTGAGTTAGCCTTCCTAAGTCCTTTAAACATTACTTATGTAACTATACATACATGGGCATGCATTTGATAATCTAAAAGCATAAAAGAAGTTTTGTAAATCCTTTGAAAAAGATTAATATCTAAGAAAAGATCGACTTGATGTCAGTTTATAAAACGGTTTGAAAGTATTTTGTTTGAATAAACAGTTTAAGTATAAAGAAAACCTTTGTTTGAAATACATTTGTAACAGAGTTTGAATAGAAACATGCAGTGTATAAAGCAGTTTGATAAAGAGTTTTAAGCATATAAAAATGTTTAAGGAAAACATTTGAAGAAATTTGTTTGGTAAAACAGCTAACGTAGAGTAAATCCATTTGCATGTTAGTTATTAATCACATGTGATTGATATAATAACTACCACGATTCAAATTGTATTCCCCCCATAAAGAATTTAAAAGCATTTAGAAATATTTAAAAGGTTAATTTAAGGGTTATGAACTCACCTGCAGCGAGTGGATCAGATGGAAGTATCGGACAAGTGCTTGGTGTCAAGTGAAGACTTAGACACGCACAATGATCCTAATAACTATAAAGATATATGTATATAAACAATTAGTGATTATAGCACTAATTAAACATGTATAAATATCCTAATGTGAGGGAAAACACTTTGGTAAAAGTGTTAGGAGGCTATCGGGTTGCAACAAAGGGGTGCAAGGCCTCATACGGGAGTTTATGGTCCAATGACCATGTTTGTTGGAGTTTACGGCCCAGGGGAGTTTACTCCAGGCCGTAAACTCTCAATTGGTCACCAAAAGGGGCTTAAAACTCTAAGGGTTTAAGTGGTTTAGTGCTCCAAAGCTTAAACAAGTGTTTGGGTGAGTTTAAGGTCCTAAAATGACCATAACTTGGAGTTTACTGTTTTTGGACATCTCATGGGAGTTTACTACCATAAACACATGAGTTTATGGTAGTAAACTAATGGTTAACCATCCATTTCGTGAAATGAGATCCCTAGGTCAATGGTGTAAGGTTCTAGACTATTGTTCAAGACTTAACAAGTTGTTTAGGGCACTAAAACACACTTTGGGGGAGTTTACAGTTTTCGGAGATTTCCAAACCGTAAACCCATATTCCAGGGGGGTTTTGGTGCTTTTTATGTGCTAGAACCATCAAGGAAGGGATCCGTGTCAGGTTCTAAGTTATAGGAAAGAGTTAGAAGCACTTTGGCACCCAAATTAGGGTTTATGGTCCAAGCTGTTCTTGGACCGTAAACACCATTGATCTTGGGTTTCAATGGCGTTTTCTTCATGTAAAGTGTATCAAGCCTTAACATACTGTAGGATATAAGTACTTACAATATAGAAGCTTGAAATGGTGCTAAAAGTCCAAGAACACTAGTGTGTGTTCTTGGTGTTCTTGGTGAAAGTTGAAGAATCAACCTTTTTGAACATTTTCACCGATGGATGTGTGTTAAAACACTAGATTAGGTGATATACTAACTTTAAAGGTCTAGAAACACTTACTAGATTGAAGATCATGAAGAAAACTTGGATAATACTTGAGAGAGTTTGAGGTTTGTTCTTGAAAAGGTGGAAAAATTATATAAATGACTAGGTGTCACTTATATACCGCCTTCCTTGGGGTTTACATCCGTAAACACCATTGTTTAGGCCGTAAACTCCTATATTTTGATGTGTCGGGACTTTATTGTTGCACAATAAACCCTAGGGAATCCTCTCTCTTGATATCTCCTAAGGTGTTAATCCTAAAATACTCAAACTTATTCCAAAAAGTCTCAAAATTAGCAGAAACTGTTCTGACTTCTACTGAATGGAAATGTTGTACAGAATAGAAATTTCGGGTTGTCACATCATCCCCTTGTTAGAGGGAATTTTGTCCCGAAATTAGAATTTAGGTAAGGAAATAGGTATGAATGATCGTGCCAAGAGGTGGGGATACATCCTAATCGATTGATTCCCGTGCTCCCCAGTGAATTCTGGCCCCCAGTTGGCATTTCCAGCGAACCTTCTCTATGGGATGCGGCGTTGCTTCGTTCGCTTGACCTCTCGGTCGGTGGGCACTACGGTTCTTCGACGAAGGCGAGGCTCTCGTTGATCTCGATCTCGTCGAGTGGGATTACAAGAGTCCTGACGGAAAGGTACTTTTTCAAGTTCGAGTCGTGAAGGTACAATGTACATTACTGAATTTGCGGGGTAGGTTATGTTGCGGATGTTTCCTTGCCTTTTCTTACTACGAGAGTACATAAATAAGTCATTTACAAGGAGAATGACGAATCGATCCTAGTAAGAACGGCGTACCCTATTCATTACGTTCATGAATACTACGGGCATATTCGTCGTATCCGGGGGTATCGACTTTAGAAGATTGTCCTCGGGACATCCATCGCTGACACTTGTATCTGGTGATATTCGGATCTTAAGTCTATTTTTGAAAGGTAAATAGTTCCTTGCAGTTGGTCAACCGACTCATCTATGCGAGGTAGAGGGTAATGATTTCTAATGGGAATCTTGTCAAGGTCTTAGAGGATGAGGTACTCCAAGCATGAGTACTTCAGAGTTTTGAAATGATGGCTTCGCTAGAAAGACGATTTTGGAGAACGAGATGTGTGCAAAAAATTGGTGTTGCGAGGATCGAGTTGAGTCATGTTGTATGATAATGTCGGGATCATATGGAAACTAAAGGCATTAGATTTGAACATAAGGTGTTACCGACAAAACACAACAGTGGAACCTTTAACAGAGTTACAATACTTTAGTTTTACCACGAGACTATTGTTGCGAACAAGGTATACTACAAAGACAAGTATACGCAGCATGAGGGTCCCTTTACTGACAGGATCCCGCAGAAGATAAGACTCGAGTTGCACTAATTTAAAATAGTTTATAGTTCTGTTACAAATAAACGCCTTAATTACTTTAACTTGGGTCCGGAGTAGCCTCTCCTGCGGCAGTGATCCTTAGAATTATGTTGTCTGCGCCGGAGTTCTTTGTTATAGGACAATCCTTCTTGAAGTGCCCTATCTCACCGCATTGGTGACATGTCTGGCTAGTACTAGCTTTGGTGCGAGCCAGAGTTATGTTCACATGGGTGCCCTCCTCATTCATCCACTTTGAAACTTTCCTCTTATAGGGTCCGACTTTACCACCATCTTTGGGTGTCGGGTTGGTCCCGATGACAGGAACTTGAATGATGGGTCGTGCCAGTGCTCCACAGCTACGACCATGGTGCCCTATTTTTAGGCAATTGAAACATTGCATTTCATGGAAAGCCCCATTATGATGAGAGTTGCACTTGTTACACTTCATAAGTTTTCCTTCCTATGGTCAGGTCGGTACTGGGAATGTAGGGGCCGCCACTTGTTGCTGTTCCATGGCAAGTCTTTGGGATCTATTGCGCTCCTTTTGGGCTTGGCGCTTTCGTTTATTCCTCTCAGTTTTTCAGCTTTGTAGTTCCGTGACTGTTGTCATTTTTTGGTATCCCGGTTTGGTACTTCAATTGGAATTGTCGACTCCTTTGTCAGGCTTGTTTGTGTTGTCAGAGTTGATGTGTGTAAGGAAAGTTGTCACAACAGTTGCTACCGTATCCTGTAATGTAGTGGCGTCGATATGGAGGATAGGGGTTTCGCTGCTCGGCTGACTATTTCTGGGTGACGACATGATTCTGTTACACGAAAAGAGAATGAATTCGTGAGCGAGTATGGTTGAACCTGTATCAATTTGATTCTGGCTAAGAACTGAGTTATTATAAATGAAAACATAGCTTATACACGTTATGATATAATGAAGAATGGGCGGCTAATAAATTGTGTGATTCTACTCTAGTCTCACATCCCAACGAGGAAAAGAAACTAAATTAGAAATCTCACATTCTATTGTCTACAAGGTCTTCGTTATATAAAACTCGGGAATGTATAAGCGAGGAAAATCATTATAATAATCTTCTTACGAATCTTATTTGTTGAACTAGAATTTCTGGCAGCGGCTACCATTGACCCTAGATGTACTTTGATCGTTCAATTGAAGAGTAAGAGTATGATCTCGAAGGTTTGACCTACATCCCTATGACACAGTCCTAGTACGGAATGGAAGTATGTTCATGAAGTTCTGACCTACATCCCTAGGATGCAGTCCTTGTACGGAATGGAAGTATGTTCACGAAGGTTTGACATACATCCCTATGATGCAGTCCTAATATGGAATGGAAGTATGTTTACGAAGGTCCGACTGTCACACCGTAAAACCGAGAACGGCGGAATACGTTTTGGGATAGGGGACGTCATGTACAGTATCATAACAATTGCATAATAGTAAAAACAAGCAACAACAACCATTGCATTAATACAGTAATTGTAAATACAAGCGTGTTATGTACAGTTTGATAGACACCAAAAGTATAAACAAAATAAAAGATGGGTCTTGTATATGCTCCATCTTCTCAAAAAGTTGCATCAGTACCTGTCTATTTTTTACTTGAGAATACAAGTATTTTTGAAGACAAGTATCAGCATAAAGTTGATGAGTTCATAAGAATTTAGAGTCGTTGCTTGTATAAAAGTGTTTAAAATCATGTAATGTAAAAGTTGTGATTAATGTTTGAAAATAGTAAAATCCCTAGAAAATCCTATATTTTCCAGATTTGCATATTTGTAAGTTTGATCCTTTGAGTGTGTAAAAGTTTTCCCATTGAGACTGTTAATCATGAAAAAATGGGTATAGATTTCATTTATGTAAAGTAAATGAGGAAAGATAATATCTTATTTCAGCAGTTTTAGTGTCGGCTGGATATAGTAGTGTTGCAAACTTTAGTTTGGTAATATATGTATATATATTCACTTCGGGGAGTTAGTTTTTAGCCATTCATTCTTAGTGTGTTAATTTGGGTATGAATGTGATTTCTCATGTAACAAATCTAAGTGATAATAGGGTGTAGCGATGTTTCGTCACCCCTGGGCCTGGTCGGCTCGGACTGTAGTTAGCAGTCGGGATGTAATAGTGTCTGTCTTGTATAGATATATACATGTAGTGGTTGCTTTCCCTTCGCGAAGCTCTGGTTACATGGTGTTTGCACAGTAGGGTTCCGTATAGAGGAAATAGTGTGTCACATTCTGGATTAGTGTATTATCTTGTATTATAGTATAATGAACTTTCGAGTATAATGTATAGAGTGTTCTCTTTAACATGTATTCACTTGTAATAGTAGTAATTATAGTAAGCATCATAGTGATAGGGATAATGAGTAGTGGTCTTAACTATACCTATTATAGTTAAATAGAGTGTGGGATTGCATGCCTTTGATTTACAAAGGTATTGAATTAAGTGAAGACTTTCATATCTAACACAAATATATATGATATATAACTAAGAATTCAACAACAGTCGGACAGATAACAGTATACCCTAAGACCACAATCAAACTAGAATAGGAAGTAAGGCGAGCTATCAGTCCTAAGTCCTTCAAGTCTTACTTATATAAATATATTGGTGTAGATATAGTTTTAAAAGAAAAGAGGTTTAAAAATAATTTGAAAATAGTTTAATAACAGTTTAACATAAAATGCGTTTGATAGTTATTTAAAAAAGTTTTGTTGACAAAGCAGTTAAAAGTATAGAAAATCCTTTTTGATAACAAGTTATAAATCATATGTGATTGATACTATAACTTGTAGTATTCAACTTGTATTCCCCCCCCCCCCATAAAACATTTAAGAACATTTAAAAGGTTAATTAAGGGGTATGAACTCACCTGTAGCGAGTGGATCGGATGGAAGTCTCGGTTGAGTGTTTGGTGTCAAGTGAAGACTTGAACACACTTTATGACCCAAGTAACATATGAAGACATATGTTTACATATAATTAGTGATTAAAACACTAATTTAACACGTATAGACATCATAATGCGAAGAAAAATGCTTTGGTCAAGTGCTAGGAGGCTATTGGGTTGCAAGGAAGGACTGTAAGGCCTCACTATGGAGTTTACTCCTCAAATACTCACCTTATGTGAGTTTCCGGTTGAGTGACCAATTCCTCCATGTGTTTACAGCCGTAAACTCATGGGAGGAGTGTATTTGAGCTCCTAAGGGTCTCTTACATCACTAGAAATGGTTCTAAGGTTAAATCCATGGCTTAAGAAGTGATTAAGGTTAAAAACGGGCATTCCCTTGGAGTTTGCGGTCCTTGGACCACTCCTTGGGAGTTTACGGTCGTGAACCCTATGGTTTATGGCCGTAAACCCTTGGAAACCTCTTATCCTTTGTTTATGTGGTCCTAAGCTTAATCCTACAAGTTTCTATGTTATGGTCCAAGGCTAAATAAGGGTTTTAGGGCTCATTTTGCAACATTTGAGGGAGTTTACGGCCTAAGAATGTTCTTGGGCCATAAACCCTCATTCAAGCCTCCAAACTTGATGTTTAAGGTCCATAACACTTTAAGGTTAAGTTCTAAGCTAGTCTCTAAGCCTAAAAAAGGAATTTGGGAGCATTTTGGCACCCTTTTAGGGGTTTACGGCCTAAGAAGGTTCTTGGGCCATAAAGTCCTTGTTCTTGACATTCTTGGATGATTTTAATGCTATATTGACATGAAATGAGCTTTAGTATAATCTAGGGTAAGAGAACTTACAGTTTGGGGGGCGAAAACTTGC
Source organism: Lactuca sativa (assembly GCF_002870075.4). Classification (NCBI taxonomy): domain Eukaryota; kingdom Viridiplantae; phylum Streptophyta; class Magnoliopsida; order Asterales; family Asteraceae; genus Lactuca; species Lactuca sativa. The sequence continues at coordinate 258,042,782 of NC_056626.2, forward strand.
GGATTTTTGGAAGAATTGGGCCTTGAAGAGAGAGAGTAGAGAGAGAGAGGGTGACTAGAGTGGTAAAAGTTCAAGTTGATGACCACTAAACCCTTATATAGGGTTTGGGTTTGTGTCCATGTGGGAATCTACCCAATACCAACGTTAAATGGAGTTTAAAATTTTACCCGATTAAATGGTCGTAACCCGGCTTAGTCGTAAACTAAAATTTTTCTCAATTAAATTCGAGGGTGCTACATGTGGTTTTATTTCGTTTCAACACGTTATGAAATAAAATAAAAACATTAATTTATTTGACTAACCCAAAAGTTTTAATGAAAATCATAATAACAATTATATTAGCGGAAATGGGTTATTGTGACGGAACAAATTTCAGGTTGTCACACCATCCCCCCGTTAGAGGAAATTTCGTCCCGAAATTTAGAATTCAAGTAGCTAAGTTACTACAATACAGCTAAGCAAAGATATGAGGATATTTGAGTTTCATTTGATCCTCACGCTCCTAAGTGAACTTCGGTCCTCGCTTGGCGTTCCAGCAAACCTTCACAATTGGCATGCGATTTTGTTTCGTTCGTTTGATCTCTCAGTCCATGATCTCCATAGTTTCCTCTATGAAGTTGAGGCTCTCGTTGATCGCGATCTCATCTAGTGGAATTACGAGTGTCTCGTCTGAAAGGCACTTCTTCAACTTTGAGACGTGGAAGGTAGGGTGTATGTTACTGAGTTCCTGGGGTAGGTTAAGTTTGTAAGCTACAGGGCCGATTCTAGCGAGAATCTCGAAAGGCCCTATGTACCTTGGATTTAGCTTTCCACGCTTTCCAAAGCGTATCGTGCCCTTCCAGGGTGAAACTTTCAAAAGGACTCAGTCTCCCACCTAGAAATCCAAAGGTTTTCTTCGTTTGTCTGTGTAGCTTTTCTGTCGATCCCTAGCAGCTTTTAATCGTTCATGAATCTATACAATCTTCTCGGTCGTTTCTCGAATGATTTCCGGACCTGTAAGAGAGCTGTCAAGAACTCGTCCTTTAGCTAACTGAGTGTCACCCACCTCAGCCCAACACAGAGGGGATCTGCACTTTCGGCCGTAGAGGGCTTCGAATGGAGCTGCCTTGATGCTCGTGTGATAACTGTTGTTGTAGGAAAACTCGACAAAGGGTAAGTAGGTATCCCATGTCTTACCAAAGTCGGTCACACAGGCTCGCATCATATCTTCCAGGGTTGGGATAGTCCTCTCACTTAGTCCGTCGGTCTGTGGATGGTAGGTTGTACTCATGTCCTGCCTCGTCCCTAATGCGATTTGCAGTGATTGCCAAAATCTTGAAGTAAACCTACCATCTCTATCGGAGATAATAGATATAGGGACACCATGCAGCCGTACGATTTCCTTAATTTATGTTCTTGTGAGTTTCTCCATCTTGTCTATCTCCTTGATGGGCAGAAAGTGTGCAGACTTGGTCAATCTATCGATGATAACCCATATGGTATCAAGCCCACCTGTTGCCTTGGGTAGATTGGTTATGAAATCCATAGTGATCCGCTCCCACTTCCATTCAGGTATCTCCGGTTACTGTAGTAGACCTGATGGATTTTTATATTCGGCCATATCCTTTGCGCAAGTAAGGCATTAAGTAATGAAGGTAGCAATCTCTGCTTTCATGTTTGGCCACCAATATGACTTCTTGAGGTCCAGATACATCTTATCTTAACCTGGGTGAACGGAATATCGAGTGTTGTGTGCTTCCTTCATGACCATGTCTCTGAAGCCACCATGTCACGGTGTCCAGATTCGTCCCATGAGATATAAGGCTCCATCAACCTTGACTTCCAAGTTCTTATGCATTCCTTGTAGGGATTCTCCCGCCACATTTTTAGGCTTCAACGCTTCGAGCTGAGCTTCCTTAATATGTGCGGAGAGATGCGAATGGATAGTCATTGTTAATGACTTGACTCTTCGACCAGAATGTTCTTTCCGGCTTAGGGCGTCTGCTAATACATTGGCTTTACCCGGATGATAACGAATATCGCATTCATAATCATTGAGTAGCTCGACCCACCGTCATTGTCTCATATTGAGCTCCTTCTGGTTGAATATGTGTTGTAGACTTTTGTGGTCGGTGTATGTCGTGCTCTTCGTACCATACAGGTAGTGTCTCCAGATCTTTAGGGCGAACACAACCGCTCCTAATTCGAGGTCGTGTGTGGTGTAGTTGACCTCATGTGTCTTCAACTATCTTGAGGCGTAGGCGATGACGTTACCTTGTTGCATCAAAACACGACCAAGCCCCTGATTTGATGCATCCCAATATACCACAAAATCTTCTGTCCCTTCGGGGATGGATAGTATTGGTGCAGTGCATAAGGCTCGTTTCAGGGTTTGGAATGACTTCTCCTGTTTCTCTCCTTAGTCAAATGTCACAGCTTTCTGGGTCAATGTGGTAAGGGGTTTCGCAATCCTAGAGAAGTTCTGAATGAATCTGCGTTTGTAGCTAGCGAGTTCTAGAAATTGACGAATTTATGTAGGCGTCTTCGGTGCTGACCTCTTCTCAATAGCTTTAATCTTGGATGGGTCCATGTGGATTCCTTCCTTGCTAACCACGTGTCCTAAGAATTCGACTCTTCGGATCCATAATTCGCACTTAGAAAACTTTGCATATAACTTCTCCGATCGTAGGGTTTCTAGGACTCGTCGTAGCTGATCGATGTGCACATCCTTACTCCGAGAGTAGACAAGTATGTCATCAATGAAGACGATGACGAACTGATCCAAGTAGGTACGACACACCCTATTCATTAAATCCATGAATACTGCGGGTGTGTTGGTCAGTCCGAAGGGCATCACTATGAACTTGTAGTGACCGTAACGAGTTCGGAAAGCTGTTTTCGGGACATCTTCCTCGAGCACTCGTAATTGATGATACCCGGACCATAAATCAATCTTGGAGAAGTAACTTGCTCCTTGCAGTTGGTCGAATAGGTCGTCTATACGGGGAAGAGGGTAGCGATTTTTGACGATGAGTTTGTTGAGTTCCTTATAATCGATGCACATACGGAAAGACCCGTCTTTCTTCTTTACGAATAAGACCGGTGCTCCCCAGGGTGAGAAGCTTGGCCTTATGAAGCCATTGTTAAGCAACTCGTTACGTTGACCGGACCGCTCTTGCATCTCAGCAGGTGCTAGACGATAAGGCAATTTAGCTGTGGGGGTAGCTCCTGGGATTAGGTTGATTCTGAACTCAACCTAACGTTTGGGAGCTAAACCTGGTAGCTCCTCAAGAAAGACGTCGAGGAAGTCGCATACGACGGGGAAGTCTTTTAGATCTTTCGTTTTCTAGCTCGTGTCGACAACATCTGCAAGGAATACACGATATTCCTTACACAATTACTTCTAGGCTTGAATAATCAAGATGATGCGAAGGCTCGTACTGGGTTTGTCTCCGTAGATTAACAGGGTTTCGTTATTCGGTAGATTTAGATGGATTGCTTTGTCGAAGCATAGGATATCAGCACGATGGAGACTCAACCTGTCCATGCCCATAATGACATTGAAACTCTTGATCGATACTAGTATGAGGTCGATTGGGAATGAATGATCATCTAGCGTGAAGGGTTCATCCTATGTAGATTTCGTTAGAGCTCTCTGTCTTTCCGTTAGCCATTACTACGACGAATGTTTCTTTTAGTAGTTGTGGGGATTGCTTAAGTAAGTGTTTAAAGTTTTGGTTTATCAAGCTTCTTTCTGCTCCACTATCGAATAAGATACAAACATAAGAGTTGTTGAGAAGGAACATACCCGTGACTACTGTGGGGTCCGCTACTGCTTCATTGTGGCCAATAGCGAGTAGTCTTCCTGTTCCTCCTGTATTTCCAGCCTTCGGACAGTTTTTCTTGATATGACCTACCTCACCGCAGCCATAGCAGGCCTGGCTCACTACCGAGCTGGGGACTTGAGAGATAGGTTTGGGTTGGGAACTGCAAAACCAGACGGTATGGCCCTTCCTGTCTCAGTTAGTGTAGTGCAATTCACGGCAGGGGCCGTTGTGATGGAAGGGGCACTTGGGGCACTTGGGTAGGTTTCCAGCATAGGATTTCGTTGGTACATGGGTAGTAGGAGTGGTGGCAGCATGGCGGCCACCATCTGTTGGTTTTTGGAAGAGGATTGAGCTTTCTTGCCCTTCTTCTGATCCCAACGCTTCTTCTTGTTGTCGGTTGACTTGGGTGGTGCAGTGGTAATCACCGTAGTTGTTGATGGGGTGGAGGGAGTTTCATGATCAATCAACCTTTGGGCCAATTCCTTGGCGTTGTGAAAGGTCATAGGGTGTGATGCTAACACGTTCCCTCGATACGGGGGCACTAAACCCCAGATGTATCGTTCTATCTTCTTGCTTTCAGTAGGGATCATGCTAGGACACATAGCTACCAGGTCACAGAACCTAGCAGTATAAGCTATTATGTCGGTCCCTTTCATCTTGAGGTTCCAAAGTTCTTCTTCGAGTTTCTAAACTTCACCCCTAGGGCATTACTCCCTCATCAATAGGTCCTTCAGTGTGTCCCAGTCCATAGCGTTGGCTGTTACCAAGGAGAGTGATTTGACATGGCCATTCCACCATGTCAAGGCCCTTTCGGTGAAAGTGGCAGCAGCGAACTTTATATTTCTTTCTTCGGGGCATGATCACATTTCGAAGACAACTTCAGTTCTTTCGATCCATTGGGACAAAGCAAGGGTCCATCCGGTCCCATTGAAGAATGTCGGTTTGCAATTCATGAAATCCTTATATGTACACCCCTGCGTACATGAGGGAATTTCACCATGTCTGGAGTTGATGCCCATTCCAGCTCCACTGGCATCACCGGAATTCATTTGAGCCATAGCGGCTGTTACAGCTGCAGTTACAGCTGTAGTTACAGCTATTTGAAACATCACAGGATCGAACTATGGAGGAGGAGGTGGGGGAGGTGGAGTTTATGTTGCAGGTATGCCTCTGTTTGGACGCTTGCAGGGAGGCATTCTTCACTGGAATTTTATAAAGATGAAGATAATAGTAAGAATCAATTGTAAATAAGTTGCAAGAGTTTCATAGACCAAATTGACATAGTTCAATTATCAGGTAGTTAATAGAATGCAGAATACTCCTATAGTATTCTTGTTCTAACGTTCTTGTGGTAGTGTTGGTAAGTTTATAGACTTGTTGCAACGTCACGATCATTCTTAGGCACATGCTAGTCACTCCTAGGAAAATGTAGTTGATCAGGCTACATCCACCCAGATGTGACTATATGTCTCTAAGCCTAATTGTGTTGCTCAACAATCTTAATACTTTTGTACTGTTCTAGTAGACACTTTGTATTTATGGATGTATATATATATATATATATATATATATATATATATATATATATATATATATACACTTAGTTAAATATTTTAATATTTAAAAGTATATATCTTAGGTCAGAGTGTTTTAGTCCCAAAGTGTTTATAATTCGTATATATTTTATGGGTTGATATACTTTATTCACTATACACAATGCTCTGACACCAATCTGTCACACCCGAAAACCGAGAACGGCGGAATACTTTTTGGGATGGAGGACGTCATGTACAGTATAATAACAATTGCATAATAGTAAAAACAAGCGACAACAACCGTTGCATTAATATAGTAATTGTAAATACAAGCGTGTTCTATACAGTTTGAAAGACACCAAAAGTATAAACAAAGTAAAAGATGGGTCTTGTATATGCTCCATCTTCTCAAAAGCTGCATTAGTACCTGTCTTTTTTTGACCTGAGAATACAAGTATTTTTGAAAACGAGTATCACCATAAAGCTGATGAGATCATAAGAATTTAGCGCCGTTGCTTGTATAAAAGTGTTTAAAATCATGTAATGTAAAAGTTGTGATTAATGTTTGAAAATAGTAAAATCCCTAGAAAATCCTATATTTTCCAGATTTGCATATTTGTAAGTTTGATCAGTTGAGTGCGTAAAAGTTTTCCCATTGAGACTGTTAATCATGAAAATGTGGGTATAGATTTCATTTATTTAAAGTAAATGAGGAAAGATAATATCTTATTTCAGCAGTTTTACTATCGGCTGGATATAGTAGTGTTGCAAACTTTAGTTTGGTAATATATGTATATATATTCACTTCAGGAAGTTAGTTTTTAGCCTTTCATTCGTAGTGTGTTAATTGGGGTATGAATGTGATTTCTCATGTAACCAATGTGAGTGATAATAGAGTGTCCGATGACCCTCCCGGTCATACATAGTGTAGCGATGTTTCATCACCCCTGGGCGTAGTCAGCTTGGACTGTAGTTAGCTGTCAGGATGTAATAGTGTCTGTCCTGTATAGATCTATACATGTAGTGGTTGCTTTCCTTTTGGGAATCTCTGGTTACATGGTGTCTGCACAATAGGGTACTGTATAGGGGAATAGTGTGTCACATTCTGGATTAGTGTATTCTCTTGTATTATAGTATAATGAACTTTCTAGTATAATGTATAGAGTGTTCTCTTTAACATGTATTAACTTATAATACTAGTAATTATAGTGAGCATCATAGTGATAAGGATAATGAGCAGTAGTCTTAAGTATACCTATTATAGTTAAATAGAGTATGGGATTGCATGCCTTTGAATTACAAAGGTATTGAATTAAGTGAGGACTTTCATATCGAACACAAATATATATGATATATAACTAATAATTCAACGACAGTCGGACAGATAACAGTATACCCTAAGACCACAATCAAACAAGAACAGGAAGTAAGGCGAGCTATCAGTCCTAAGTCCTTCAAGTCTTACTTATATAAATATATTGGTGTAGATATAGTTTTAAAAGAAAAGAGGTTTAAAAATAATTTGAAAATAGTTTAATAACGGTTTAACATAAAATGCGTTTGATAGTTATTTAAAACAGTTTTGTTAACAAAGCAGTTAAGAGTATAGAAAATCCTTTTTGTTAGCAAGTTATAAATCACATTTGATTGATACTATAGCTTGTTGTAGTCATCTTGTATTCCCCCCCCCCCCCATAAAACATTTAATTTCCTTTGAAAGGTTAATTAAGGGGTATGAACTCACCTGTAGCGAGTGGATCGGATGAAAGTCTAAATTGAGTGTTTGGTGTCAAGTGAAGACTTGAACACACTTTATGACCCTAGTAACATATGAAGACATATGTTTACATATAATTAGTGATTAAAACACTAATTTAACACGTATAGACATCCTAATGCGAAGAAAAACACTTTGGTCAAGTGCTAGGAGGCTATTGGGTTGTAAGGAAGGAGTGTAAGGCCTCACTATGGAGTTTACTCCTCAAATACTCACCTTAGGTGAGTTTGCGGTTGAGGGACCAATTCCCCCCATGAGTTTACGGCCGTAAACTCATATGAGGAGTGTATTTGAGTGCTTAAGGGTCTCTTACATCACTAGGAAGTGTTCTAAGGTTAAATCCATGGCTTGAGAAGTGATTAGGGTTCAAAAGGGGCACTCCCTTGGAGTTTGCGGTCCTTGGACCACTTCTTGGGAGTTTACGGTCGTGAACCCTATGGTTTACGGCCGTAAACCCTTGGACACCTCTTATCCTTTGTTTATGTGGTCTTAAGCTTACTCCTACAAGTTTGTAAGTTAAGGTCCAAGGCTAAATAAGGGGTTTATGGATCATTTTGCAACATTTGAGGGAGTTAAAGGCCTAAGAATTTTCTTTGGCCGTAAACCCTCATTCAAGGCTCCAAAAATGATGTTTAAGGTCCAAAACACTTCAAGGTTAAGTTCTAAGCTAGTCTCTAAGCCTAAGGAAGGGATTTGGGTGCATTTTGGCACCCTTTTAGGGTTTTACGGCCTAAGAAGGTTCTTGGGCCGTAAACTCCTTGTTCTTAACATTCTTCGATGATTTTAATGTTATATTAACATGAAATGAGCTTTATTACAATCTAGGGTAAGAGAACTTATAGTTTGGGGGGCGAAAACTTGCGGATTTTTGGAAGAATCGGGCCTTGAAGAGAGAGAGTAGAGAAAGAGAGTGACTAGAGTGGTAAAAGTTCAAGTTGATGACCACTCAACCTTTATATAGGGTTTGAGTTTGTGGCCAGGTGGGAATCTACCCAATACCGACGTTAAATGGAGTTTAAAATTTTACCCGATTAAATGGTCATAACCCGGCTTAGTCGTAAACTAAAAATTTTCTCAATTAAAGTCGTGGTTGCTACATGTGTTTTTATTTCGTTTCAACACTTTATGAAATAAAATCAAAAGATTAATTTATTTGACTAACCCAAAAGTTTTTATGAAAATAATAATAACAATTATTTTATTAGCGGAAATGGGTTACAGTGACGGAATAAATTTCAGGTTGTCACACCGACCTACAGCCCTATGATGCAGTCCTTAGTAAGGAGTAGAAGTAAGTTCGTAGACTAGTCTCAAGACGTTTTTCATTCGCGCCGAGATGTTATAGGTTGGTGGATAATTTGATCCAACCACTGAAAGAGACATCGAAATGATTCTAAGTTAAATTACTATAGTCCAAAGGCTTGACTAGAGCAAGTTGCAGGTCGACTCCAATGAAGGTATTATGAAAGTATTTGAACAAAGAGTGACACAGAAGTTAGGCGACTGTCAATATCATCGACGTTTAAGATGTAACAAGTTCGGCAACATTGACCTTGTAGTAGGTCTGACATCACATTTGAAGTAAAAAAAAAAAGTCCTTGACAGCATAAAGGTCTGACTAAAAGTACTTACAATACAAGGTAGTCACATAGGAAGTGCTACACAGAACATAGACAGGAACACGGTTCTTTAAAATAAAGAAGGAAAGTAAAGCATCTCCTACTGGTGACGGTCACCCCTATGGTGAACCCTTAGTTCAGCTAGTTGACGTTCCATATCAAGCAGGTATCTTTCGTATACCCTATGGCGTACTCGGAGCTCTATGACTTCGGTTCGGGGTTTTAGCTAGTGCTTGCAACAGGGTCTCATGGTTTCTCTCAGATCTTTCTCTTGTGTGTTCAAGGCAATTGGTGCGAATGGTATGCATTCCTATAATAGCATCAACCTCTTTGACACGATGGAGAGTTGTCATGTCTTGAATCTCGTTTCGGGCAACTCTACGGACCAGGATTGGTAGAACTCTGTCTGCAAAGCTTCTTTCGCTTATGATGGTAGAAGCTTCGGTCTCCATTAAACGGAATAGGTTGATCTTGCTCTTCGATCCATGTCTCTAAACCTTATACTCAAGGTGGCGTCGGGCCATGAAAAGACGGACGAGGGTTAGGTTATGGAATGAGAGCTACCGGGTGTAGGTTCTCAACTTCGGGTTCACAGTTATCATCCTCCGAAAGTTCTTCAGCAAGGTGATCATTCAAAGGGATTGGATGATCATTCTCGGGTTCTTCTCCAACCCATCTAGGATTGCCTTCGTTCGGAAGGTACTGGATGCCGTGGGGATGCAGTCCAGCCATGTTATCTACGCAAGAATTGGGTTCAAGAAGTAGTTATTTAGACCAACTATCTAGATAATTATAAGAAGATCTTTATTACTTGCATCAGTATTTGTAAAGTGCATACCGATTATATGTAGTCAAACACGATAGGCCTTTGAATAAGTGACCTTAACTCCAAATTCACGAGGAACAGGGGTAAAGCAAAATTTCAAAGATTCTGAGTCTATATCATCCTTAGTTACATATAACCTTAATGTACCCACTTAGCAACTATTGACCTAGCAATGAAGATCCTCTTTTTCTTTAGTTCTCAAGTATAAAGTACTTATAGTAACACCAAACACCCCTATGGTATTTCGTTGTGGTAGTGTTGGTATGTTTTTAGACTTGTTGCCATATCACAACCATTCTTGGGCATATGCTAATCACTCCTCAGACCAGCATAGTTGATCAAGCTATGACACTCCCAAGACTGACCATACATCCCCGAGCTTACCTGTGATATTCAAAAATCATAATACTTTTGATCTTGTCATTGTGACATGGATTTTAGTATGAATACATGCACACATACTAAATCAAATATTTTATTATTTAAAAGTATAAACTCTTGGTCAGGGTATTTTTAAACCCATTGTATTTATAGTTAGTATATCTTTTATGGGTTGATATACTTAATTCACTATAAACAATGCTCTGATACCAATCTGTCACATGCCAAAACCAAGAACGGTGGAAACGTTATGGGGCGGAGGACGTCATGTAACGTATCACAACGATGCAAAGTAGTAAACAAGCAACAACATCATCCATTGCATTAATAGTATAATTTTAAATACAAGTGTGTTCTTTCATAGTATACATCAACATAATGAATAATCAAAATAAAAGACGAGTCTGGACTGCTCCGTCTTCACAAAACCTGGTTGTTGTACCTGTCTATTTGTGACCTGAGAATACAAGTTATTTTGAAAGCGAGTATCAGCCAAAAACCTGGTGAATTCATAAGTATTAATGTGTCTTTGATTTGTAAAAAATGTAATGAAAGACTTGAAATTGTTTTGAAAGAAAGTTTATATAAGTATGAAAATGTTTGTAATTAGTTCAAAACATTTGAAAAACCCTAGAAATCCCTATGATTCCTATTAGTATAAAGGAAATCTTCTACCAAGACCTAACTGTTTTGAAAGTAACATTCTACCAAGACCTAAGTGTTTTGAAAATAGTCTTCTACCAAGACCCGACTGTTTTGAAAGTAGCCTTCTACCAAGACCCGACTGTTTTGAAAGTAGCCTTCTACCAAGACCCGATTGTACGACTATTATGATTATTATCTAACCTACCTCATCGATTATGTGAATAAGACACATAGTAAAGTTATTAACAAAATATTGACTGGAGCTTTATATCCTTCTGTAATTGCCGTAAGTACTGTAGTATTTATAATAAGTGACTACTTTTGTACTATTTTGCCTTAATTGAGGGTTAAAGCATAATGTGATGGCTAGATCACAGGCTAGACACTCCCCTGTAAAAGAGATTTTGGGACCCACACGCGACCCCTGCATGATTGCAAGCCGCGAACATCCACATTACTATGATCACGTATACCCAATATAACTATCACAATGTGTTAGTGATTCATTGGTATAGTTAGATCCTGAAATCATTCCATGCTATAGCACCTAGTTATGTATGTTCTATTATCGTATATGTAAACGTATTCATGTAGGCGTATCTATGTAAACGTACTCATGTAAGCGTATCTATGTAAGCGTATATATGTAAGCGTATCTATGTAAACGTGCTCATGTAAGTGTATCTATGTATTAGTATAGACTCATGAATGATCTGACTCTTGTGTGATTCCTTGTACTTGGAATGGTAAGTAGTATCTCCTAACTATACCTACAATAGTTACTAATAATGTACGTGTATAACCTGAAGTATGCCTTTGCTACCCAAAGGTACTGAACTGATTGAGAAAAATTTTATGTCTACATATGTATACATGATATATAACTAATATTTAGACGACATTCGGACGGATAACCGATACCCCATAGCCACATCCCAATGAGGAAAATGAAATACAGTGAGTTTGCCTTCCTAAGTCCTTTAAACATTACTTATATAACTATACATATATGGGCATGCATTTGATAATATAAAAGCATAGAAGAAGTTTTGTAAAACCTTTGAAAAAAGATTAATATCTAAGAAAAGATCGACTTGATGTCATTTTATAAAACGGTTTGAAAGTATTTTGTTTGAATAAATAGTTGAAGTATAAAGAAAACCTTTGATTAAAATACATTTGTAACAGAGTTTGAAAAGAAACATATAGTGTATAAAGTAGTTTGATAAACAGTTTTAAACATATAAAAATGTTTAAGGAAAACATTTGAAGAAATCTGTTTGGTAAAACAACTAACGTATAGTAAATCCATTTGCATGTTAGTTATTAATCACATGTGATTGATATAACAACTAGCATGATTCAACTTGTATCCCCCCCATAAAGCATTTAAAAACATTTAGAAACATTTAAAAGGTTAATTTAAGGGATATGAACTCACTTGCAGCGAGTGGATCGGATGGAAGTATCGAACAAGTGCTTGGTGTCAAGTGAAGACTTAGACACGCACAATGATCCTAATAACATATAAGGACATATGTATATAAAAAATTAGTGATTATAACACTAATTAAACATGTATAAATATCCTAATGTGAGGGAAAACACTTTGGCAAAAGTGTTAGGAGGCTATCGGGTTGCAATAATGGGGTGCAAGGCCTCATACGGGAGTTTATGGTCCAATGATCATGTTTGTTTGAGTTTACGGCCCAGGGGAGTTTACTCTTGGCCGTAAACTCTCAATTTGTCTCCAAAAGGAGCTTAAAACTCTAAGGGCTTAAGTGGTTAAGTGCTCCAAAGCTTAAACAAGTGTTTGGGTGAGTTTAAGGTCCTAAAATGACTGTAACTTGGAGTTTACGGTTTTTGGACATCTCATGGGAGTTTACTACCGTAAACACATGAGTTTACGGTAGTAAACACATGGTTACCCATCCATTTCGTGAATTCAGATCCCTAGGTCAATGGTGTAAGGTTCTAGGCTAATGTTCAAGACTTAACAAGGTGTTTAAGGCATTAAAACACATTTTGGGGGAGTTTACGGTTTTGGGAGATTCCCAAACCGTAAACCCATATTACAGGGGATTTTTGGTGCTTTTCATGTGCTAAAACCAATAAGGAAGGGATCCATGTCAGGTTCTATGCAATAGGAAAGAGTTAGGAGCACTTTGGCACCCAAATTAGGGTTTACGGTCTGAGGTGTTCTTGGACCGTAAACACCTTTGATCTTGGGTTTCAATGGCATTTTCTTGATGTAAAGAAGTGTATCAAGCCTTAATATACTCTAGGATAGAATTACTTACAATATAGAAGCTTGAAATGGTGCTAAAAGTCCAAGAACACTAGTGTGTGTTCTTGGTGAAACTTGAAGAATCAACCTTTTGGAACATTTTCATGGATGGATGTCTATTAAAACACTAGATTAGGTGATATACTAACTTGAAAGGGCTAGAAACACTTACTAGATTGAAGATCTTGAAGAAAACTTGGATGATAGTTGAGAGAGTTTGAGGTTTATTCTTGAAAAGGTGGAAAATGATATAAATGACTAAGTGTCACTTATATACCCCCCTTCCTTGGGGTTTACGGCCGTAAACACCATTGTTTAGGCCATAAACTCCTATATTTTGATGTGTCGAGACTTTATTGTTGTATAATGAACCCTAGGGCATCCTCTGTCTTGATATCTCCTAAGGTGTTAATCCTAAAATACTCAAACTTATTCCAAAAAGTGTAAAAATTAGCAGAAACTGTTCTGACTTCTATTGAATGGAAATGTTGTACAGAATAGAAATTTCGGGTTGTCACACTAACACTTACATGGACCAAAATAACCCAAAAAGGTTGCAATTTATGGATAAGGGAGCTCAATTGAGCAAAGATCTAACATCCATTGCTGTTGGTGTAGATCATAACTTCATATATAACTTAAAGACACAAAAATTCATAAATAACACTATAAAATGGATCTAGCATAAAGGACCAGAGTTTTTTACCTCGAAATCCTTGCTAAGGTGAAGATAACTCTAGATCTACTAGCTCAAGCTACTCCCAATCAGCCTCCAAGTTTTCCTCTTCTTCTTCTTCACCACAAAACACCAACAAACTCACTTCCAAGCTCAAATCTCACCAAATACACTTAGGGTTTCCATATTAGGGCATAAGGTGATGGAGGATGATTGATAAAATGTCCAAGAATGAGATAACTTACTTCAATATGGAACAAAGCCTAAAAATTAGGTTTTTCCGCTACACTACGTACGTCATGTGTACTCCTATGTACGCCCTGAATACATAGTTGATCCAGTAATCTAGAAATGAGGTAGTACCCTAAGCGTACTCACAAGGTACGCCCCACGTACTAGCTAGGGACTAAAAATGAACGAAATTCCCATTAAGGACTAAAAAGGAAACATACCAAAACTCGAATTTTACAATTCTCCCTGTTTAAATATGTCACACCCAACAGATGACGGAAATCGCCGGGGTTGCGACGTTATACAATTGGATAACAATCAGACACAATATCGAATACTTAATACATTTTAATTGATAGGGTGTAAAGTCATGCTTGGATGTAGTGTTTTAGGCTTTCCTCTTTGTATGTGTAAATGGGTTGAGTCTTTCCTATAAATAGGAAGTGAGTGACTCCCATTGTGTAAGAAAATCATTTGGAGTGTTAGACTAGAGAGAGAAATTGTGTACAAACCCATTTTTATAATCTTTCTAGATCTAATAAGAGCTTACAAAGATTTATTTACTCCTTGTGTTCTTGATTTGTATGATGAATCACTACATCTTTTCTAATTCCGCATATGCCATCATAATCAACACAACATCAATTGGTATCAAAGCGGGTGTTCGTGATTTTCATCAAGAATTGATCCTTGATGGCTATTTTGATTTGGTGATTCTTCATGTTCTTATTGATCTTTGTGATTAGAGAGTGTTGTGTGTTCTAGAAGTCGAATTTTTCCTTGATTTGATCCATAATTCAACTTTCTCTCTCTAGAATACTTGTTTGTATCACTTTCTCTTTCTAGAAAACCCATTCAAAATCACTTTCTCTCTCTAGTAATCTTCAAGTTTTTGTAATCATGGTGAATTTGCCATACAATTCTTGGATTTTGATCATTGAAGGTATCAAATACAAAGTCAATAAAGATCAATATTATGGTTTAGTGTTAAACAAGAAGATATATTCGGGAACTATGGTTTCTTACGGAGGATTGAAGGGTGATCATGGAAGCTTGATATTTCAACCACTTTGTGAGATCAAATGGTTGGCTGATATTACATGTTCCATAATATCACGTAGTAGTGATAAGATTGGAGAAGAAAAATATTCGTTCGATAAGAAATACGTTTCTCTTATTGAAGACCGAAATGATCTTCGTGCTCTTAAGCTTGTTGAAGTTGTTGACAATGGAGTTCAATGTGATGTTCTTGATGTTCAAGAAAAAGGAGTTCAAGTTGATTCTCAAGATGAAAATTTTTTTGCTCGATTGGAGTTCAAACCGATGATATTTTGTTTTCTTGTGATTCGTTTAATGGAATGATTCCTTATCGGAAGTCGGTGGTTCATGAAATTCACAAATATCAAACTCCAAAAGATTTGATTCAAATCCACAAAGTTGATGTTTTGGAAAGTGGGTTTGTTCATGAAGTCAAGTCTTCAAGATGCAAAAAGATGAGAAAGAAAAAGAAGAAGAAGATGAATCCGAAAAATAAGCGGGTTTACTCACAAAAATCGTCAAACGTTGTGAAGCCGAAATCTGTGAAACAAATTTGCGTTCCAAAGCAACAATCTCCAAAGGTTGAATTGAATTTGAAGTCAAAACCCAAATGTGTTGGTGGTTCTTTTGAAGATGTTCTTCGATCGTTGAAGAACACGAAGAACGAGTTGTACATCTCGCATGGTGGGTGGTACAATGTTTGATTTGGAGATTTTCTCATTCCAACTAAAGAACCAAGATCTTCCAAATTTTATGCGTTCGTTGAAAATGGAACTCAATTCATCAAAAAGGTAACTCAAATTCTCAAATGGATTCCAAAACGTCCATGGTTTCGATTCGTGCTTTGCGTTTTTCAATTTTGATCAATTTGTTTCGTTGGATCTAATCCGTTTCAACCCCTTTGTTGATCTAATTAATTTTTGTTTAGATCAAATTCAACCCAAAAACAAAATAAAATTTACTGTCATGATTCGTTTAACTTGAGCCCAACATTTGAGAGTTAATGTTCATAGACCATTAATAAAGCCCAAAATTTTTTATCAGACATTTATCAATCGAAAATCTATTCTCGTTCTCACGATTGTGATCTTAGATATCTAGCAATCCAGTTCTTTATTTCAACAATATCAATTCATGAACGATTACTTCTTCTTCAATTGATCTCATTCTTATGTCGATTTGGTATGAGAATCTTATTCTGGTAATCAATTTGGAGACCTAGTTTCTGTTTATGCACCAATCTAAATATTGATGATGATGTACATATGCATCTCTTACTTGTACTATTGGATCACCATATTTCTTCTTAATCCGTTTTTTTTTGTTCTTGTGCATCGATTTCTTCTCATACTTCTTGCAAATCGATTATCGATTACTGGTGATATAAACTTGTGAATCGATTTTATTCTTTTTGCTTTCAATCTCTAAATCGATGAGGATCAAGTTTTGTCTAAGAAATCGAACAGTGAATTCTTTGATTTGAATGAAATTGATAAAGATAGCATTATAGTGATGAAGAACAGTTGGCTAATCATGTTTGGATCCGAAATTTGTTGATTGAATTATCAATTTGATGTTTGATCATGTTTGACTTCGAAAAGTCAAACACAAAAAAATGGAACTGATGGTCGCTGGTTTGATTGAAAACGAAATTGTTTTTGTGATGGTTGAAGAATCGAAGGTTTGGTAATGGTGAACGGATTCGCACGTTACTGAAAATAAATTTCGTGAATAGATATGACGAATTTGATTTCAATGTGCAAAGGGTCTGGGAGTATGGAACGAGATGTCAAGAATCGTGGTTTGGAACCAACATTGTTTGTGGTCAAATTATTGATTTTAATGTCGAAGGGTCTTATCTTTTGATTAACTGATTTAGAAATCGAACTATGGTTTGCTATGGGAAATCGATTTGGGAGTTTTTGAAAGCTTGACTTGAAGAACTGATTGCGAAATCAATGTTTGGAGTTTTGATTTTGGTTGTCAACGAGCCAAGTGGTCGAATTCGGTTTACAGATGGTCACGGTTTGAAAGTTGATTGAATATTGATTTGGGGCTAATGGTCGAATCGTTTGGAGGTGTGATATACTAAATTGTTAGTCGACTGGAACAATTTGATAAAAGAACGGAGTGTCGATGTTCGCAAGATCGATTGTTGGTTGGTTGTGGAACAAAATGCGAAGTCAAGAAAGAGAGGAATCGATGTTGTATAATGGAATTTGATGTTGATGCGATGAAAAGCGAAAAGATGTGATATGGAGTTCGCATCTGGGAGCAGTTCGCATATAAAAGCAAAAATGTTCGCATTTGGTTAAAGGCCAAGAATATTTGCATCTGGGTCTAAAAAGGGTTCACATATGAGATCAAAATAGTTAGTTCGCATCAATGGATTGTATACGCGAAAGTTCTCATTCGCAACTGGAACGAGAAGTGTCGTTCATTCGCATATGGTGATTTGGGGAAGAACACAAAGAGTTTCAGTTTGCACCCCTGATCTTTTCATGAAATGACAGTTTATACCCAACTTGGCAAATGGGCAATAAAAACTGAGAAATTGTAGAATTTTCAGTTCTGGTCCCTGGAGTTTGTGTGAATTTACGCTTTATGCCCGGTTTCGCAAATGGGCTAGAGTTTCGCATATTTGACTATTTTTGGCGCAACGGGTCCCTGCATGTTTTAGAAAGTGACAATTTCTACCCGGATTTTTGAAAAATCTTGCAACTTTCACCCAAAAAGTCAACAATTTTCATAAATTGGAATTTTTTTTTTGCCTTTTTCGTGATTGTTTTTCCGTGCAAGATTTTTGGTGATTCATTTTTGGTACACATCAAAGAAGAGTATCGTGAAGACTATTCCTCGGGCGCTTCTCATCCTTAGTGGGTTTTAGAATCATTTTTTGATTATAAAAAGGGGGAGAATGATGGGTATTCGAAGCTTCTCGGGTTTGTAGAATATTCATTTGCGGATTTTAAGACAGGAGTTACTTCGAGGGGGAGTTTGGTCTTAATCGCGCTAGCTCGTTGGGGATTAAAGCCGTACATCCAATCCTAACTTTGAGGGGGAGAATGTTAGGGTGCAAAGTCATGCTTGGATGTAGTGTTTTAGGCTTTCCTCTTTGTATGTGTAAATGGGTTGAGTCTTTCCTATAAATAGGAAGTAAGTGACTCCCATTATGTAAGAGAACCATTTGGACTGTTAGACTAAAGAGAGAAATTGTATACAAACCCATTTGTATAATATTTCTAGATCTAATAAGAGCTTACAAAGATTTATTTACTCCTTGTGTTCTTACTTTTTAATCATTCAATCATAATTTTTTTCATAATCTCGATAACAATTCTCTTCAATTGGTATCAAAGCACACAACGATAAACAAGTTAAGTATATTCTCAAAAGAAAGGAACTATAATTACGTTAGAACCGATCTCCTACCTCCGGCTTCTTAGTTACCTAAGAATACACATTTTTAAAATACGTCAACAAAAATTATTGGTGACTTCCACATGTTCTGACCCCGTGAGTTTTATAACAAGAAATATTTATAAAATGTGGAATGTTTAATAAAATAAGTTGTGAAAAACATTGTTAACAATGTTACCGATATGATTCGTGTGAGACCTGATACTTGAAATCCGATACAAGTATCCATGTTAAAATATTTATAATAAAAGTAAATATTAACATATTTTTGTGAAGCAAAATATTTAATGTTTTTATAAGGAGACACTAACAATCGGTTTAATAATCTACAAACAGTATTTACACTACATACGACCTCATCCTTGTTTGTATCAGTATATTTGTATCTGGGATTTTGTTATAATTCCCAATTGTTTGAGTTTAAAGACTTTTGGTTGTAATTCTTAATAATGCAAAGCTACCAAATTTCTAACAGGACAACAGTCGTATGTGTCTTTATATGAGTTTAAATAGTACATCAATTGTAAGTGACCATATACATGTTTAGACAGTACTTCGACTTTAAGTGACCATAACAAATGTTTAGAAAATACTCCAACTGTAAGTAACCATATATATGTTTAGATTCCACTTCGACTGTAAATGACCAACAAATTTTATACAGCACTCCGGCTGTGAGTGACTAAAATCAACATAGTTCAAATCATCTTATCTTATAAGGTTTTCAACATCGTCATATTAGAAATATTTGTTACAATTTACACTTTTGTAACTCTTTAAAGTATGGTTGAATTACATAATATCTTAATTGGTGTATTTATCACTTACAAAAAAAATTATACATATTTGAAAAACAAAACAACAAGGTAAATCAAAAGGGCATTTATGACATTGCTTTTATAAAAAAATATAAAAAAATCATCGTAAGTAGAAATTTGGTTCCGTACACTCACAAAGCTTAGAAAATGAGTCTACTTTGTCCATTATTTTTACCATGACATTAAGTAGTTCCTAACTAGAGTGAAAACATTCATTTTTGCAGACTAGTCCGAAAATGTTCTAAAGTGATAAGCAGTTTTGTAAAAATCACCATAAATTGTAGAAATATCGTATGAACGCTTGAGGGTAGTATTTCAAAAGTTATAGATCTTAACTATTTTCATATTGTAAATTTTTGAAATTCAATAAGCTTAAGTAGGGCAAAACATTTCGAGAACATACCACAACTTTTATGTAAAAAGCTAAAATTTAAGCATAGATATGTTTAGTGACATAACTTGCATTTTTAGTTACAAAAGGCTTTAAATCAACCAAATAGGATAGCGTGTATTCTCCCCCAAAACTTTTCAAACATAAAAGAGGGGTTGTAGAAAACTCACTTTTATCGCGTAGAGTTAATCGGGTTGAGAATGGTTTGTGCGGTTTCTGGTTCCACTCAAGTTTGCGATTTGAGTATTCTTTTGGATGTCTTAACACATAAAGACATATATTTACATGTACGTTAGACATTTATCATGTTTAAGTCATTTAAATCATTGGAATTGATGATAAAAAAGAAAGAGCAGAAATGAAGAATATACCTAGCTTTAACTTGGATCTAAAGTATGTTGCCAAAAGGTGGTGGAATAACACAAGCTTTTAGCGAGGAAAAGCATAAATTTCTTAGGGTTTTTTAGTGTGTAAAAGTAGCTAGATATGGTATACTTTAAATCTTGAAAATGGGTAGAAAGATGAAGAACTTTAGGGTGTTGGTTTGATGCTCCAGAACAACCATTGTTTTGTGTAACAGCCCGGATTTCCAGGTATCTTTTATGTATATGATTTTGGTGGTTAGAGAGGGGACTCAGCGAGTTGGAGCTCTGACTCGCCGAGTAGGAACGAGATTCTGGACGCGAGATTCTC
Source organism: Lactuca sativa (assembly GCF_002870075.4). Lineage (NCBI taxonomy): Eukaryota > Viridiplantae > Streptophyta > Magnoliopsida > Asterales > Asteraceae > Lactuca > Lactuca sativa. Next base: position 258,062,925 of record NC_056626.2, read on the forward strand.
CTGGACTCGGCGAGTCCGCGTTGTTTAATGAAACCCTAATTTCTCGGGTTTGGGGCCTATTTAAAGGGCCTTATGGCCGTCATTTGTACTCAGCAGTCCATAGAGAGAAACCCTAGAGTGCTTGAATGTTTTGAGAGAGAAAGGAAGCATTTCTTCACCTTTGTGTGTTGTTTAGCAAAGGAGAGGGAGGTTCTAGCCAAGAGGAAGCAAAGGAGGTTGCTATACTGTGGATTTGAAGCTTAGATCATCGATCTAGAGGTATGATTTTGGCTCATCTTCTGTTTTGTGGAGTATAATTGGATTTAGGGTTTCTTGTGGCCTTTTTTGGGTTGATTTGATGGCCAAATAGTCCCTTGCTAGTGATGAGGCTTTGGATTTGGATCCATAAAGGTCCAGAGAGCCTCATTCATCAAGCTTGATGAAGAACAATGGAGGTTATGACCTTGAGTTGTGGTATTTGTTGATAATTCTTCATATATGGTCATATAGAGGTTGTATGTACACCAAGATAGGGGCTTTACATGGTGAATCAGTCTAGGAAGGCCAGATCTATGAGTTGATGGAACAAATCTGACCTGAGAGGCGAGTTTGAGTGATTGCATGGCATGGACTCGCCGAGTCCGATGAGCAGACTCGACGAGTAGCTTGAAGATTGTCCTTAGATCAGCCAGTGAGTGGTCCAGTCGAGTCATGGGTTGACTCAGTGAGTCAGGGCGAGTTAGGAAGGCTGGTCAGTGGATTGAGTCGAACTGGGACTCGCCGAGTTGTTCTTGGAACTCGGCGAGATGAGTCGGGGTGGCCCCGCGATTCTGCCAGGTGGAGCTCGTCGATTCAGGGGGAGTACTCGACGTGTAAAAAGGGAATTCTAGTGAGTTGGTGAAAACGTCTAGACTTGACGAGTTGCCCTTGTGCACTCGCCGAGTCCGGTCAAGTTGACCGTTGACCGTTGACCAGAGTTGACCTGTGTTGACTTCTTAGGGATAGTCAACCTTAGAGATAAAAAGTGTTAATTAGAGTCATGTGATGTTATAGGAGGATTAGAGCTCGGAGGATCGAGCACGAGGGATTTCCAGGATTCGTGAGATACTGAGATACGCGAGGTGAGTCTTCTCACTATACTTTACCTTGAGTAGGTAATTAGAGCTATGTGTTAGTGTATGTATGTTATGTGTATGCTAAGTGTTGTACTGCATTATTTCTATGTGATTTATGCTGTGCATGTTTACAGAGTTGGAACCGGAAGGTTCCTAGAGTTAGAACGTGAGGGTTCACATAGTTTGGGTGCACGAACCCATAGAGTTATAGCCTTGAGTGGCTAATATGTGTTTTATGTGTGGTATTTTGGGGAACTCACTAAGCTTCATGCTTACAGTGTTAGTGTTGTTGTTTCAGGTACTAGCGATGACCGTGGAAAGGCGCCGGCTTGATCCGTACACACTCAGGGGACTTTTGATATATATTTATGTGATCTTGGGATTTGTATGATACGAATTGGAATTTTAAACTTAACGTTTTGTGAAATTAAATGAGAAATGTTTTTATATTTGCGAAAAATTATTTTGAAAATTAACGGTGTTACAAGTTGGTATCAGAGCCTTGGTTTGAGGGATTCGGGTACACCTTCGGGCGTATTTGAACTCAAACTGAGGATTTGAGATATATTTTCGAAAAAAGAGTAAAAGATTTTTGAAAAACGCAGAGCCAGAGATGTGTGTACGATCAGTCAGCGCCCGAACGGTGATTTCCCAAAATACCTTTATATTATGTGATATTGATATTGATATGATGTATCTGCATGCTAGAGTAGGCGAGGTATTACTATTAGGATTAGAGTGGCCTGATTTGTGATGCCTTAGCCTAGGGAGAGGTGAGCTGCTACGAGATGCTTGAGAGTGAGTAGGTAGCAGTGAGGGGCTTATGAGAGATCTATTAGAGAGTGGTTTACGCATGATAGATTACTTGGGACTTGGGATCCGAAGAGGAGGACTTGGAGTGTATTCCGGTGCGGTGCAGATATTAGTATTGGGCCCGTACTACTGGAAGCACCGGAGCGGTGTGCAGCCAAGGTAAGAATCTTTGGAATGCCAAGAATCAAGGAGGGAAGAGTTGATGAGTGTGAGTATGCTCGTGTGGATTCTAATTTATCGTATACTGTTTCAGAGGCAGATCATGGTGAGGGCACGTTTGATGCCCGAGAGCAGTGGTACCAGTGAGGAGGAGATCCGCCGGATCATTCAGGAGGAGGTGGCTGCGACCATCAAGGTAGAGATACCGGAGATGTTTGGGTCTATAAAGACCAGATTGATTGAGACGTTTGATGAGCGTTATGCCGCTCTTTCTGAGGCTGCTGCTGTAGCGGCTACCGCAGCGATTGCTGCTGCGAGGCCGCAGGGTGGTGATGCGTTGCTGTTCCGCGAGTTCAGCAACACAAAACCACCAGAGTTTGATGGTACTCAGGATCTGATGGCAGCTATGAGGTGGATATCTGATATTGAGGGGTGTTTCTTCACTTGCTCGTCTCCTGAGCATTTGAAGGTTCGGTTCGCGCTGAACCAGCTTCGCTTGGGAGCGAAGGACTGGTGGATGTTTGTGACGGCACATTATACGCCTGCTGAGCTTTCGGCAGTGACCTGGGAGAGGTTCACCACCATGTTCCGGGATGAGTACGTTCCCCAGGTGGAGAGGGAGCGTTTAGCACTGGAGTTTCTGACCCTCAAGTAGGGTAGTGAGTCAGTTACAGCGATCACGAGGATGTTCCATTGGAGGGCGATGTTCTGCCCTGAGCACGTGTCCACTGAGCAGGCACGTATGAGTCGCTACTTGAGCATTTTGAGGCGGGATATTCGGGAGTTCGCTGCGAACTCCTAGTACCGGACATTTGCTGAGCTTCAGGCAAATGCCCGGAAGAGGGAGATTGAGCTTGAGACTTAGGCCAGGGAGGAGGCGGAGTCTCAGGGGAGGGATCGGCGACCGGCACAGTCGCAGTCGGAAGCCAAGCGGGCCAAGCCCGCTGATCCCAGACCAGGGAGCCAGAAGGGGCGCACTTGCGGGAAGTGCGGCAAGGGTCATGACGGAGTTTGCCGAGCGGGGTCTTGCTACAAATGTGGCAAGGAGGGGCACATGGCCAAGGAATGCCCCAAGGGGTTTGCAGTGTGTTTTCACTACAACCAGACCGGACACCGGAAGGCCGATTGTCCGCAGTTGCGCGGAGCATCTCAGGGATCTGCTCCTGCCGCCATCAGAGCTACAGAGAGTCGGCCTATGAAGGCCGAGGCGCCGAGAGATCGAGAGAGAGCCTTCCAGCTGACTGCGGAGGATGTCCGCGCTGCGCCCGATGTTGTGGCTGGTATCTTTCCTTTCATGTATTTATTTTGATGTTGAGATATTATGCTTATGTTATGTTATGCGTAGGTACTTTCCTTGTGAGCTCTGTACCTGCTTTAGTGTTATTTGACTCGGGTGCGAGTCGGTCTTTTGTATCATTGGCCTTTAGTCAGCATATCAGTGTTAGTCGTGAGGCATTGAGTCGACCTCTGAGAGTTTCCATAGCTGACGATAGAGTGATTTGTGCCACGGAGGTTCTCCAGGGATGTGTGTTAGAGATTTTCGGGGTTAAGTTTCCGATTGACCTGATTCCTATTGCGATGGGTGATGTCTGTGTCATTGTGGGCATGGACTGGTTGAGCCGATTCGGCGCGATTATCGACCGTGAGCGTCAGCTGGTGACCATACGAGACCCTAGTGGAGGAGTTCTTTCAGTATACAGCGAGGGTACACGTTCAGGATCAGCTTTTTGCTCGGCAGCTAGGGCGAGGCAGTGTCTACAGCAGGGCTGTAAGGGTTTTATGGCGTATGTGATGGATACGCGAGCGACTTCTGAGCGACCGAGTTCAGTTGAGGAGGTACCGGTGGTGCGTGAGTTTCCATATGTTTTTCCCGAGGAGTTGCCGGGTGTGCCTCCTGTGAGGCAAGTGGAGTTTGGTATTGATTTGGTTCCGGGGGCCGCACCTATTGCTAAGGTGTCTTATCGTCTTGCACCTCCAGAGATGCAGGAGTTATCCTCGCAGCTTCAGGAGTTCCTAGGGAAGGGATTTATTCGGCCGAGCAGCTTGCCGTGGGGAGCACCTATTCTGTTCGTCAAGAAGAATGATGGTTCACACCGGATGTGCATTGACTACCGGGAGTTGAACAAGCTGACGGTCAAGAACCGTTACCCGTTGCCGAGGATCGACAATTTATTTGATCAGTTGCAGGGAGCATCTTGGTTCTCCAAGATTGATTTGAGGTCAGGATATCACCAGGTGAGAGTGTGGGATGAGGACGTCTAGAAGACAGCGTTCAGGACGTGTTATGGGCATTATGAGTTTGTGGTGATGCCATTTGGGCTCACCAATGCCCCGGCTGTGTTCATGGATCTCATGAACAGGGTATGCAGGCCGATGTTGGATCGGTCGGTGATTGTATTTATCGATGATATTCTGGTATATTCGAGATCTAGAGAGTAGCATGAGGAGCATTTGAGGGAGGTCCTTGGGGTTTTGAGATCGGAGAAGCTTTATGCAAAGTTCTCCAAGTGTGATTTCTGGTTGCGGGAGGTCCAGTTCCTTGGACATCTCGTTAATCAGGAAGGGATATTGGTCGATCCGGCCAAGGTTGAGGCGGTGATGAGTTGGGAGGTGGCAAAGTCACCCTCTGAGATTAGGAGTTTCCTTGGATTGGCAGGGTATTATCTGAGATTTATCAAGGATTTCTCCAAGATCGCAGTGCCACTCACCAGATTGACCCGAAAGGGTGTTGCATTCTCATGGGGTCTCGAGCAGCAGACCTCCTTTGAGACACTTCGCCAAAGGTTGTGCGAAGCCACGATATTAGCCCTCCCGGAAGGGATGGAGGATTTTGTAGTATATTGTGATGCATCGATTTTGGGGCTGGGTGCGGTGTTGATGCAGAGGGGACATGTGATAGCATATGCATCGAGGTAGCTGAAGCCTCATGAGACGAGATATCCCACACAAGATCTACAGTTGGGGGCAATAGTGTTCGCCCTCAAGATTTGGCTTCACTACTTGTATGGGGTTCGGTGTACGATATACACAGACCATAAGAGCTTGAAGTACTTGATGGATCAGCCCAACCTAAATATGCGGTAGAGGAGGTGGTTAGATGTGGTCAAGGATTATGATTGTGAGATCCTGTACCACCTGGGCAAGGCCAATGTGGTGGCCGATGCATTACGCCGCAAGGCGGAGAGCACTCCACTGCGAGATGTATGTTTGAGATTGACCGTGATAGCTCCGGTATTGGATGCCATTCGTGGGGCACAGGCCGAGGCTGTGCAACCGGAGATGCAGAAGAGGGAACGGGTCGTTGGTTTAATTTCAGAGTTCGTTACGGATGGTCGAGGGCTTATGACTTTTCAGGGTCGGATTTGGGTACCGTTTGTGGGCGGTACGCGTACTACTTTGATGGAAGAGGCTCATCTGTCGAAATTTTCGATCCATCCGGGGGCTACGAAGATGTATTTGGATTTGAGGAAAGAGTATTGGTGGCCCTGTATGAAGAGGGACGTCGCCTGGTTTGTTGAGAGGTGCTTGACCTGCCGCAGGGTTAAGGCCGAGCACCAGAGACCGCATGGCAAGTTGCAGCCATTGGAGGTTCCCGAGTGGAAGTGGGAACAGATCACTATGGATTTCATCACCAAATTGCCGAGAACTGCCAGAGGAGTTGATGCAATTTTGGTGATTGTGGATAGGTTGACGAATAGCGCTCACTTCCATGCCATCAGTGAGAGTTCTTCAGCGGAGAAGTTGGCAGAGATATATGTGAGAGAAGTGGTATCTCGGCATGGGGTGCCGATCTCAATTGTTTCGGACTGTGATGTGCGTTTCATTTCCAGATTCTGGAAGAAATTTCATGAGGAGTTGGGTACTAGATTGCATCTAAGTACCGCATATCATCCCCAGACAGACGGTCAGAGTGAGCGGACGATTCAGACACTTGAGGACATGCTTCGAGCATGTGTGTTGGATTCCGGGGGTAGCGGGGATGCGTATTTACCCTTGGAAGAGTTTTCCTACAACAACAGCCATCATTCGAGCATTGGTATGCCACCCTTTGAGCTGTTGCATGGTAGGAGGTGTCGGACCCCCATTTGCTGGGGAGAGGTTGGGCAGAGAGTGATGGGCAGTACAGAGACCGTGCTTCAAATGACAGAGTAGATTCAGCAGGTCAGACAGAGGTTATTGACCGCCCAGAGCCGACAGAAGAGTTATACAGATAGACGCCGGTCCGAGCTTGAGTTTCAGGTCGGCGACTTCGTTCTCCTGAAGGTCTCTCCTTGGAAAGGAGTGATTCGATTCAGGAAGAGGGGCAAGTTGGGGCCTCGATATATTGGGCCATTTCGTGTGATTGCGAGGGTAGGCCGGGTAGCCTATCGTTTGGAATTGCCAGCAGAGTTGGGGCAGTTCCACGACACTTTTCATGTGTCACAATCGAGGAAGTGTATAGCCGATGAGTCAGCAGTGGTTCCATTAGAGGATATTCAGGTGGATGCAAGCCTGAATTATGCCGAGAGACCAGTAGCCACCAGAGATCGGAAGATCAAGGTTCTGAGGAACAAGGAGGTACCTCTGGTGTTGGTTCAGTGGCAACACCGGAAGGGATCGGAGATGACCTGGGAGCCGGAGCGCGAGATGCGGGAGCAGCATCCGGAGCTAAATGCAGAGCGAGACTTCGAGGGCGAAGTCTAGTTCTAGTGGGGGAGAGTTGTAACAGCCCGGATTTCCAGGTATCTTTTATGTATATGATTTTGGTGTTTTGAGAAGGGACTCGGCGAGTTGGAGCTCAGACTCGCCGAGTAGGATTGAGATTCTGGACGCGGGATTCGCCTGGACTCGGCGAGTCCAGGATATGGACTCGGCGAGTCCAGGAAATGGACTCGGCGAGTCCGCACTGTTTAATGAAACCCTAATTTCTCGGGTTTTGGACCTATTTAAAGGGCCTTATAGCCGTCATTTGTACTCAGCAGTCCATAGAGAGAAACCCTAGAGTGCTTGAACGTTTTGAGAGAGAAAGGAAGCATTTCTTGACCTTTGTGTGTTGTTTAGCAAAGGAGAGGGAGGTTCTAGCCAAGAGGAAGCAAATGAGGTTGCTATACTGTGGATTTGAAGCTTAGATCATCGATCTAGAGGTATGATTTCGGCTCATCTTCTGTTTTGTGGAGTATAATTGGATTTAGGGTTTCTTGTGGCCTTTGTTGGGTTGATTTGATGGCCAAATAGTCCCTTGCTAGTGATGAGGCTTTGGATCTGGATCCATAGAGGTCCAGAGAGCCTCATTCATCAAGCTTGATGAAGAACAATGGAGGTTATGACCTTGAGTTGTGGTATTTGTTGATAATTCTTCATATATGGTCATATAGAGGTTGTATGTACACCAAGATAGGGGCTTTACGTGGTGAATCAGTCTAGGAAGGCCAGATCTATGAGTTGATGGAACAGATCTGACCTGAGAGGCGAGTTTGAGTGATTGCATGGCATGGACTCGCCGAGTCCGATGAGCAGACTCAGCGAGTAGCTTGAAGATTGCCCTTAGATCGGCCAGTGAGTGGTCCAGTCGAGTCATGGATTGACTCAGTGAGTCAGGGCGAGTTAGGAAAGCTGGTCAGTGGACTGAGTCGAACTGGGACTCGCCGAGTTGTTCTTGGAACTCGGTGAGTTGAGTCGGGGTGGCCCCGCGATTCTGCCAGGTGGAGCTCGTCGAGTCAGGGGGAGTAGTCGACGTGTAAAAAGGGAATTCTAGTGAGTTGGTGAAAACGTCTAGACTCGCCGAGTTGCCCTTGCGCACTCGCCGAGTCCGGTCAAGTTGACCGTTGACCGTTGACCGTTGACCAGAGTTGACCTGTGTTGACTTCTTAGGGATAGTCAACCTTAGAGATAAAAAGTGTTAATTAGAGTCATGTGATGTTATAGGAGGATTAGAGCTCGGAGGATCGAGCACGAGGGATTTCCAGGATTCGTGAGATACCGAGATACGCGAGGTGAGTCTTCTCACTATACTTTACCTTGAGTAGGTAATCAGAGCTATGTGTTATTGTATGTATGTTATGTGTATGCTAAGTGTTGTACTGCATTATTTCTATGTCATTTATGCTGTGCATGTTTACAGAGTTGGAACCGGAAGGTTCCTAGAGTTAGAACCTGAGGGTTCACAGAGTTTGGGTGCACGGACCCATAGAGTTATAGCCTCGAGTGGCTAATATTTGTTTTACGTGTGATATTTTGGGGAACTCACTATGCTTCGTGCTTATAGTGTTAGTGTTGTTGTTTCAGGTACTAGCGATGACCGTGGAAAGGCGCCGGCTTCATCCGTACACACTTAGGGGACTTTTGATATATATTTATGTGATCTTGGGATTTGTATGATACGAATTGGAATTTTAAACTTAACGTTTTGTGAAATTAAATGAGAAATGTTTTTATATTTGCGAAGAATTATTTTGAAAATTAACGGTGTTACATTTAGGCTATTTTGATGTCATGAAATCCTCACACCAAAAGGGTAAGAAAAAGTTAGTTTACTCAATGTTTTGAATCTCATATTTTTATTAGAATAACAACTAACTTCCAGGGGAATTTGGTGGTAAAAATATCATGCAAAAGGAAGGTGTAGATGGATGAAATGGTGGCTGAAACAAAGTGACACCAACCCTTTGGTTCATGGTTTTCATAGCTTTGGAAGGGAGTTCTTGTGGTTGAAAATGAGATGAAGGTTGAGAGATTTTTCCCTGGAGTATTGGTTGGTGAAATGAGAGAAGAATGAAGGAGATATTTCCATATTATGAAGGAGGAGAGAGGAGAAAAAGATAAGGAGACAAGCCTAGACTAGCTTGTGATGAGATGGGAGTTTATGAGATGTGATGTTGCCAAGCCACTTGGTTGGTTGGTTGGTTAGAGATAGAATTAGTTGGCCAACTAATTATTAGTTTGTTAGTCAGTTAGAGGTTCCACTACTAGAAAAACAGCCTTTTACGATGCACAATGTGTGTCATAAAACGCTCAGACGACGTGCAAATGTGCGTCAAGGAAGGCCTTCTCATAACGAGAGACGACACGCTTTTGCGCGGTGTCTATAGACGACGTGCATTGTTGACACGCATTGCGTATCATTAAAACCCCTGTCAAGAAAGGCCATGTCATAAATGAAGATGACATACATGTTTGTGTATCGTAAATTTAAATGTTTAAAAAAATTATTTATATATTTATCAATTTTTAAATGATATTTGCATTTAATGTCTCATAATAGAAATAAAATACCATATACAATAAATACAATTCATTGCATAAAATTTAATGTCATATAATTCTATTTCTACAATATATAAAATTGCATTCATCTAATTTATTGTGTTTCATACAAAAAACTCTATTTCATGAGGCTTCTTCCATTTCCTTTATTAGAGGTGAATCCAGGCAGCAAATGCAAATTATCACCACTTTCTGCTTCTACTGCAAGCAATAATATGGAGCGTGACTGAAGACACATGAGGCAATCATCTGCTCGAAAGCTGAATACATATGTTTTCCCAACACTAACATCACAAAAAACAAATAATAATGACATTAATTTATAGCATTCATTACCTTTAGTATCCAGCCACAACTCAGGACCAATTCATCCGTCAAACACACAATCAGCACTCAACAAACCCACTCCACTACCCTCTCAAATAGCAAGTCAAATTAACCATCATCCAAGTGTTGGGGCCAAAAAAATCAAAACATTCATCAATTTTAACGTGTTGAGAGGAGAGCAATTAGGTAAAAGGATTGAGAAATTCATACCCGCGCTTATCTTAGCAAATTTGGTTTGGAACACCTGCACAATAAAATATAGATCGTGAAAAGACTTAATGACTATCTTACCCTTACATTGAAAAGCCAAGGTGTGGATAGATAGGTTTGCTCGTGGTACCTAAGAAAAGTGCAGAGGGTTTTCTCGGCCGAGACTTGAACTCGAGATGAAACTAGACACTATGATCACTAAGTTCAACAATCTGTGTAGATTAAAATAAAAAAAATTAACTTAAAACTATTGAAATGCTAGAGTAAATCAGTCTTTTACAACTAACTATATACCTGATTAGCTGGAATTCCCTTGTTCTCCTCAATCATTTCCATCACATAACGAATACTGTTCAAGCTTTCCACCTCCACCCTGATGCTTTTCAATGTCAAAATCTTAACAAAAATCCGCATGTTACCTTCAAAGTCTCATCATCTTTCATGTTCTTTCCAGAATTTTACCCCATTTACCGTTTACATCTTTCATTCAATTTCTGTTTTTTTTTTATTCAAGGATCATCTACAGGGACTTGAAACCAGAGAATATATTACTTAAAACAGAAGGACATGTTGTATTGAGTGACTTTGATTTATCATTTAGAACTTAGTGTAAACCCCAAGTATGTCCTTTTCTATTTAAAAAAAATTGACTTATATTCTTACAAGATTCTAGATTTATTTATTTATTTTTTACGTATGTTAATTTTAAATTTGCAGGTTATAAAACATCCTCGGCTTAAAAGAAGAAGATCTAGAAGCCAACCACCACCTACATTTGTTGCAGAACCTTCTACACAATCAAATTCATTTGTTGGGATTGAAGAATACATTGCTCCGGTATGAAAAGTACTCAAAGGGCATTTACGTAATTTCACTTATTTATGGAATTTATTTTACTGTTTTGAAATTATGATGATATTTCAGGAAATCATAACAGGAGCTGGCCACTCCAGTGCTATGGATTGGTGGGCAATGGGTGAGCTTATTACTTTCCATGCATTAAATATTTTCGTTAAAATATAACACAGTTTATTTTAATTACCTTCTTTTACCCATTTCAATTTTTTAACTAATTTTTTATTATATTTTTTTTTATTTAAGGTATTTTATTATATGAGATATTGTATGGTCGTACACCATTTACCATCCTCGAGGATGTTTCCATCAATGATCAAAATCTATTGATGCCATGGAATCCCCACTTTCTTCTAATTCTTTACCTTCACATCACAAATGAAAGGTCATATATGATTCAACAACTGACAATTATCTATAATCTGTTAAAAAAGGGTTAGGTCGTATGTGTCTAAATTCCGAATTTTATCCATGAACCATATTTCTTAGATGAGGTAATATGAGATTAAGTTGTTAATATCAAATGGGCTACATGGGGAATCAACAACCATTTGTAACAAAAGCAACAACAGCCAAAAGGTCACAAATATTTGGAAGAAGAAACTTGAGGTGTGGATTCTAGAATGACAGCTTCTGATAATAGCAATTAACTCCAATTTATATACAGTAAGTGTTAGGTCATAATGACATTGTGAAATTTTGCTTTCAACAACTCGACATCAATGGAAAACATGCAGAGACAACAATCAAGAATAACAAGGTAACATAGTAGTTAAGAATGAGGTGGCAGCTTCTGATAACGGCAGCTAAGAAAAAAAAGAGCCAAATCTACAACAGATGCGATTACAGGCAGTGAGATAAAATGATAGGAACCTACCGAACCATGAATTAAACCAAAGAAGGAGCCACATCAGCAATAGATGCAATTAAGTCTTACATGATCATACACATAGACCATGAACTTGTATTTATCACTTAAAACAAAGTATTATTGATTAATAAGACATAATAAGAAAAAAAAAGTAATTTTAAATACACAAGTACATCTAGCGGAAGACCATTCTAGCCACTAATCCTACTCCCAAGAACATTTGACATAAGATTTGAAGATGCCATGGGACTTGGACTTCATGGAGCAGTCGATCAAGTTCATTAAACCCTTGATTTGACAGCATACTTGAAACCCTCACAATCTCTAAAAAAAAATAAAAGGATTTGAAGCAATTAGTTAAAAAGTGGTAGCATGAAATGATTTAAGTTCCATCTGATTCATACATGAATGAAAATACCTAATAAAATCAACTTCAATGATGAGGATGAAGAGGGTGACTTGTTCCAGATCTCGTGCAAAAGTCATGATTGCCCTCGGGTTTAAGGCATGAGCAGTTTCAGGGAAGGCAGCAGTTGCCTTTGCCTTTGGGTTAAAGGCAGAGGATAGAAGGTGACTTGTCCCAGAACCAAGCAAGAGAGACTCTACAGTTGCCATATGGCTCGCTTCTACAACTCAAACGCTTAAAATCGTTGTCATATACGAATCTAATCGTTGGGTGATTGAAGGCGACGAGGCTGTGTTTGATTCTTAGAGAGAGGGAGGGCAAGAAAGTAAACACAAACCTCACAAATTAGAGAGGTTATCGAAGCCAGTAAGGGAACACCAATGAAAAATCCAAGGGATTGTTGAGATAAAAACAAAGTTTTGTTTGTTTAAAAGCTATAGAAGTATCAAGGAATTTCCAATCCAGGAGAATTCAGAAAGCAGAGAGATCGGTACATGATTTGACTAGAGAGGTTAATTAGGAACTAAGGGAAGTCAACGCATATACGAAGGTGAAGACAATAAATCGACTGACTGATAATTTGAGAGAGAAAGAGAAGACCCACTTGCTAGTGATATAGATGAACGGGTTGCTTAGATGAAGGTATTTGAGGCATTCGATCAGTTTTAGGAGAGAGACTGTGAACGATATCTATGATATAGACGACGACGTATAACGACCCAATTTTCACGTCCAAATATTTCATTTCTGATTTAGTGATTTGCAAAACATTTGTAACAACATATCATACGATCATATCACTAAATAAAAACATGTCTCGTATCTGAAAACCGAATCGCAAAAACATGATAATGTCAGAGTATAAATCCCAGAATAACTCATAATGCGGAAAATAAAGAGTGTGTGTATGATGTGCCGCTACGGCGCCAGATCCTTCCCCTTCGCGGAAGAGGTACCTAAAACCAAAACTGTAAACTGTAAGCACGAAGCTTAGTGAGTTCCCCCATCGTACCACATTCCATACAATCACATATCATACATGCTGTCGGGCAATTCTAGGGTGCCCGACCTACCTGGTACGGCCATTCCGGGGTGCCGACCTACCCATGCAGCCATTCTGGGGTGCTGTCCTACCCATGCGGCCGTTCTAGGGTGCCATCCTACCTATGTCAAGCCATTATGGGGTGCTGAACTACCCTTCGGTCCTAACAACCGACCCTCGGAGACTATTCCACCCCTTACTGCTACTATCACATATATCATTACATAAGCATACTATCAGACATATCTGGGGTGTCCGAACTACCCTTCGGTCCTAACAACCGAACTTGGGGACTATTCCCCTCCTACTACCGCTATCACATATAACTTATCATGCCAACATATAACATATCAGCACATATTATCAAACATATTTGGGATGTCTGACCTACCCTTCAGTCCTAACAACCGAACTCTACTACTAGCACATATAACATATTATGCCAACATATAACATATAGTGTAGTAGCAAACCTAGATGATATCACAAAGACAATCATCTAATCATACAACTCCTACTGGTGGCCCGGCATTGTGGCCGTAGACCCACCGCTACTGGAAGGTAACTCACCTCGTAGTAGCTGCTGATCTTTGCCGGAGATCCTCTAACTACTGTCGCTGCTGCTCCGGAATCCTCCGGCTATAATTCCCACAAAATACTTAGTCATACACTTCAAACTGTTCTTAGGGTAAAATGACCATTTTATGCCTGACCAAATCAAAGTCAAAGTCAACTTCTATTGACCTGACTCGCCAAGTTGGCTCGCCAACACGTCGAGTCCCTATCCTTTCATTTTTCGTTATACTCGTCTCTACTTGTCGAGTTAGGTGATGACTTGACGAGTTTTCCTTCTAAATCAACATCGACTGAATCCTCATCCGACTCGCTGAGTTGTATGAGCAATTCGTCGAGTTCAACTTCAACTGATACACAGGTCTTGTCCTTGACTCGTCGAGTTGTATGTACATCTCGTCGAGTTCATCTTCATCCTTAAGAAGTTTGCATTGGACTCGCCGAGTCTGCTCATGCACTCGCCGAGTCCGATGAACTTCCAAAACAATGGTTAGTCCAGAACGTTCGGTCACTCCCCGGGACCCCTTAAAACCTTTCGACACTCAACTGGATCCTTATGACCCTCAACTAATATGGGACAAAAACCTTGGACTACCCGAGTCCAAGAATGGACTCGTCGAGTTGGTCAGATCCTCTCACTAAATCTTCGATTTCTGATATACAACCCTTGATCGAAAGATAGATCTATGCTTCTACAATCGATCTAGCACGTAAAGTTACATCCTTTACGTGCTTGCATGGGACATTGAGCTCAAAAGGTTCTTAAACAAGCTCTTTCAATGCATGAGGAGTTCTTTGAGTGCAAGAGCCACTCGTTTCTGCCTTGTAACGCTTCTAAAGACCTAGATCCGAAACATCAACTCCAAACCATGCTTGCAATCATGGTTGGTGACCAAAATGGCTTAGAAAAGGCCTAAAACTCCACACAATGGGATCTATCAAAAGAACAAACAAGGTATATAATTTATACCTTCTGTAGACTATAAATGATGCTCAAAATCGGATCCTTCTAGCCTCCTCTTGATCCTTCAAGCTTTTCCTTCCTTCCTTGGGTCACAAGAGCACCAAAATCTCTCCAAATTCCTTAGATTGCTTCAATAACGGCTAGGGTTTGCTATGGGGGACTTCTGGGAGCAAATGGGACGAAGGAGGCCAAGTTAAGGTGTTTAAATAGGGTGCACACCCTCAGGTTAGCGTTTTTGTCCAGATAGGGCCTACTCGTCGAGTCCATAGCTTAAACCCTGCATCTCATCCCGCTTCTACTCGGCGAGTTGGTCCTTCAACTCGCCAAGTCCAAGGCCAAAATGCAAAAATATAAATAAAAGAATACGTACCAAGAACCAGGTGCTACAAATCTCCCCCACTTATTTTAGACTTCGTCCTCGAAGTCTGCTGCTCGATCCTAAAACAGCTCGGGGTAATGCTCCATCATATTGTCCGCCGGCTCCCACGTCCACTCCGACACCTTCCGGTGCTGCCATTGCACCTTCACAAATTCCACTCTTTTATTCCTCAAATCCTTCAACTTCCGTTCGAGGATTTGCCACTGGTCGCTCAATGTAGTTCAGGCTGTCATCAACATTAATGTCCTCCAAGGGTACCACTACTGAGGCGTCCACCAGGCACTCTCGCAGCTGAGAAACATGGAGAGTGTTGTGTATCTGACTGACTTCGGCTGGCAAATCTAGCCTATACGCCAACTTGCCCACCTAGGCTATAACCCTGGACGGTCCACTGTACCTGTGGCCTAACTTGACCCGTTTCCTGAATCGGATAACGCCTTTCCATGGTGACACCTTCAGGAGAACCAAATCTCCGACCTGGAACTCCAGGTCTGATCAGCGCTTATCTGTATAGCTTTTCTGCCGACTCTGAGCAGTCTGAAGCCTGCTCCGGACCTATTGAATCTTCTCTATCGTCTTGAGCACTACCTCAGTGCTCCCCATTACACTCTGGCTAACCTCGCCCCAATATATCGGGGTCCTGCACTTCCTCCCGTATAGCATTTCGAAGGGAGTACAGTCTATGCTCGCATGATAACTACTGTTATAAGATAACTCTGCCAATGGAAGGTAGGTATCCCAACTACCTCCGAAGTCTAATATGCATGCTCGCAACATATGCTCCAGGGTTTGGATGGTCCGCTCGCTCTGACCGTCCGTCTACGGATGAAAGGCGGTGCTAAAATACAGTCGAGTACCGGACTCGTCATGAAAATTCCTCCAAAACCTAGAAGTGAACCGCACATCCCTATCTGAAATCACAGAAACTGGCACACCGTTCCGCGCCACCACCTCTCGGATATAGATGTCGGCCAACTTCTCAGCCGAGATTCTCTCTTGAATTTGGATAAAATGGGTGCTCTTGGTCAATCGATCGAAGATGACCCAGATCGAATCCACTCCCCGCGCGGTCCTGGGAAGCTTGGTGATAAAATCCATTGTGATGTCTTCCTATTTCCACAGCGGAATATCCAATGGCTGCATCTTGTCATGAGGTCTCTGATGCTCAGTCTTGATCTTCCTGTAGGCCAAGCACCGCTCCACTAACCATGCCACATCCCACATCATGCAGGGCCACCAATAATCCAAACGAAGATGCCTATACATCTTCGTCACCTCGGGATGAATAGAGAACCGAGATTTGTGCACCTCCTCCATCAGAACCTGGCGCACACCCCCGTGGTATGCCACCCACACTTTATGGTGTAGTGTCAGCAATCCTCGGCTGTCATAGTCAAAGGAGGAAACCTGCCCCACGATCCGCTCACTCTTCTGATGTTCCTCCATCATGGCCTCCTATTGGGCCTCTCAAATCCGCTCCAACAGCGGAGTCACCACTGTCATCCTCAGGTAGATATCCCTGATCGGCGCTGCCTTGCGACTAAGCGCATCGGCCACCACATTAACCTTACTCGGGTATCCATCGTGATAAAATCCATCGTGATGTCTTCCTATTTCCACAGCGGAATATCCAATGGCTGCATCTTGTCATGAGGTCTCTGATGCTCAGTCTTGATCTTCCTGTAGGCCAAGCACCACTCCACTAACCATGCCACATCCCACATCATGCAGGGCCACCAATAATCCACACGAAGATGCCTATACATCTTCGTCACCTCGGGATGAATAGAGAACCGAGATTTGTGCACCTCCTCCATCAGAACCTGGCGCACACCCCCGTGGTATGCCACCCACACTTTATGGTGTAGTGTCAGCAATCCTCGGCTGTCATAGTCAAAGGAGGAAACCTGCCCCACGATCCGCTCACTCTTCTGATGTTCCTCCATCATGGCCTCCTATTGGGCCTCTCAAATCCGCTCCAACAGCGGAGTCACCACTGTCATCCTCAGGTAGATATCCCTGATCGGCGCTGCCTTGCGACTAAGCGCATCGGCCACCACATTAACCTTACTCGGGTGATAAAGGATCTCGCAATCGTAATTCTTTACCACATCCATCAACCGACGCTGCCTCATGTTTAGATTCGGCTGATCCATAAGGTACCTCAAACTCTTATGGTCCGTGTAGATGGTACAGCGAACCCCATAGAGGTAACGATGCCAAATCTTGAGGGCGAATACAACAGACCCCAACTCCAAATCATGCGTCGGGTAGTTCACCTCGTGAGGCTTCAGCTGCCTCGACGCGTAGGCGATGACATGCCCTCTCTGCATCAATACTGCGCCCAAACCTGAGATGGACACATCGCAGTACACAACAAAATCCTCCATGCCCTCTGGCAGAGCTAAGATTGGAACCTCACACAATCTCTGTCTCAGTGTCTCGAAGGCGGCCTGCAGCTCAGGCGCCCAACGAAAGACCACGACCTTCTTTGTTAGCCTGGTGAGAGGTATGACGATCTTGCAGAAATCTTGGATGAATCTCCGATAGTAGCCGGCTAATCCTAGGAAACTCCAAAACTCAGATGGAGACTTCGGAACCTCCCATCTCATCATGGCCTCCACTTTGGCTGGGTCCACTGAGATCCCACTTTAGTTGACGAGATGCCCAAGCAACTGCACCTCGCGGAACCAGAACTCACACTTGGAGAACATAACATACAAGTTCTCCCTCCTCAAAGTCTCCAGAACCTCTCGCAAATGCTCCTCATGATCCTCCTGCGTCTTGGAGTAAACCAACATATCATCAAGAAACACTATTACAGACCGGTCTAACATCGGTCTACACACGCGGTTCTTGAGGTCCGTGAATGCGGCATGAGCATTGGTGAGCCCGAAGGGCATCACCACAAACTCGTAGTGGCCATAGTGTGTCCGAAACGCAGTCTTCTGTACATCCTCCTTTTTGACCCTCATTTGATGAACTCGTGAACGCAGATCAATCTTGGAGAACCAAGATGCTCCCTGTAGCTAGTCAAAGAGGTCATCAATCCTTGGGAGTGGGTAACGGTTCTTCACCTTTACCTTGTTCAGCTCCCGGTAATCTATACACATCCGATGCGACCCGTCCTTCTTCCTCACAAACAGAATCGGGGCTCCCCTGGGAGAGCTACTCGGTCTAATGAATCCCTTGTCTAACAGCTCCTACAACTATGTAGACAACTCCTGCATCACAGGAGGAGCCAACCGATACTGTGTCTTGGCTATCGGAGCCGCACCAGGGACTAGGTCGATCCTGAATTCCACCTACCTCTCTGGAGGTATCCTTGGCAACTCCTCGGGGAATACATCCGTAAACTCTCGCACTACGGGCACATCACCCACCGTCGCCTTACCTACCTCCCGAGTCTCCATAACATAAGCGGCATATCCTGCGCAACCCTGCTGAAGGTAACGCCTAGCTCTCACTGCTGAAAATACCGCTGGTGCTTGCTGTGGCCTCTCGCCCTGAGCTACCAACTCTCCCCCACTTGGGGTCCTGATTCGAACCAGCTGCTGCGCGTAATCTATCACTGCTCCATTAGTGATCAACCAATCCATTCCTATAATCACCTTGTTCCCTCTCAACGGAATACGACCCAGGTCGACCAGAGAAGGCTCCTCGAATAATCTCAGCACACAATCTCGGAATATTGTCGATGCTCTCACCGATCGGTCATCTGCAATCTCTACCTCTAAAGGGAAATCCAACATGCCCGAAGACTCAGGAAACTTCTTGCTAAGCGCAAGAGAGACAAATTATCGGGTAGCCCTGAATCAAAGAGTACCTGAATCGGGATACCGTTCACATGGAACACTCCTAAACAGAGCACATACATAACATATCAAAATCACAGCAACGCATCATAAAGCATAATGATAAGAAATCATACTCTTTACCACATCGGGTGCAGTGCGTGCCTGCTCGGTAGTCAACTAGAATGCCCTGCTCCTCACCATTGGAGCCTCTGTCTTGCCCTGCCAGCCATAAGTGATCCAAGGGGTTGCTGGAGCTGGCGCCTTCACTGGCGCTGATGCTGCTGTCAACTGGGGACAGTTGGCCGTCTTGTGGCCCCTCTGGTTGTAGTGGAAACATAGCAACTCAGATTTCTGAATAACCGGTGCAGGGGCAGTACAATCCCTGCTGAAATGCCCCGTGTTTCCGCACTTGTAGTAGCCCAACGATCCCAATCTACACGCCCCCTCATGTGGCCTACCGCATTTCGTGCAGCGGCGCGGTCCTGACTAGCCTTTTGGCCTACTATCTGATCCCTTGGTCTTCTTCCCCGAAGCCCCAGTTGTTTGACCCTCCTCTATCTTTCTTTTGCTGAAATGCTCCAGATCAATCTCCGTCTCCCTTGTCCTGGGAATCATGGTATCCAGAGTAGGGCACACCGAAAACCTAACATGCCCCCGAATGTCGGCCCGTAGCATGTCGTGGTAGCGGGCCCTCCTCATATCCTCATCTCTCGCATACTGGGGCACCTGCAATGCCCTCTCCTGGAACTTGGTAGTGATCTCCACCATAGTCTCCATAGTCTGTCTCATGTCCAAAAACTCCCTGGCCAGATGCTGAAGCTCTACAGCTGGCGCAAAATCTACTCGGAACCAAGTCACAAAATCTGACCATGTCATAGCCTAAACAGTCGAGGATCGTAGAGAGTCACCAACCGACTCCCACCAATCCCTAGCCCGGTCCCTTAAATACCCTGCTGCGAATCGTACCTTTGACCCCTCGGGGCACAAGCTGGTCAGCTGCACGGACTCAATACACGCAATCCATCGTCTGGCAGCAATGGGTCCTTCCCCCCATGGAGATCTGGTGCACAACTACCCCTGAAGTCCTTAAAGGACAGCGTGCGGGACCTTGACTGGCCAGACGCCATATCACTCTTGAACGCCCTGAGGCGATCCTCCATCAGCTCGACTATCCCTTCCTTGATCAACCCAAAGATGATGGGGGTCGACTCAAGGATGCCTCTGGTGATCTCTAACGCGATGAACTCGTATAGCCTCTCATCTATTGGCTCGGAACTTGATCCTGAACCCGATCCCTCTCCTGAACTGCCAACTAGTGGCCTCTGTCGTAGTACCACCATTCTGCAAAACATAATACCAACCGTTAGTGATACCGATACATCTCGAGGGATCACATCCACTACAAGTTCCCTGGTATTGTCTTAGGCTTCCTCAATTTAGGTACATATCCTTTGCTTTCAGTAGTACGGACCCATATTACCTTCCACATCTATCCGTACCTTCCTCAAGGACTGCCAGGACTCCACCAAGTCCCTTTCACCACTGTTGATTCTCTGCTATTCCCATCCTAGGCTTACCCTAGGGAAAATCTCTAGCTCCACCCAAACCGGTCCTTAGCTGTTGAAGGCCTCCTTGTGATGCCAATTAGTCATTACCTGAATACCATCACATGTGATGAGGCTCAGATAATCCTTCGAGTAACAGACTCGTCCCTACAATGGTTAGACTCAGACAAGATCTACGCAATAGGGCCAAATCCAGGACTCTGAGATTATTCAACCCTGATCACATGTGACGTGACGTATTCACCTAATGGCTAACTGCCATCACTCAGAGTCCCACAAAGCACAAAGCAAGCGACATTCGGATACAAAAAAAACTACTTAAGCAAATTTGTCCTCATTATGAGAAGAAGAACTAGCATATAATGCTGAGCTCATACTACCAGGCATAACCAAGACAGGCTATCCTACTACTGTCTACTCAATACTAGCATGCAATTCTCATAAGCTGAAGCACATAAAGCAGGCACATAAAGCATCATTCCTTGATCCTTAGTCCTATTCTAGCATGTTGTTCCACTGAAACTGATAAACATAAGATAACTGGTATGGGTACTATGGGGAAGACTTACTTGAACTCGGCCGGTTGCGCACATCACACACTTGTTCCTTCTCAAAACTATTTATCTTAGCTTTTAGAAAGTCATTTTCCTAGTACAAATCTTTTAATCCCTTGGTTTGAGTCCAGACACCCCCGAAGGTGTGTCCAAATCCCTCAAACCAGGGCTCTGATACCAACTTGTAACGGCCCAATTTTCACGTCCAAAAATTCTTTTTTGATTAATTGATTTGCAAAACATTTGTAACAAAATATCATCCGATCATATCATTAAATAAAAACATGTCTCATATCTAAAAATCGAATTTTCACAATGCGGAAAATAAAGAGTGTCTGTATGTTGTGCCGCTACCGCGCCAGCTCCTTCCCCTTTGCCAACGAGGTACCTGAAACCATAACTGTAAACTGTAAGAACGAAGCTTAGTCAGTTCCCCCATCGTACCACATTCCATACAATCACATAGCATACATACTACCAGGAAATTATAGGGTGCCCGACCTACCTGCTATGGACATTCTGGGGTGCCAACCTACCCATGAGGCCATTCTGGGGTGCCCCCTACCCATGCGGCCGTTCTGGGGTGTCGTCCTACCCATGTCAAGCCATTTTGGGGTGTTGACCTACCCCTCGGTCCTAACAACCGACCTTCGGGGACTATTCCACCCCTTACTGCTACTATCACATATATCATTACATAAGCATACCATCATACATATCTAGGGTGTCCGAACTACCATTTGGTCCTAACAACTGAACTTGGGGACTATTCCCCTCCTACTATCGCTATCACATATAACTTATCATGCCAGCATATAACATATCAACACATATTATCAGACATATCTAGGGTGTCTGACCTACCCTTCGGTCCTAACAACCGAACTCTACTACTATCACATATAACATATCATGCCAACATATAACATATCAGGTAGTAGCTAAACTAGATGATATCACAAAGACAATCATCTAATCATAGAACTCCTACTGGTGAGCCGGTATTCTGGTGGTAGACCTACTGCTATTGGAAGGTAACTCACCTCATAGTAGCTCCTGATATGTGCGGGAAATCCTTTGACTGTTGCCGCTACTGCTCCAGAATCCTTCGTCTATAATTCCCACAAAACACTTAGTCATACACTGCTAACTGTTTTTAGGGTAAAATGACCATTTTACCCCTGACCAAATCAAAGTCAAAGTCAACTTCTATTGACCTGACTCGCCGAGTTGGCTCGCCAAATCGCCGAGTCCATATCCTTTCATTTGTCCTTATACTCGTCTCTACTCGTCGAGTTAGGTGATGACTCGACGAGTTTTCCTTCTTAATGAACATCGACTGAATCCTCATCTGACTCGCCGTGTAACGACCCGTTCCCGGTATGATAATTCCTTGGTATTTATTTTGAAGTTTTGTAAAGGGACTCAGCGAGTTCATAGCCTGACTCGCCGAGTAGGGTCGGGATTTCGAGCACGTGTTAGCTGGCGACTCGGCGAGTCCATATTCTGGACTCGGCGAGTCTGTCCGTCTGGGACAAACCCTAAATCCCCGGGTTGCTCACTATTTAAGCCACCTTATAGCCCCCAATCTCGCCTCCTTCACCCTCTAAAGCTATGAGAAAAACCCTAATTCGTTCTTGAGTGTTCTAAGTGATTTTGTGTGCTAATTGTGAAGGCTTGAAGAAGGAGAAGAAGAAAGGAGCAAGGAGAAGAAGTGTAAAGCGAAGATTCAAGGGAAAGCAAGAGTTCTTTGAGGTATTCTTCAGATTTCCTTCCCTTTTATGCTTTAAAATCCCCTTTAGATCTAGTTGATGCTTTTCTCAAAGCCTTATGTTGATATGGAAGCCATTGTATGTCGAGATATCCATAGATCTATTCAATTAGGGGTTTTAGAGTCCAGATCTATTGTCTTTATGGAGCCATTGTGCATCATAACCCTAGATCTACCCTTTTAAGTGCCTTTTTAGCCTGTATTCCCTTGTTCATGTGTTTGTAAACGTAAAGTTGGAAACTTTACGTGGTAAATCAACTTATTGGACCCAGATCTATCATTTGTATGTAGTGGATTCGAGCAGAATCGAGTGTAGAATAGTTGCATGGCGGTGACTCGGCGAGTCGAGTCGCGAGTCCCCGATTTCTTCCTTTTGAGCGATGTCGAGTGGGCCCAGTGAGTTGTGGAGTGGACTCAGCGCGTTCGAAGGTAGACTCAGTAATGGAGGGACTTGGTGAGTTGTTCATACAACTCGGCGAGTCCAGGGCAATCTTCTTAAGCTCAAGAACAACTCGTCGAGTTGTTCATATGACTGGGCGAGTCGGATGAAGATTGTCTGAGTTCTTGGATCGAATGAGTACTCGTCGAGTCGATGCCATGCTCGACGAGTAGCAGCGGGTAGGGTCGAGGAGTGAGAATAGGGACTCGGCGAGTTGGCGGCCCAACTCGGCGAGTCAGGTCAACGGTGGGTTGACTTTGACCGAGATTTGACTTTGTCTGAGAGTTGACTTTGGCCAAGGGTAAAAGAGTCATTTTACCCAGTGCAGTGTTTAGTATTTGATTGAGTGTGTTTATGGACTTGTAGTCGGGGAGATACCGGAGCAGCAGCAGCTAGCTTCCAGAGCCATACACTCAGCAGCCAGTTCACGAGGTGAGTTTCCCTTCAGTAGGAACGGGTCTACGGCCGCAATGCCGGCCCGTGTAATTATCAGTAGTTCTGGTCTTTAGTCTGATGCAGTAGCTAGAGTGCTTGATGTCTTTGTGATTCAAGCATATTCGAGTATGTGTTCCGGACTTCGGTCCGATGCAGTATGCAGTATATGTGATTATAATAGTTGTTATGTGTTATGCTATGTCATGATCAGTCAATTCCGGACTTCGGTCCGATGCAGTTAGTTCTGGACTTCGGTCCGATGCAGTTAGTTCTGGACTTCGGTCCGATGCAGTTAGTTCCGGACTCTGGTCCGATGCACGGGACAAGGTCCCAGTCAGTTCCGGACTTCGGTCCGATGCAGCTAGTTCCAGACCTCGGTCTGATGCAGTGGGCAAGGCCCAGTATGTGATTTATATGTATTGTATGGTATGTGGTAGTTTGGGGGAGCTCACTAAGCTTCGTGCTTACAGTTTCAGTTTTGGTTTCAGGTACTTCCGCTTGTAGAGGGAAGAGCTCGGTATGATGGCATCGCACACACCACAGCTTCAGCTTTTATCCTGGGAGTTGATTTGGTTCTTGATTTTTTTTATGACATGGATATGATACAGTTTTCCGCACAGTGTTTTATTATTATTTTGAGATACATCATGTATGGTTTATGATATGACACTCAGATTATGGTTTTTGGTTATGTTGAAAAATGAAATTTTTGGGTCGTATTTTTGGGGTGTTTCAAGTTGGTATCAGAGCCCTGGTTTGAGGGATTCGGAGACACTTCCGGGTGTATCTGAACTCAAACTAAGGGGAAATAAAAAGATTTTTAAAAGTAAAATGTTTTCTAAAAGAAATTTTAAAAGCACTTAGAAAGAAAGAAATTTTTAAACAAGATAAGGGTGTGGTGCATGCAATCAGCCGAGCTCAAGTAAGTACTCCCGAATTACCCATACAAGTTATTTGTTCAGTTTCAGTTTCAGTAGAACAGCATGCTAGTATAGGACTAAGGATCTAGGAGGATGCCTTATGTGCCTGCTTTATGTGTTACAGCTTTATGAGTATTGCATGCTAGTATTGAGTAGACAGCAGTAGGATAGCCTGTTTAGGTTATGCCTGATAGTATGAGCTTAGCACTGTATGCTAGATCAGTTTCTCGTTTTGATAATAGTTTTGCTTGAGTATGTTTCCTTTATCCGAATGCTGCTTGCTTCGTGCTTTGTGGGAGTTCTGAGTGATGGAAGTTAGCCATTAGGTGAACACGTTACACCACATGTGATCAGGGTTGAATAATCCCAGAGTGATGGAACTGGCCCTATTGCGCAACTCTTGTTTGAGTCCAACCGTGATAGGGACAGGCCTTTTACTTGAAGGATTATCTGATCTTCGTCACATGTGATGGTGTTCAGGTGATGTTTAATTAGCATTATAAGGAGACCTGCAGCAGCTGAGGACCAGTTGAATTGAGTCTGAGGTTTCCCTGGGGCAAGCCTAGGATGAGAGTAGCAGAGATCAGTAGTAGTAGAAGTGACTTGGTGGAGTCAGGGCAGTTCTTGAAGAAAGTACGGATAGATGTGGAAGGTAGTATGGGCTCGTACTACTGGAAGCAGAGGATCCGTACTCGAATCAAGAAAGGCTGAGACAAGACCAGGAAGCTAGTTGTAGTATCAATGATCCCTCGAGATATTTCTGTTTTCTGATGTAGTTGTGATGTGTTTCAGAATGGTGGTTTTGCGTTCGAGACCAGCAGCCGGCAGCGGAGGTTCCGGGGAGGGATCACGTTCAGGATCGGGGGATGAGCGCATGGATGATCAGACCCGAGAGTTTCTTTCTTCGGAGATTACGCGCATCATTATAGAGCAGACTCCTGTGATCTTCGGTTTGATCAAGGAGGGGATTCTAGAGCTGATGGATGAGAGATTGGGCACCTTCCGTGCCGAGGTGGCGGCCATGATGGGGTCGCGCACCCTTACCTTCAGGGAGTTCAGGGCATGTGGAGCTCCGAACTATCATGGGGCGCGAGACCCCATGGCGAGCACCAGATGGTTGGCAGATGTGGCCAACGCTTTCCGTACTAGCAGATGTCCCGAGGGGGACAAGGTCAGATTGGCGTCCTGTCTTCTGAAGGACAGGGCACGGGATTGGTGGGAGGAGGTCGGACATGCCATTGGGGATGATGCAGCATTGGACGCCATGACCTGGGCTGATTTCTCTACCAGGTTCAGGGCGGAGTTTGCACCGGTCATTGAGGTGCAACAGCTAGCTAGGGAGTTTCAGGACCTCACCCAGACTACAGAGACAGTGGCGGAGATCACCGCTAAGTTCAGGGAGAGGGCTCTTCTCGTTCCTCAGTATGTAGCTGATGAGGAAATGAAGAAGGCCCGTTATCATGAGATGTTGCGGAGCGATATCTGCCAGTTTGTGAGCCGGTCCAGCTTTAAAACGCTGGAAGATATGATTGCTAGGGCTCGGGAGAGGGAGATTGATCTCGAGATGGAGAAGAAGAGGAAACCGGAGGCGGTTTCGGGTTCAGGAGGTTCGGGCAAAAAGCCCAAGGTTTCAGACCACAGATCTAGGAGTTAGCAGAGCCACGGTCGATGTGGCAAGTGTGGGAGATTGCACGAGGGAGCGTGCAAGGCAGGGAGTTCTGGCTGCTACAAGTGCGGTCGGATTGGGCATTTGAGTAGGGATTGCATGGCCCCTGCTACTGCCGTTGCAGCATCAGATCTGATTTGCTTTCAGTGCAATCAGAGGGGACATAAAAAGTCCCAGTGTCCGGGTTTAGCTGCAGCAGGGAAGGTGGTCGCACCTGCCCCTACTACTTTGAGGATTACAGATGGTCGGCAGGGCCGAGCTGATGCGCCAGTGGCGAAGAGTAGGGCGTTTCAGATGACAGCAGAGGAGGCGCGAGCGACTCCTGATGTGGTGACGGGTATGTATCTTCCCTTTATCTCTTTATTATTATTGATTGTATATTGCTTATGATTGTATGTTTTATTCAGGGTCGTTCTCTGTGAACGGCATTTCTGCTATGGTATTATTCGATTCGGGGGCTACCCGATCATTCGTATCACTTGCGCTTAGCAAGAGATTCAGTAGAGCTCCAGGGGAGCTGGATTGCCCATTAGAGGTTGAGATAGCGGATGATAGGACCGTGAGGGTCGGCAGAGTGCATAGAGGGTGTTCTCTTCAGTTATTTGATGAGCAGTTTTTAGTGGATCTGGTACCTAATCCCCTGCGAGGGAATAAGGTTATTGTGGGTATGGATTGGCTAAGCCCCAATGGGGCGGTGATTGATTGTGAGCTTCAGCTAGTGAGGGTTCGCACTCCCAGTGGGGGAGAGTTGGTGATCCAGGGCGAGAGGCCACAGCGAGGACCGACCTTTTGTTCCGCCGCAAGGGCGAGGCGCTATGTTCAGCAGGGTTGCGCCGGTTTTGTAGCTTACGTTTTGGATGCCCGGGAGAAGGGCAAGTCGACAGTTGATGATGTTCCTATTGTTCGAGACTACCCGGACGTGTTTCCCGAGGATTTGCCGGGGATACCTCCTGAGAGACAGGTTGAGTTCAGGATCGACCTCATTCTTGGTGCGGCTCTGATAGCCAAGGCACCGTATCGACTAGCTCCCCCTGAGATGCAGGAGTTGTCTACACAGCTGCAGGAGCTGTTAGACAAGGGTTTCATTCGGCCGAGCAGTTCGCCTTGGGGAGCGCCGATCCTATTTGTGAGGAAGAAGGATGGGTCGCATCGTATGTGTATAGATTACCGAGAGTTGAATAAGGTAACGGTGAAGAACCGTTACCCACTCCCGAGGATAGATGATTTGTTTGATTAGCTTCAGGGAGCGTCTTGGTTCTCCAAGATCGATCTACGCTCCGGATATCATCAGATGCGGGTTAGAGATGAGGATGTTCAGAAGACTGCTTTCAGGACCAGGTATGGTCATTACGAGTTTGTGGTGATGCCATTTGGGCTCACCAATGCTCCAGCCGCGTTCATGGATCTCATGAACCGCGTGTGTAGGCCGATGTTGGATCGGTCAGTGATAGTGTTCATACATGACATCTTGGTATATTCCAAGACGCAGGAGCAGCACGAGGAGCATCTACGGGAGGTGCTGGAGGTTTTGAGGAGGGAGAGACTTTTCGCAAAGTTCTCCAAATGTGAGATCTGGTTGCGCGAGGTGCAGTTCCTTGGTCACCTCGTCAACCAGAAGGGTATTTTGGTAGATCCGGCCAAGATAGAGGCCGTGATGCAATGGGAGGTCCCGAAGTCTCCATCTGAGATTCGGAGCTTCCTAGGGTTAGCAGGGTATTATCGGAGATTTATTCAGGATTTCTCCAAGATAGCAGTGCCGCTCACCCGACTGACCAGGAAGTCAGTGGTATTTCGTTGGGGTCCTGAGCAGCAGTCAGCGTTTGAGACCCTCAGGCAGAGATTATGCGAGGCTCCGATCCTTACCTTGCCAGAGGGAGTAGAGGAGTTTGTAGTCTATTGTGATGCCTCGATCACAGGTATGGGAGCAGTTTTGATGCAGCGAGGCCATGTGATAGCTTATGCCTCGAGACAGCTGAAGCCTCACGAGGCTAATTATCCTACCCATGATTTGGAGCTGGGGGCAGTGTTGTTTGCCCTCAAGATTTGGAGGCATTACCTTTATGGGGTCCGTTGTACTATTTACATGGATCACAAGAGTTTGAGGTACCTTATGGATCAGCCGAGTCTGAATATGAGGCAGAGAAGGTGGTTGGATGTGCTAAAGGATTACGACTGTGAGATCCTTTACCACCCAGGGAAGGCCAATGTGGTGGCCGATGCCCTGAGCCGCAAGGTGTCGGCGGCCCCTATCAGAAATCTATGTTTGAGGATGACAGTGATCACTCCGTTGTTGGAGCGGATCAAGGAGGCTCAGGTGGAGGGTCTCAAGGAGGAAAGACAGAAGTGTGAGAGAATCGTGGGCCGAGTAGCCTCGTTTGATTATGATAGTCGTGGTTTGGTGACGCTTCACGGGAGAGTGTGGGTACCGTACTGGGGTGGAGTATGGCAAGTGTTGATGGATGAGGCTCATAAGTCTCGGTTTTCTATCCACCCAGGGGCGACGAAGATGTATCGAGATCTTCGACCTGATTATTGGTGGCCCTGTATGAAGCGGGACATCGCCTGGTACGTCGAGAGATGCCTGACCTGCCGGAAGGTCAAGGCAGAGCACCAGAGACCTCACGGCAGGATGCAGCCGTTAGACATTCCCGTGTGGAAATGGGAGGACATCACCATGGATTTTGTCACCAAGCTTCCCAGGACCGCACGAGGAGTGGATTCGATATGGGTAGTAGTGGATCGGTTGACGAAGAGTGCCCATTTTGTCCCGATCCAGGAGAGTATATCGGCGGAGAAGTTAGCCGATATCTATGTGCGAGAGATTGTGGCACGTCATGGAGTGCCGGTATCAGTGGTGTCTGACTGAGATGTCCGTTTCACATCCAGGTTCTGGAAGCGGTTCCACGACGAGATGGGTACTCGTCTCCATTTCAGCACCGCTTTCCACCCTCTGACAGACGGGCAGAGCGAGAGGACGATTCAGACACTCGAGGATATGCTTAGGGCATGTGTCCTAGATTTCGGTGGCAGTTGGGATACGTATCTTCCGTTAGCGGAATTCTCGTATAACAACAGTTATCATGCGAGCATTGACCGACCTCCCTTTGAGATGCTGTATGGGAGGAAGTGTAGGACCCCGATTTGTTGGGGCGAGGTCGGTCAGCGGGTCATCCGGAGCACGAAGGTGGTGCTCAAAATGACTGAGTTGATCTAGCAGGCCCATCGTAGATTGCAGACTGCTCAGAGTCGGCAGAAGAGTTATGCCGATAGGAGGCGTTCGGACTTGGAGTTCCAGGTGGGGGATATGGTTCTTCTGAAAGTCTCACCTTGGAAGGGTGTCATCAGGTTCCGGAAGAGGGGCAAGTTGGGCCCCAGATTTATTGGTCCTTTCAGGGTTTTGGCCAGGTGGGTCGGGTTGCTTATCGGTTAGATCTTCCTGAGGAGCTTAGTCAGATCCACAACACTTTCCATGTGTCGCAGTTGAGGAAGTGCTTGGTGGATGAATCAGCAGTCGTTCCCCTAAAGGATATTCAGGTTGATAGTAGCCTGAATTATATTGAGAGGCCGGTCGCGATTCTGGACCGGAAGACCAAGACCTTGAGGAACAAGGTAATTCAGTTAGTGAAGGTGCGGTGGCAGCACCGGAAGGGGCCTGAGTGGACGTGGGAGGCTGAGGAGGAGATGAGGGAGCACTACCCAGAGATTTTTGCAGATTCAGCTGTAGCAGACTTCGAGGACGAAGTCTGAGATAAGTGGGGGAGAATTGTAACGACCCGTTCCCGGTATAATGATTCCTTGGTATTTATTTTGAAGTTTTGTAAAGGGACTCGGCGAGTTCATAGCCTGACTCGCCGAGTAGGGTCGGGATTTCGAGCACGTGTTAGCTGGCGACTCGGCGAGTCCATATTCTGGACTCGGCGAGTCTATCCGTCTGGGAGAAACCCTAAATCCCCGGGTCGCTCACTATTTAAGCCACCTTATAGCCCCCAATCTCGCCTCCTTCACCCTCTAAAGCTGTGAGAAAAACCCTAATTCGTTCTTGAGTGTTCTAAGTGATTTTGTGTGCTAATTGTGAAGGCTTGAAGAAGGAGAAGAAGAAAGGAGCAAGGAGAAGAAGTGTAAAGCGAAGATTCAAGGGAAAGCAAGAGTTCTTTGAGGTATTCTTCAGATTTCCTTCCCTTTTATGCTTTAAAATCCCCTTTAGATCTAGTTGATGCTTTTCTCAAAGCCTTATGTTGATATGGAAGCTATTGTATGTCGAGATATCCATAGATCTGTTCAATTAGGGGTTTTAGAGTCCAGATCTATTGTCTTTATGGAGCCATTGTGCATCATAACCCTAGATCTACCCTTTTAAGTGCCTTTTTAGCCTTTATTCCCTTGTTCATGTGTTTGTACACGTAAAGTTGGAAACTTTACGTGGTAAATCAGCTTATTGGACCCAGATCTATCATTTGTATGTAGTGGATTCGAGCAGAATCGAGTATAGAATAGTTGCATGGTGGTGACTCGGCGAGTCGGAAGAACGACTCGGCGAGTCGAGTCGCGAGTCCCCGATTTCTTCCTTTTGAGCGATGTCGAGTGGGCCCAGTGAGTTGTGGAGTGGACTCAGCGCGTTCGATGGTAGACTCAGTAATGGAGGGACTCGGCGAGTTGTTCATACAACTCGGCGAGTCCAGGGCAATCTTCTTAAGCTCAACAACAACTCGTCGAGTTGTTCATATGACTCGGCGAGTCGGATGAAGATTGTCTGAGGTCTTGGATCGAATGAGTACTCGTCGAGTCGATTCCATGCTCGACGAGTAGCAGCGGGTAGGGTCGAGGAGTGAGAATAAGGACTCGGCGAGTTGGCGGCCCAACTCGGCGAGTCAGGTCAACGGTGGGTTGACTTTGACCGAGATTTGACTTTGTCTGAGAGTTGACTTTGGCCAAGGGTAAAAGAGTCATTTTACCCAGTGCAGTGTTTAGTATTTGATTGAGTGTGTTTATGGACTTGTAGTCGGGGTGATACCGGAGCAGCAGCAGCTAGCTTCCAGAGCCATACACTCAGCAGCCAGTTCACGAGGTGAGTTTCCCTTCAGTAGGAACGGGTCTACGGCCGCAATGCCGGCCCGTGTAATTATCAGTAGTTCTGGTCTTTAGTCTGATGCAGTAGCTAGAGTGCTTGATGTCTTTGTGATTCAAGCATATTCGAGTATGTGTTCCGGACTTCGGTCCGATGCAGTATGCAGTATATGTGATTATAATAGTTGTTATGTGTTATGCTATGTCATGATCAGTTAGTTCCGGACTTCGGTCCGATGCAGTTAGTTCCGGACTTCGGTCCGATGCAGTTAGTTCCGGACTTCGGTCCGATGCAGTTAGTTCCGGACTCTGGTCCGATGCAGGGGACAAGGTCCCAGTCAGTTCCGGACTTCGGTCCGATGCAGCTAGTTCCAGACCTCGGTCTGATGCAGTGGGCAAGGCCCAGTATGTGATTTATATGTATTGTATGGTATGTGGTAGTTTGGGGGAGCTCACTAAGCTTCGTGCTTACAGTTTCAGTTTTGGTTTCAGGTACTTCCGCTTGTAGAGGGAAGAGCTCGGGATGATGGCATCGCACACACCACAGCTTCAGCTTTTATCCTGGGAGTTGATTTGGTTCTTGATTTTTTTTATGACATGGATATGATACAGTTTTCCGCACAGTGTTTTATTATTATTTTGAGATACATCATGTATGGTTTATGATATGACACTCAGATTATGGTTTTTGGTTATGTTGAAAAATGAAATTTTTGGGTCGTATTTTTGGGGTGTTTCACGCCAAGTTGTATGAACAACTCGTCGAGTTCATCTTCAACTGATACACAGGTCCAATCCTTGACTAGCCGAGTTGTATGCACAACTCTTCAAGTTCATCTTCATCCTTAAGAAGTTTGCCTTGGACTTGCCGAGTCTACTCATGCACTCGCCAAGTCCCATGAACATCCAGAACAATGGTTAGTCCAGAACGTTGGGTCACTCCCCGGGACCCCCTTAAAACCTTTCCACACTCAATTGGGTCCTTATGACCCTCAACTGATATGGGACAGAAACCTTGGACTCGCTGAGTCCAAGAATGGACTCGTCGAGTTGGTCACATCCTCTCACTAAATCTTCGATTTCTGATGAATAACCCTTGATAAAAAGATAGATCTATGCTTCGACAATCGATCTAGCACGTAAAGTTACAGCCTTTACGTGCTTGCATGGGACTTTGAGCTCAAAAGGTCCTTAAACAAGCTCTATCAATGCATGGGGCCTTCTTTGAGTGCAAGAGCCACTCCTTTCTGCCTTGTAACCTTTCTAATGACTTGGATCTGAAACATCAACTCCAAACCAAGCTTGCAATCACGGTTGGTGACCAAAATGGCTTATAAAAGCCCTAAAACTCCACACAAAGGGATCTATCAAAAGAACAAACAAGGTATAGACTTTATACCTTCTATAGACTGCAAATGATGCTCATAATCGGATCCTTCTAGCCTCCTCTTGATCCTTGAAGCATTTCCTTCCTTCCTTGGGTCACAAGAGCACCAAAATCACTCCAAATGCCTTAGATTGCTTCAATAACGGCAAGGGTTTACTATGGGGGTCTTCTGGGAGCAAATGGGACGAAGGTGGCCAAGTTAAGGTGTTTAAATAGGGTGCAAACCCTTGGGTTAGGGTTTTTGTCTAGATAGGGCCTACTCGCCGTGTCCGGGACCCGACTCGTTGAGTCCACAACTTAAACCCTGCATATCATCCCGCTTCTACTCGGCGAGTTGGTCCTTCTACTTGTCGTGTCCAAGGCCAAAATGCAAAAATACAAATAAAAGAATATGTATAAAGAACCAGGTGCTACACGACGACTTGACTTTCTTGTTCACAAGATCATGAAACTAAGTTTTACCTAGTATTTGTTGGACAAAATCGCTTGAATGTGGGGTGAGAGAATTATGAAGGCGAACCATAGGAGAAGATGAAGGAGTGTAGGAGAATGGGGGGTGACGAAGCTTCGAATGGCTAAAAACCATAGTAATACTTATAATTCTTAGGGCACACTATTAGGAAATAAATGTGACTCAGGGGCATAAAATGGTGGAGAAAATAAGATAACTGTCGTCGTTGACCTCCGTATGGCTACAGAGCTCCAAAAAGCGAGAAAGATCGACAGCCACACAATCCTTTTAGGTTTTCTTTGGAAGATGATTTTGCAAAATACTAAGAATAAGGAGAAGAGTATCAGGCGGGGTTTTCAATTTTTTTGGATTTCATACCCCCGACTTGGCAATTAAAAAAATGGAAGAACGCGCGTCCGTGAAAAAAAAAATATAAAGCAACAATTTTACACGGCACACTTTTTTATGGTAGGTGCCCTCCGTGTTTTTTATTTTTTTTTGTTGGACACTATTTTTAGGGCATGCATAAATGTGTGTCCTCAATCCTTCATAATTTGGAAAGCTGACATTAATTTTTAGGGCACGCACAAATGTGTATCCTCTATCAGCACGTGTCATTGTTTCTGCGTCGTTAAAGGGTTGTTTTCTAGTAGTGTTCTATTTTTGGAGATGGAAGATTTTAATCTCGAAAATTAGAAGAGGGATTAAGAAGTATTC
This sequence comes from Lactuca sativa, assembly GCF_002870075.4. Taxonomy (NCBI): domain Eukaryota; kingdom Viridiplantae; phylum Streptophyta; class Magnoliopsida; order Asterales; family Asteraceae; genus Lactuca; species Lactuca sativa. Next base: position 258,096,626 of record NC_056626.2, read on the forward strand.
TTAGTAAAATGTCTGAAGTGATTAAGCACTTATTAGTTAATTTGGCACTTCTCTCAACCATTTCGCGTATCTTAATTGATTTGGACACCATATTCCATACATGAAATTACTTTAACTCATGACCCATAACTAGTCATCCACTAGATAATAATACATATGTACATATACATACATGTATTCTTAGTATAAAATGACATTGTAGTTTTCGTGTATTTGAACTAAAATGTTTATGTTTTATTATTTTTATTCAAAAACACTTAAATACATTCTAATTATTCCATATAATAATTCATTTTATATTTTCATTTATTTAAATATTCAGTTTATTGACCAAGCTATAATTTCATGACATTTAACTGGTTAACCATATTGTTATACACGTTTCGTCACTTTGGTTAGTATATTTGTCAAATTTAGATCCTTCACAACTATTAAGCAACCTATATATAAATTAAATTACTCATCAACCGGAGACATGTTGATTCGGTAATTAAATTTGTTACGTTCAAATGACGTTATATGCTAGTTTTCACAAACCAATGTTGGTTCGTAGCCATACGTCATAACGGAATTTATCATTAGTCCCTTGTTTTATTTTTCACATGAACTTATCTAATAAAACATGTTAAATTCCTGCTGCCATATTTGATAAAATATTCATATTGCTTAAAAGTCAAAATATAGTATCGTACGATCGTTCCTATATTATCCAAATGTTACATTCTGTCCCCGTTAAAAGAATTCCGTCCTGAAATTAAACATGTAGAAGGGATATCACTAAACAATTGGGCAGTATTTATTTTTCATCTAATCCTCGTGTTCCCAGGTGAATTCTGGTCCTCCGAGAGTTCCAACGAACTTTCACAATAGCAATACGACTTTGTTTTAAATGCTTTATGAAAGACCCTAACTTTCATATTTATGAATGACCCAAACTTTCATACTATTCCAACATTATTCTCAAGTTACTTCCTCAAAACATGCTACATGCATATTTACAAAACAATATTTTATATTGATAAAGTGATTACAAAGGATTGGATACAAACCGACTAAGTTTTATTACATTTCATATCTACCCAGGAATCTATTATTCATATACATACTTGAACATTAGAATACAGAGAAATAGTATTAACTATTCTAAATCTTTCAGCAGTATAAAACTAAGTTGGATACTCATCACCTGCAATTGTTAAACATTGAGAGGGATAAGCGATAACACTTAGTGAATTCAATAAATAAATACAATATAATCTTATGCCTTATATATACCAATATAACATAACCAAAAGGGAACAAGAACAACAATAGCATATGTGTATCATATGTCAGCCTTTCAATATCAACTCAAGATTTGATTCAAAGATTTACGATCAATGAGACATAATGATTTTAATACATGATATGCATCAATAAAGCTTTGGCCCAAATGGCACAGAAGATATATAATTTCTGATTAACATTTTGGTAGATTTCAGACTTATAGCCCTGTCTAACCTTCTGCCAATACCATAGAATAGAGTTCATTTTCATACGGAGTCATGCTCTACGTGGTCAGAGGCTACATACCATTCCTATCTAACCTTCTGCCAATGCCATAGAATAAAAGTCATTCTCTTACGAGACATGTTCTACATGGCCAGAGGCTACATACCTGTACCACTGTGAATCTAAGTCCCTTCACTGATCACATGGTCAAAGGTATAACTTTGCTATTAAAAATAGCGAATAAAAATAACACTGGAAAATAACTCAGAATAATAACATTGAAAAGCACATAGCACATATGACACCTAACATACAATTGTTCCTATATATTGAACTCGCCTTAAAATAATCGAGGGTTAAAATAGTAATTTGAGCAGCATATCGGTTCCTAATATGGCTTTATTTGTCGAAAACCGGGAGAATTAGCTAAAAACCGAGCTCTAAAAAGGTAGAGCTTCAAACCGAAAAGAATAATTTCTCGAGCTTTTCGGGCACTTCGGGACGTATTCTGGGCTTTAAAAATAATATCGGGGCTTCGGGGAAAGTGGAAATAATAAAAATATGGAAAGAGGGGCCAAAAATGCCAAATTCTTGAAAATAACCGAGAGATCTCGCAAGCTTTTATTTATAGGGCGAGGGGCTTGGATCCGAGGGCTGAGAAGGCTTCACGCGGCAGCAGATGCGAAGGTCGGCCAAGAAGGGTGAGTCACCGAAGGCAGGTGGCAGCGAGGGAGGAGGGACACACGTCTCAAGCGAAGCTCGGACACTGGCACAACACGTGTCGACTTCGGATTGGTCCAGCGCCTCGTATGCGAGGAGTCACCTGGGCACGTGTCGGACCGTGGTTGGACCTACACTTCGGATGCGAGGGTTGCGACATGCCTCGCCAGCTGGCCTCGATGACTCAGCAGTTCGAACACGTGGCACGCATAGAGCGAAAGTGACGTGGCCGAAGTATGACTATGCGAATTTTCTCGATTTTTGTGCGAAAACTTCTAGAATCAATAACTTTCGCATACGGGCTCTGTTTTTGACGTTCTTTATATGCACGCGTAGCTAAAATTATGCTCTACAACTTTCGTTTAGACTTCGTCGGCTAATTTTTAATTTAATTTTAATATTATTATTTTTAACAGACCAAGACAGGAAAATCCGTTAAAAATCCATAACTTCTTCATTATAACTCGGATTTTGACGAGGTTTTCGCCTACGTGTTTCTAACGAGATTGTATACAACTTTCAATAGTAAAATTTTACTTATTTCAAAATTTATATTTTCGCTATATTTCACTTTTTGGCTTTTAATTGGAATCTCATAAGACTTCCAATATTTTATGAGTGATTCTAAATATAGTTTTACTTCATTTCTACAAAAAACTATTCGCTAGAACTCAAAACTCAATTTCACATAATATTATTCTCTTTTATAATTTACAATACATGATTTCAAAACGTGTATGTTACAAATACCTCCTCCTTTTGAGGATTTCGTCCCCGAAATCATAACGATTAATATAAATGAGGATACTTCACTCTTATCTCATTCTTATTTTCCCAAGTATATTTTGGGCCTCGATGGTGCTTCCACTTGACAAGCACCAACTTCATTTCTTTATTACGTACATTAGTCGTTCATTCGTTTACAGTCTTTTCAGGTTTTTCTACATATCTTAACTTATTATCCAATATCTCTTAGGATAACGGAATCGTTTCAGCATATACGCTCAAGCATTTGCAAAGATAACTCACATGAAACACTTCATGAATATCTGTCAAATCTTTAGGCAATTCCAAGTAGTATGCTTGCTTACCAACCGTTCTTTCTTCCAAAGTAGAATAACGCCTTTTCATGAAATACCTTCATTATTACTAAATCATCCACCCGGAATTCTATTGGTCGTCTCCTCTTTTCTGCATAGGACATTTGTCGATCTTGGACGGCTTTCATTCTTTCTCAGAAAATTTGTATCTTGTCAGTGATGTATTGAATCATTTCAGATCCTCCAAAGATCTTATGTCCTACGTCAAACCAACATATATGAGTATGACATTTACGCTCATACATTACTTTATATACCTTCAGTATATTTTGTACTATTTGGATTGCTCTCTTCTTCTGATCATTTGTCTGAGGATGATAAGATGTACTAAGAGCAACTCGAGATCCTAATTCATGCTTCATTCTCACCCAAAAGTAAGAAGTGAAACGAGTATGACAATTGGAAATAATCTTTAGTGGCGCACCATGTCTCGCCAAAATTTCATCTAAGTAAACTTGTGCTTATTTCTCCATTAGAACTGTTGTACGTATGGCGAGAAAATATGTACTCATAGTCAGCTTGTCGACAATTACCAAAATGCTATCATTCTATATAGCAGTCTCTGGTAATTAAAGTAGCACCAGACATAAGGTCAATTCGGAATTCTACTTGCCTTTTCGGGGTAGACCAGGCAATTCGTCGGGAAGATCATCAAGATTTTCATTAATAATGGAAACATCATTTACAATTTTCTTCCCCTTTCTTGACATATCAACTGCATTAGCCGAATAAGTAGAATATCTCTTCGATATAAATTTACAAGTTTTTAAGAAAGAAGTTATTATTTTCAACGTAGACATAAATATAATCCTCTTCTTCGATAGGGATGCATACCATCTCTTCGTAGCACAAGAGTTTTGCTTGGTTCTTTGACAACCAATCCATGCCGAGAATAATATCAAAGTTGGGAAAGGAGATATTAGGCATTGAAATCAAATAAGATGTGAGCAGATCTAGAGTTTACGAGAAAATTACTAGTCACAACATTCGAGTTTTAACTTACTTCTTTTATGGTAATCTAAAATGTTTGATATTTAAGATTTGCCAAATGATTGTCAAATTCTTCAAACTTCCTAGTTACTAGCGGTGTTCAAACATGCACCCTCTCTTCATTCTCTATTGAACATTCGATCCTAATCTTTAAGTTAAAACTCAATTCTCATTGCAGACTCCTGCTCCTTCTAGGTTTATAGACTAAACCCAAGATAAGGTCTTTACTTTTGCTATAACAACAACTCGAATGGTCATATTCTAATGACCTTTGATTTTATCTTGCACAAGACACAAAACGAACCAAACTCTTGTATTAGAATCAGATCAAATAAATCGAGCTGATAGAATAGCGAAAACAAAAAGAGTTTGATCAACACGTCGATGCTTCAGAATAGAAAGAATAGCACCACGTATCTCTAATTCGTGCTTTTAGACCTACATATCTTTTAGCTTTTGGAACCTCCTAATTTTTAGTTGGAGTACTCTTTGATTGTTGAACGGAAACTTGACTCCCCGCCATTTGACTAGTAAGAGTAGGGCAGAAACATTTCTTGTGGCCAGTACCACCACATAGCAAGTCATATTTCTAGCTAATGATTGCTCAATTCTTTAATGAAGATCGTAATATTTCTATCGACTACCTCGATCTTTTACTTCTTCAGTATTCCTACTGAAGTTTTATCACTATATAAGACATGGTTCTCTGTCACACCCCCGAACCAGACGGCGGAAACGTCTGAGGGCTGTCGTGACTTAATTGTATACCATAACATTTAATATATATGAAACATAACATCATTCGTCACCATGCATTAATATAGTACAACTGATAAGGTTTACACTGAGTACATTGTTTAGCATTACATTCCCAAAAATAAATTGTTCGGTTCATAGATAAACAAACGGCAAGCCATCACTGAGTACATTTTTCCTTTGGTTCACTTGTTACCTGAGAATACAAGTATTTTGAAAACGTCAACATATGAAATGTTGGTGAGTTCATAAGCGGTATTTGAAAAGCAATGTTTTGTATTGTTTTGAAAAACTACCAGAAAATCCGATATTTTCTGAAAAGAGTTTATGAAAAAGTTTGTGAAGATCCATAAGTATGCTTGTTTGTTTCTATAGTTGTAAAAATTGTTCATTGAACTTGTGTACAGTCGAAACCGTATGTATTGAAAAACCCTAGGAAAACCCGATGTTTTCCTAACACTTTGAATTCCATGTAGTTGTTGTACCATCGCGGCGTGTGAAGTCATTGATTCCAGGCGACGTCGGATTATTGCGCATGGTGAATTGCTATAAACACGCGTTACACAAACGACCAGTTTACAACTATACTAACGATCCCGTAGGCGTCATCCGTACTATTCACGTAATCCAACTGCCCTGACTTCTCGTAGTCCCACATCCGAAGAGAAAGAGGGCACGAAGACCTCGATAACTCCGTTAGCCGGTTGGGGATAAAAAAAAAGAGTGCGAAGGGCCCTTGACCCGATTCGCATTAGCATAACTGACTTTACTAGCAGTACGAAAGGACCCTTGGGGTCCAATAGTATAATAGCCATTGAAAGTCCTTTTACGTTGTGTTGGATCATGTAAGACTCAACAACTCGTAAGGTTGACGTCTTCGGGCCTAAAGATCAAGCCATTGGGCTAGCTAGGCCTAACAAACAAGATTTTACACTTTGGGGACCAAAGATGGTGCGTCGACGTCTGTGCACTCTCACGTGTATATTGAATTCCCAAATGTTTCTTGTATGAATTGAGTTATCGTCGCGTTAGTAGTTTCGGGTTGTTATTGATTCGAGACCGAATCAATTCGTTTAACAACGATTTTTGGTATTCTTGTGCATTGTAATTCGTCAGTGGTCGCAGTGCCAATATTTGATCACAACGGATGTATCGAATTAGGGTTGAAATTTTTCTGTTTTCTGCCCCTCTTTATTTTGTAAATTTACTTTTTCAACCCTTTGCATAAATAAATTTTCGGTTTAGTCCTTAAACTATTTTTCTTGGCATTTTAACATCAAAACTTATTGGAATTGATATTTTTCAGCACCTTTCTAGTTGAAAACAGTTTTAGTCCCTGAAAATACAGTTTTCTCGGTTGAAACCTTCCTTTTTCGCAATTTTACACTTTTGGCCCAAATTGGAAAAATGCTTGCAACTTTGGTCCTTTTTAATTATGAAAAGCATTTTTAACCATAGAAAAGGACTTGGGACACTAGTAGTCCACTGTTTTGCAGAAAAATATAGTTTTGGCCCTTCAAAACAGAAAATTTCGCATATTGGGCCCTATTGGGCCGAAAATGTCATTTTTAGCCCATTAAGCTTGAAATTTATATTTTTAGCCCTCCAAAAGAGTATATTTCCAGAAAATACTTTATTAAAACTGTTTTGACTGTCATCATCCATCAGAATTTGTAATATGTCATTTTGGGCCTTTAACTTTATTTTTTTAACATTTTGTGTCCAAAAAAATGAGTTTTTAGCCTAAAGGAGATGTTATTAAGCCACTTAGCAATTTTTCTTGGAATACTTTGTATGTAATAATAAAGTTTATGCTAGTATCATTTAACATAAAATATATCTCGACTTTTAGGAGTTTATGGCTAGATCCAACATCATAAACACACAAAAACACACATATAAGCATAGAAATCATACAAGTCATACAAAACACATATAGATCTACACTTTCACTTGTATCCCCTCCCCCCACAAAACTTATAAAACAGAAAAATACGGAGTATGAAGCTCACCTTAGGGTGTAGTTTCGGTTCTTGAAGAAAAGATGGAAGAAAACTTGGTGATTTTTGGCCCTAGCTCCCCTTGATGAAGATCTCGAGTTTATGGAGTTTTCTAGGAGTATGATCACCAAAGAAACTTGTTTAGAATAAGTGGTCTTATATGAGAGGGGAGTTTTGTAACTTAGACTTGGAAAACTTACTAAAGGATGATGATTATCTTGTGAAATCTTCTTGAAACACAAGCAAATTTCGATATCCGTGGGTGAGGAAGAAGAGAGAAGTCTTGAGTGATTTAGAGAAATTTTTGTGAGGGGGTGTGTGTGTGTTACCCACGGCCGAAACAAGAAGAGAGAGGGAGAGAGAGAGTTGCATGGAGAAATGATATTAGCATTGATATTTGAGGAGTATTAGCTTGGATAACCACAATGTAATAATGAGGTGGCATGCATTAAGTCAACTTCTCCTCTTTTCTTCTTGGATTTGGGCCTTGGGCCGAGAATGTGAAAGGAAAAAGGGTTTTTGGGTTTTATTGCCCTCAAGCCCACATAGAAGTTAAGTTGGATGAGTCTTGACCTAAAAGAAATATAATATGATTTTCACACTTTGTTGGGCTAGTTTAGGTTAATCATGGTTCAAAACTCTTAATTTATTTCATTCTAGGCCCAATAGGCCTATAATGTTGAAATAAATTGATGTGGGTCCAATTAGAGCCCAATTAAGGGTTCTAAGCCCATGATAGTCAAATTGGAAGCTTATTGGTCCATTGAGTCCAATAAGGAAGTCCTAGTCCAAAATGGACCTAAACAAGAACTTCTAGGGTTTCCAATTGCTTGTTGACTATTTGTAGTATTTGTATGATGCATTTCATTGAAGTTTTTGATGTCATAATAATAGGTATCACACATGCTCTTAACTTTTTGATTCAACATTTTACTTAGGTATAGTGATTACAAGACACAAAATTTCTAGTTGTGATATCATCCCCTCGTTAGAGGGAATTTCGTCCCGAAATTCTGTTTGAAAGCTAGATTTGAGTATGCTAGAATAGGTGAGGGTACTTTTGCTTCATTTGGTCTTCGCGTTCCCACGTGAATTCTGGCCCACGCTTTGCGTTCCACCGTACTTTCACGAATGGGATGCACACTTTGCTTAGTATGCTTCACCTCCCTGTCCATGATTTCAATTGGTTCTTCAACGAACAGGAGATTCTCATTGATTTCGATCTCGTCAAGGGGAATGACGAGTGTTTCATCTGATAGGAACTTTTTCAGATTAGAGACATGAAACACGGGGTGTACACCGTTTAGCTCCGTGGGTAGTTGCAGTCTGTATGCTACTGGACCTATTCGGGCGACGATCTCGAAAGGTCCAATGTATCCTGGGTTCAATTTTCCCCGCATCCCAAAACGAATAACTCCTTTCCAGGGCAAGATTTTTAACAGTACTCGATCTCCGACTTGAAATTCTAAGGGCTTTCGCCGTTTATCAGCATAGCTCTTTTGTTAGTCGCTCGATGCTTGCAGTCGAGCTCTGATTTGAACAATCTTTTCCATGGTTTCACGAATGATTTCCGGTCCCGTTAGCGCCTGATTCGACGTGAGTGCTTTTGCTAGCTGGGTGTCACCTACTTCAGCCCAACATAACGGTGACCTACACTTACGCCCATACAGTGCTTCGAAAGGAGCGACCTTAATGCTTGAATGATAACTGTTGTTATACGAGAATTCGACTAAAGGTAAATGGGTATCCCATGACTTCCCAAAGTCTATCACACATGCGCGAAGCATGTCTTCAAGCGTTTGAAAGGTTCGTTCGCTTTGACCGTCCGTTTGTGGGTGATACGCAGTGCTCATGTCGAGATGAGTTCCTAATGCCTTATGGAGAGATTGCCAAAAGCGCGAAGTGAATCTAGTGTCCCTATCCGAGATAATAGACACTGGTACTCCGTGGAGTCTCACGATCTCCCGAATGTACAAACGTGTCAATCTTTCCATCTTGGCTAACTACGTGACCTAGGAAGTTCACACTCCGGAGCCAGAACTCACACTTGGAGAGTTTTGCGTATAGCTTCTCCGATCGTAGAGTTTCTAGGATTTGTCGGAGATGTTAGCCATGCTCTTCTTCGCTTCGAGAATAAACGAGAATGTCATCAATGAAGACAATGACAAAGTTATCGAGGAATGGTCGACAGATTCGGTTCATTAGGTCCATAAATGCTGCAGGGGCATTTTTCAGACCGAAGGGCATTACAACAAATTCATAATGTCCGTAGCGGGTTCGGAAAGCAGTTTTTGGCATATCCTCTTCCCGGACTTTGAGTTGGTGGTATCCGGACTGTAGATCTATTTTTGAAAAATAACTAGCTCCTTGGAGCTGGTCGAATAGATCATCGATTCGTGGGAGTGGGGTAGCGGTTCTTGACTATGAGTTTATTTAACTCTCTGTAATCGATGCACATCCTAAAGGATCCGTCCTTCTTTTTGACAAAGAGCACTGGAGCTCCCCATGGCGAGTAACTAGGTCGGATAAATCCCTTGTCCAGAAGCTCACTGAGTTGGCTGGACAATTCTTGTATTTCAGCAGGAGCCAACCGACAGGGTGATTTAGCAAGAGGAGTTGCTCCTGGTACGAGGTCGATTCAAAACTCAACCTGTCTCTCTGGGGGTACTCCTGGAAGATCTTTAGGAAACACGTCTGGAAATTCACACGCTACCGGAATATCTTGAATGTTAGTTTCCTCCTTGGTTTTATCCACTATGTGAGCCAGAAATGCTGAATCCTTCTTTCGTAGGTGCTTTTGTGCCTTGATGCACGAGATGAGGCGAAGGTTCATGCTAGGTTTGTCTCCGTAAATTACTAGGGTTTCGTGATTTGGGAGACGAAGACGAACGGCCTTCTCGTGACACGTAATTTCAGCATGGTGGGGGCTTAACCAGTCCATGCCAATAATCACATCGAAACTCCTAATTGATACAGGCATCAAGTCTATTCGAAAGACGTGTTGATTAAGGGTTAGGGTACATCCGGTGTAGATTTCCCCAGTGGATTCGGTTTTCCCATTGGCCATTTCCACCGTATAGCTTTCATTTAGCTTTTGGGGTTGTTGTTTTAATAAATGTTTAAACTTATCGCTTACGAAACTTTGCTCCGCTCCGGTGTCAAATAAGATGCATGCATAAGTGTGGTTTAGGGGAAACGTACCGGCAACAACTGAGGGGTCCTAAATCGCCTCACCCTGACCCATCGTCAGCATCCTTCCTGTTCCTCCGTTTCCTGGATTGTTGTTGTTAGGGCAGTGTCGGCGGAAATTCCCAGTCCTTCCACACCCATAGCAGGTGTGTCTAGGCCCTGCATTGTTGCTGCCGGTGATGACGTTGTTGTTGTTGCAATGGTTGTTATTGTTGTTTCCCTGATTTTGGTTCTGGGGAGGGCAAGTCCTGCAGTACCTTGCAGTGTGTCCCCTTCGATTGCAACTGGTGCACTGAAAATCCTTGCATTCTCCATTATGATGGAGACCGCACTTATTGAACTTGGGAAGATTGCCGGAATAAGGTCTTGATGCATTTGAAGCAGCCGAGGATGGAGCATGTGGTGCGGCTGGAATCGGTGCAGTGACAGCGTTAACCGTCACTGTCTGCTGCTTTTTAGATGTCTCGGGGCCCTGGCGTCCCTTCCTCTTATTATTCTTTCCCTTCTTGCCATCACCTTCCTTCTTTTTCTCAGCCTCCACTGGCTTCTCGCCCTTCTTGTTGTTATGGTCATACAACTTCTTTGCCAATCTTTTTCCACTGTCAAATGTTTCGGGGTTTGCAGCTATCACATTCCCTTGAATTGGTGATGTCAGTCCCCAGATGAATCGCTCAATCTTCTTTCCTTCCGAGGTGATCCTACCCGGGCACAGCAGAGCTAGTTCACTAAATCTCGATATGTAAGCATCGATATTCGCATTCTGCACAGTGAGGTTCCATAGCTCTTGCTCCATCTTCTGTATTTCGCCTCGCGGGCAGTATTCAGTCATTAACATTTCTTTCATCTCTGCCCACGGCATAGAGTTGGCTACAGGGAGCGTCATGGCTTCCACCTGTCCATTCCACCAGGTGAGTGCTTGATCCGCAAAAGTGCAGGCCGCGAACTTCACTTTCATCTGCTCAGGGCAATCACATATCTCGAATACCGACTCCACCTTCTCGATCCATCGCTTCAGGGCGATCACTCCTCCAGTGCCGTTAAAAGTTTGTGGTTTGGCGTTTGTAAAGTCCTTGTAGGTATATGTTTTGGTAGGTCCTTGATTCATTTCGTTGTTCGAACTTCCGGCTCCTTGCCCATTGACTCCTCCATTGTTCCCTTGATGAATTTGCGCAATCGCTGCAGTGACCGCAGCAGATACAGCTGCCTGGAACGCGGCTGAGTCAACTTTGGGTGGAGTTGGTCCTGGGTTTCCGCAAGTAGGTCGGAGAGGCATCTTTCTGTCACGAAACGGAAAGATGTTGAGTGTATGTGGTTTCTGTGAGGTTGTGATCCTACTGACTAGGTGCATGGTACGAACTTGAACACTACTACCATTGGACATTCAATCATAATTTCTCAACACATAGCAATTTGTAATATCATAACAAAGCACGTAAAAGTTTATTAATATTATCCGCATTTGATACAAGAAATTTTTTGCTCGTAAGAGCATACATGAGTTACACTAATTCGATAGCATAACGGCTCTATGAGTAGTGTAGTCACTTAAACATAGAGTCGGGGTACATAGCATAGTTCCTAACGATCTACTAAGATAAGTCTATCCCTAACCGCGATGAGCTGCGTCCTACGTAGTGACGAGGTCATATGCCGAAATGTTGTGCCAGTAACTGGGCCATCTCCGCCATGTCTCCAATAACCTCATCCCTCTCATGCTCAGCTCGCACTGCCCGAGCTTCCATAGCATACAGCTGTTGTTGCAGTGCGGCGATCTCAGCTGCGGGGGAACGGTTCTCCCTTGGGGGTTCACTGGTGGAGCGGGGTGGTCTGGTTGCGCCTCGTTCTCACACGGAGGGATATGGTCCTTGTCCCCATCTTGGCCTTCTTCGACGTCGTCGTCGGTCTCACCAAATTCGTAGTCGGTGTCTATGTATTCGTCAGGTCCGACGTCGTGTGCTTCCTCTGGATTCCCTTCTGGTTCATCTTCAAGCATCCCATGAGCCACTAGGACTTGATGGACTTGAATACCCAGCTGCTCTCCCTCCATGACGACTAGGGGAAAGTATAAACTATCGTCACTCTCACGAATATGATATATAGTAAATAGACGTTCTCTTTTTGGTGCTAAAAGGGTACAGTTTTAGGTTCCCTAGCTATCCCGATCTCATTAGGACGTGTGTTAGTTTTACTTTGGAGAGAATGTAGTTGATCAGGCAACATCCACTCCTTGGTACCACTAAGAACAGTCCTGAATTAACCGAGATACTTGCATTATTTTGTTTGGTTCGGCGTTATGTTCCTTGTTCCTAATGCAACCAAAGATGTTTTATTGTTGTATTTTTACTTGTTTTGTTCAGAGTTAAGTTAGTCCCTCTTTCTGGTTTATAGTTGCATATCAATGTGTGGTTAGATATGCTAGTTCACTATAAACAAAGCTCTGATACCAACATGTCACACCCCCGAACAAGACGGCGGAAACGTCCGAGGGCTGTCGTGACTTAATTGTATACCATAACATTTAATATATATGAAACATAACATCATTCGTCACCATGCATTAATATAGTACAACTAATAAGGTTTACACTGAGTACATTGTTTAGCATTACATTCCCAAAAATAAATTGTTCGGTTCATAGATAAACAAACGGCAAGCCATCACTGAGTACGTTTTTCCTTTGGTTCACTTGTTACCTGAGAATACAAGTATTTTGAAAACGTCAACATATGAAATGTTGGTGAGTTCATAAGCGGTATTTGAAAAGCAATGTTTTGTATTGTTTTGAAAAACTACCAGAAAATCCGATATATTCTGAAAAGAGTTTATGAAAAAGTTTGTGAAGATCCATAAGTATGCTTTTTTATTTCTATAGTTGTAAAAATTGTTCATTGAACTTGTGTACATTTCGAAACCGTATGTATTGAAAAACCCTAGGAAAACCCGATGTTTTCCTAACACTTTGAATTCCATGTAGTTGTTGTACCAATACGGCGTGTGAAGTCATTAACTCCAGTCGACGTCCGATTATTGCGCATGGTGAATTGCTATAAACACGCGTTACACAAACGACCAGTTTACAACTATACTAACGATCCTGTAGGCGTTGTCCGTACTATTCACGTAATCCAACCGCCCTAACTTCTCGTAGTCCCACATCCGAAGAGAAAGAGGGCACGAAGACCTCGATAACTCCGTTAGCCGGTTGGGGATAAAAAAAAAGAGTGAGAAGGGCCCTTGACCCGATTCGCATTAGCATAACTGACTTTACTAGCAGTACCAAAGGACCCTTGGGTACCAATAGTATAATAGCCATTGAAAGTCCTTTTACGTTGTGTTGGATCATGTAAGACTCAACAACTCGTAAGGTTGAAGTCTTCGGGCCTAAAGATCAAGCCATTGGGCTAGCTAGGCCCAACAAACAAGATTTTACACTTTGGGGCCCAAAGATGGTGCGTCGACGTGTGTGCACTCTCACGTGTATATTGAATTCCCAAATGTTACTTGTATGAATCGAGTTATCGTCGCGTTAGTAGTTTCGAGTTGTTATTGATTCGAGACCGAATCAATTCGTTTAACAACGATTTTTGGTATTGTTGTGCATTATAATTCGTCGGTAGTCGCAGTGCCGATATTTGATCACAACGGATGTATCGAATTAGCATTGAAATTTTTCTGTTTTCTGCCCCTCTTTATTTTGTAAATTTACTTTTTCAACCCTTTGCATAAATAAATTTCCGGTTTAGTCCTTAAACTATTTTTCTTGGCATTTTAACATCAAAACTTATTGGAATTGATATTTTTCAGCACCTTTCTAGTTGAAAACAGTTTTAGTCCCTGAAAATACAGTTTTCTCGGTTGAAACCTTCCTTTTTCCCAATTTTACACTTTTGGCCCAAATTGGAAAAATGCTTGCAACTTTGGTCCTTTTTAATTATGAAAAGCATTTTTCACCTTAGAAAAGGACTTGGGACACTAGTAGTCCACTGTTTTGTAGAAAAATACTGTTTTGGCCCTTCAAAACAGAAAATTTCGCATATTGGGCCCTATTGGGCCAAAAATGTCATTTTTAGCCCATTAAGCTTGAAATTTATATTTTTAGCCCTCCAAAAGAGTATATTTCCAGAAAATATTTTATTGAAACTGTTTTGACTCTCCTCATCCATCAGAATTCGTAATATGTCATTTTGGGCCCTTTAACTTTATTTTTTTAACATTTTGTGTCCAAAAAATGAGTTTTTAGCCCAAAGGAGATGTTATTAAGCCACTTAGCAACTTTTCTTGGAATACTTTGTATGTAATAATAAAGTTTATGCTAGTATCATTTAACATAAAATATATCTCGACTTTTAGGAGTTTATGGCTAGATCCAACATCATAAACACACAAAAACACACATATAAGCATAGAAATCATACAAGTCATACAAAACACATATAGATCTACACTTTCACTTGTATCCCCTCCCCCCACAAAACTTATAAAACAGAAAAATACGGAGTATGAAGCTCACCTTAGGGTGTAGTTTCGGTTCTTGAAGAAAAGATGGAAGAAAACTTGGTGATTTTTGGCCCTAGCTCCCCTTGATGAAGATCTCGAGTTTATGGAGTTTTCTAGGAGTATGATCACCAAAGAAACTTGTTTAGAATAAGTGGTCTTATATGAGAGGGGAGTTTTGTAACTTAGACTTGGAAAACTTACTAAAGGATGATGATTATCTTGTGAAATCTTCTTGAAACACAAGCAAATTTCGATATCCTTGGGTGAGGAAGAAGAGAGAAGTCTTGAGTGATTTAGAGAGATTTTTGTGAGGGTGTGTGTGTGTGTTACCCACGGCCGAAACAAGAAGAGAGAGGGAGAGAGAGAGTTGCATGGAGAAATGATATTAGCATTGATATCTGAGGAGTATTAGCTTGGATAACCACAATGTAATAATGAGGTGGCATGCATTAAGTCAACTTCTCCTCTTTTCTTCTTGGATTTGGGCCTTGGGCCGAGAATGTGAAAGGAAAAAGGGTTTTTGGGTTTTATTGCCCTCAAGCGCACATAGAAGTTAAGTTGGATGAGTCTTGACCTAAAAGAAATATAATATGATTTTCACACTTTGTTGGGCTAGTTTAGGTTAATCATGGTTCAAAACTCTTAATTTATTTCATTCTAGGCCCAATAGGCCTATAATGTTGAAATAAATTGATGTGGGTCCAATTAGAGCCCAATTAAGGGTTCTAAGCCCATGATAGTCAAATTGGAAGCTTATTGGTCCATTGAGTCCAATAAGGAAGTCCTAGTCCAAAATGGACCTAAACAAGAACTTCTAGGGTTTCCAATTGCTTGTTGACTATTTGTAGTATTTGTATGATGTATTTGATTGAAGTTTTTGATGTCATAATAATAGGTATCACACATGCTCTTAACTTTTTGATTCAACATTTTACTTAGGTATAGTGATTACAAGACACAAAATTTCTAGTTGTGACATTCTCTGAACCAATCAACTCCTTTCGCGGGTTTATACAAATCCGAATCAATTCTTTATAACATTAAGAGTTGAATAATACTTATCTGCTTAGTCATTACCGAAACGAAGGTAACGACACACCTGAATAAAACGAAATCATTTACTAGCTTCTTGGTGACCTTGTGACTTTTTCCTGATCCAAGTGTGAGTCCCATGCTTCCAGTAGGATAGGCCTCTACTACTACTCACACCTACTCATACTCGTCCCAACTATTGTCCCACAGTTCCCAAGTCACCATTCAAAAGTTTTCACAAAGCAACTTATCACACATGAATGTGTTCAAACAAATACAAACAACGCTTTCTCCTAGACTCAACTAGGGTTTTCATGTGTCTATCAAACATATATTGGATTACCTATACTCGCCTTTATTATTCTCATGCATAAGCTTGTTTTAATATATCCTAATACTTTTCCATAGGTCGATAAAAATTTTACTTCCATTTCTTTATATAAATTCTTTCTTGAGTAGTGTCTACTTTACAAGACACACTATTCCAAAATTTACTGTAGCCGCATGGAGATAAATGGTCTTCTACTACCTGCATCATCTTCTAACTCATGCAATCCATCATGCACATTTGTTCATTTCATTATTCTTCCTTGAAATCGTTATTCTTGTATCTGAGTAAGTCTAAGTGTATTTCTTAGGAGTCTATCCTAAAAAGTCTACATCATAGCTGCATCTCAGCAAGCTCTACTAGCTTCAACATGGTTCTCTATCATTCCTGACTACAACATCTCTTCTCATTCGATACTATGGGTGTATTTCTTCTTTAATTAAGCATTCTACCTTACTTAAACAAGTAAGTTGCTTAACCACTTACCACTAAGTGATTCAATTCACCATCCCAATCATGTATGTAAAAGTCGGCTTAACACACAATAGAACTTCTATAAGGATGGGATAGAAGTCAATCGTCACTTAGTATTATTAAATACTAAGTCTAAACATCTTGTATAGGGTTACAACTCGAACTGCATACTACATTACAATGTTTTTTACGAAGTCTTGGCCTATTGAGTCTGAAAACTTCATTAAGCCTTCCTTTAATTCTTCTAAATCTTGTACAACATTGATTGAGATACTATCGAAGTATTGACCGCCATCTTTGGTTCTTCTGACTCTCTAAACAATCACTGCTTCAGTCTAAACATCGGTGGAAACAACTTCATGGATTTGCACCAACACATTTATCTCGCCCAAACGTGTTTCAAATACACATCTTTCTTCCAAAGATGTTATTATATATCGAACATACTTTAAATGTATATTACCACTCTATTGGTATTAATACATTTATTACGATAACAATTCATATTTATTATTTTACGATATCTCGCGATCGTTATTTATAAACTTATCGATGTCAACTATCATAAGTCTCTTTATCACTTCGAAAAATTCTATTACGAAAACTCTTAGAATTCTGAACATACAATTTTCTAAACTAAGGTCGGTAACAGACCATAAGCTTTCTCAAATAATAGAAATTATAGATAAGCACCTTAAGGCATGCTATATTCATTTATTATTTAGCACATATTAGAATATAAGGCATATCTCCTCTTAATATTCTAGTGCTTGACTCCATTAGGTATTCAACCTAAAATATACCAGATACATATTGTATCATCTTCATTTAACAATTCTTGTTTAAGCTTAGAAATTCTCGAAACTCCTAGTTCACTTAAAATAATTTTCTTAAATTTCTGAAGTAAGTTAATACCTTAGAATATTAGGGTTTATCACTACCAAATCCCCCACTTAAATATTTCCTATGGTTTGTATCCATATACTTATTATGAATCGGCTCATATATTGAGCTTCCAACAGCTTATGTCTAAATACCAATCTGTGATATTTAGTTCACTTAAGCCATTGCTCTGATACCATGATTGAAAGACCCCAACTTTCGTATTTAAGAAAGACCAAAACTTTCATACTATTCCAACATTATTCTTAACTTACATCCTCAAAACATGCAACATGCATATTTATAAAACAATATTTTATATTGATAAAGTGATTACAAAGGATTGGATACAAACCGACTAAGTTTTATTACATTTCATATCTACCCAGGAATCTATTATTCATATACATACTTGAACATTAGAATACAGAGAAATAGTATTAACTATTCTAAATCTTTCAGCAGTATAAAACTAAATTGGATACTCATCACCTACAATTGTTAAACATTGAAAGGGATAAACGATAACGCTTAGTGAATTCAATAAATAGATACAATATAATCTTATGCCTTACATATACCAATATAATAGAAGCAAAAGGAAACAAGAAGAACAATAGCATATGAGTATCATACATCCGACTTTCAATACCAACTCAAGATTTGATTCAAAGATTTACGATCAATGAGACATAATGATTTCAATACTTGATATGCATCAATAAAGCTTTGGCCCAAATGGCACAGAAGACATATAATTTCTAATTAACATTTTGGTAGATTTCAGGCTTATAGCCCTGTCTAACCTTCTACCAATACAATATAATAGAGTTCATTTTCTTACGGAGTCATGCTCTACATGGTCGGAGGCTACATACCATTCCTATCTAACCTTCTGCCAATGCCATAGAATAAAAGTCATTCTCTTACGAGACATGTTCTACATGGCCAGAGGCTACATACCAGTACCACCGTGAATCTAAGTCCTTTCACTGATCACATGGTCAAAGGTATAACTTTGCTATTAAAAATAGCTAATAAAAATAACACGGGGAAATAACTCAGAATAATAACATTGAAAAGCACATAGCACATATAACACATAACATACAATTGTTCCTATATATTGAACACACCTTAAAATAATCGAGAGTTAAAATAGTAATTTGAGCAGCATATCGGCTCCAAATATGGCTTTATTCGTCGAAAACCGGGAGAATTAGCTAAAAAGCGGGCTCTAAAAAGGTAGAGCTTCAAACCGAAAAGAATAGTTTCTCGGGCTTTCCAGGCACTTCGGGACGTATTTTGGGCTTTAAAAATATTACCGGGGCTTCGGGGAATGTGGAAATAATAAAAATATGGAAACACGGGCCAAAAATGCCGAATTCTTGAAAATACCTGGGAGATCTCGCAGGCTTCTATTTATAGGGCGAGGGGCTTGGATCCGAGGGCTGAGAAGGCTGCACGCGGCAGCAGATGCGAAGGTCGGCCAAGAAGGGTGAGTCACCGAAGGCAGGTGGCAGCGAGGGAGGAGGGACACGCGTCTCAAGCGAAGCTCGGACACCGGCACAACACGTGTCGGCTTCGGATTGGTCCAGCACCTCGTATGCGAGGAGTCACCTGGGCACGCGTCGGACCGCGGTTGGACCTACACTTCGGATGCGAGGGTTGCGACACGCCTCGCCAGCTGGCCTCGATGACTCAGCAGTTTTAACACGTGGGACGCATAGAGCGAAGGTGACGTGGCCGAAGTATGACTATGCAGTTTTTCTCGATTTTTGTGCAAAAACTTCTAAGATCCATAACTTTCGCATACGGGCTCCGTTTTTGACGTTCTATTTATTCACACGTAGCTAAAATTACGCTCTACAACTTTCGTTCGTCGGCTAATTTTGAATTTAATTTTAATATTATTATTTTTAACAGAGCAAGACAGGAAAATCCGTTAAAAAACCATAACTTCTTCATTATAACTCGAATTTTGATGAGGTTTTCGCCTACGTGTTTCTAACGAGATTGTATACAAGTTTCAATAATAAAATTTTACTTATTTCAAAATTTATCTTTTCGCTATATTTTAATATTTGGCTTTTAATTGGAATCTCATAAGACTTCCAATATTTTATGAGTGATTCTAAATATAGTTTTATGTCATTTCTAGTAAAAACTATCCGTTAGAACTCAAAACTCAATTTCACATAATATTATTCTCTTTTATAATTTACAATACACGATTTCAAAACGTGTATGTTACAAATACCTCCTCCTTTTGAGGATTTCGTCCTCGAAATCATAACGATTAAAATAAATGAGGATACTTCACTCTTATCTCATTCTTATTTTCCCAAGTATAATTTGGGCGTCGATGGTGCTTCCACTTGACAAGCACCAACTTCATTTCTTTATTACGTAGATTAGTCGTTCATTCGTTTACAGTCTTTTAAGGTTTTTCTACATATCTTAACTTATTATCCAATATCTCTTAGGATAACGGAACCGTTTCATCATATACACTCAAGCATTTGCAAAGAGAACTCACATGAAACACTTCATGAATATCCGTCAAATCTTTAGGAAACTCCAAGTAGTATGCTTGCTTACCAACCGTTCTTGCTTCCAAAGTATAATAACGCCTTTTCATGAAATACCTTCAGTATTACTAAATCATCCACCCTGAATTCTATTGGTCGTCTCCTCTTTTCTGCATAGGACGTTTGTCGATCCTGGATGGCTTTCATTCTTTCTCAGAAAATTTGTATCCTGTTTGTGATGTATTGAATCATTTCAGATCCTCCAAAGATCTTATGTCCTACATTACACCAACATATTTGAGTATGACATTTACGCTCATACAGTACTTTATATACCTTCAGTATATTTTGTACTATTTGGATTGCTCTCTTCTTCAGATCATTTGTCTGAGGATGATAAGTTGTACTAAGAGCAACTCGAGATCCTAATTCATGTTTCATTCTCAGCCACAAGTAAGAAGTGAAACGAGTATCACAATTGGAAATAATCTTTAGTGGTGCGCCATGTCTCGCCACAATTTTATCTAAGTAAACTTGTGCTTATTTCTCCATTAGAACTGTTGTACGTATGGCGAGAAAATATGTACTCATAGTCAGCTTGTCGACAATTACCCAAATGCTATCATTCTATATAGCAGTCTCTGGTAATTAAAGTAGCACCATACATAAGGTCAATTCGGAATTCTACTTGCCTATTCGGGGTAGACCAGGCAATTCGTCGGGAAGATCATCAAGATTTTCATTAATAATGGAAACATCATTTACAATTTTCTTCCCCTTTCTTGACATATCAATTGCATTAGCCGAATAAGTAGAATATCTCTTCGATATAAATTTACAAGTTTTTAAGAAAGAAGTTATTATTTTCAACGTAGACATAAATATAATCCTCTTCTTCGATAGGGATGCATGATATCTCTTCGTAGCACAAGAGTTCTGCTTGGTTCTTTGACAACCAATCCATGCCGAGAATAATATCAAAGTTGGGCAAGGAGATATTAGCAAGAAGATTAAAACATTCTATTCTTATAACATAATCTCTATAAAGTATATCAACAAGTAATGATATACTTCCTATATTATTTATATGAAATGATTGGACAATTGCATAACAAGAAATTCGAAAAGAATGAGTGAATTTATAAGGCACGAAAGAATCTTAGGCATTGAAATCAAATAAGATGTGAGAAGATCTAGAGTTTACGAGAAAATTACTAGTCACAACATTCGAGTTTTAACTTACTTCCTTTATGGTAATCTAAAATGTTTGATATTTAAGATTTGCCAAACGATTGTCAAATTATTCAAACTTCCTAATTACTAGCGATGTTCAAACTTGCACCCTCTCTTCATTCTCTATTGAACATTTGATCCTAATCTTTGAGTTAAAACTCAATTCTCATTGCAGACTCCTGCTCCTTCTTGGTTTATAGACTAAACCCAAGATAAGGTCTTTACTTTTGCTATAACAACAACTCGAATGGTCATATTATAATGACCTTTGATTTTATCTCGCACAAGACACGTAACGAACCAAGCTCTTGTATTAGAATCAGATCAAATAAATCGAGCTGATAGAATACAAAAACAAAAAGAGTTTGATCAACACGTCGATGCTTCAGAATAGAAAGAATAGCACCATGTATCTCTAATTCGTGCTTTCGGACCTACATATCTTTTAGCTTTTGGCACCTCCTAATATTTATTTGTAGTACTCTTTGATTGTTGAATGGAAACTTGACTCCCAGCCATTTGACTAGTAAGAGTAGGGCATAAACATTTCTTGTGGCCAGTACCACCACATAGCAAGTCATATTTCTAGCTAATGATTGCTCAATTCTTTAATGAAGATCGTTATATTTCTATCGACTACCTCGATCTTTTACTTCTTCAGTATTCCTACTGAAGTTTTATCACTATATAAGACATGGTTCTCTGAACCAATCAACTCCTTTCGCGGGTTTATACTAATCCGACTCAATTCTTTATGACATTAAGAGTTGAATAATACTTATCTTCTTAGTCATTACCGAAACGAAGGTAACGACACACCTGAATAAAACGAAATCATTTACTAGTTTCTTGGTAACCTTGTGACTTTTTCCTGATCCAAGTGTTAGTCCTATGCTTCCAGTAGTATAGGCCTCTACTACTCCTCACACCTACTCATACTCGTCGCAAGTATTGTCTCACAGTTCCCAAGTCACCATTCAAAAGTTTTCACAAAGCAACTTATCACACATGAATGTGTGTAAACAAATACATACAACACTTTCTCCTAGACTCAACTAGGGTTTTCATGTGTCTTTCAAACATATATTGGATTACCTATACTCGCCTTCTTTCTTCTCATGCATATGTTCGCTTTAATATATCCTAATACTTTTCCATAGGTCGATAGAAATTTTACTTCCATTTCTTCATATAAATTCTTTCTTGAGTAGTGTCTACTTTGCAAGACACATAATTCCAAAATTTACTCTAGCAGCATGGAGACAAACGGTCTTCTACTACCTGCATCATTTTCTAACTCATGCAATCCATCGTGCACATTTGTTCATTTCATTATTGTTCCTTGAAATCGTTATTCTAGTATCTGAGTAAGTCTAAGCCTATTTCTTAGGAGTCTATCCTAAAAAGTCTACATCATAGCTGCATCTCAGCAAGCTCTACTAGCTTCAACTTGGATCTCTGTCATTCCTGACTACATCTCTTCTCATTCGATACTATGGGTGTATTTATTCTTTAATTAAGCATTCTACCTTACTTAAACAAGTAAGTTGCTTAACCACTTACCACTAAGTGATTCAATTCACCATGCCAATCTTGTATGTTCAAGTCGGCTTAACACACAATGGAACTTCTATAAGGATGGGATAGAAGTCAATCATCACTTAGTATTATTAAATACTAAGTCTAAACGTCTTGTATAGGGTTACAACTCGAACTGCATACTACATTACAATGTTTTTGACGAAGTCTTGGCCTATTGAGTCTGAAAACTTCATTAGTCCTTCCTTTAATTCTTCTAAGTCTTGTACAACATTGATTGAGATACTATCGAAGTATTGACCGCCATCTTCGGTTCTTCTGACTCTCTAAACAATCACTGCTTCAATCTAAACATCAGTGGAAACAACTTCGTGGATTTGCACCAACACATTTGTCTCGCCCAAACGTGCACACATCTTTCTTCCAAAGATGTTATTATATATCGAACATACTTTAAATGTATATTACCACTCTATTGGAATTAATACACTTATTACGATAACAATTCATATTTATTATTTTACGATATCTCACGATCGTTTATTTATAAATTTATCGATGTCAACTATCATAAGTCTCTTTATCACTTCGAAAACGTCTATTACGAAAATTCTTAGAATTCTGAACATAAAATTTTCTAAACTAAGGTCGGTAACAGACCAAAAGCTTTCTCAAATAATAGAAATTATAGATAAGCACCTTAAGGCATGCTATATTTATTTATCATTTAGCACATATTACAATATAAGGCATATCACCTCTTAATATTCTAGTGCTTGACTCGATTAGGTATTCAACCTAAAATATACCAGATACATATCGTATCATCTTCACTTAACAATTCTTGTTTAAGCATAGAAATTCTCAAAACTCCTAGTTCACTTAAACTAAGTTTCTAAAAATTCTGAAGTAACTTAATACCTTACAATACTAGGGTTTATCACTACCAAATCCCCCACTTAAATATTTCCTATGGTTTGTATCCATATACTTATTATGAATCGGCTCATATATTGAGCTTCCAACAACTTATGTCTAAATACCAATCCATGATATTTAGTTCACTTAAGCCATTCCTCTGATACCATGATTGAAAGACCCCAACTTTTGTATTTAAGAAAGACCCAAACATTCATACTATTCCAACATTATTCTTAAGTTACATCCTCAAAACATGCAACATGCATATTTATAAAACAATATTTTATATTGATAAAGTGATTACAAAGGATTGGATACAAACCGACTAAGTTTTATTACATTTCATATCTACCCAGGAATCTATTATTCATATACATACTTGAACATTAGAATACAGAGAAATAGTATTAACTATTCTAAATCTTTCAGCAGTATAAAACTAAATTGGATACTCATCACCTACAATTGTTAAACATTGAAAGGGATAAACGATAACGCTTAGTGAATTCAATAAATAGATACAATATAAACTTCTTCCAATGCCAATATCAACTCAAGATTTGATTCAATGATTTACGATCAATGAGACATAATAATTTCAATACTTGATATGCATCAATAAAGCTTTGGCCCAAATGGCACAGAAGACATATAATTTCAGATTAACATTTTGGTAGATTTCAGGCTTATAGCCCTGTCTAACCTTCTGCCAATACAATAGAATAGAGTTCATTTTCTTACGGAGTCATGGTCTACATGGTCAGAGGCTACATACCATTCCTATCTAACCTTCTTCCAATGCCATAGAATAAAAGTCATTCTCTTACGAGACATGTTCTACATGGCCAGAGGCTACATAACAGTACCACCGTGAATCTAAGTCCTTTCACTGATCACATCGTCAAAGGTATAACTTTGCTATTAAAAATAGCGAATTAAAATAACACGGGAAAATAACTCAGAATAATAACATTGAAAAGCACATAGCACATATAACATATAACATACAATTTTTCTTATATATTGAACTCACCTTAAAATAATCGAGAGTTAAAATAGTAATTTGAGCAGCATATCGGCTCCAAATATGGCTTTATTCGTCGAAAACCGGGAGAATTAGCTAAAAAACGAGCTCTAAAAAGGTAGAGCTTCAAACCGAAAAGAATAATTTCTCGGGCTGTCCGAGCACTTCGGGACGTATTCTGGGCTTTAAAAATAATACCGGGGCTTCGGGGAAAGTGGAAATATTAAAAATATGGAAAGAGGGGACAAAAATGCCAAATTCTTGAAAATACCCGGGAGATCTCGCAGGCTTCTATTTATAGGGCGAGGGGCTTGGATCCGAGGGTTGAGAAGGCTGCACGCGGTAGCAGATGCGAAGGTCGGCTAAGAAGGGTGTGTCACCGAAGGCAGGTGGCAGCGAGGGAGGAGGGACACGCGTCTCAAGCGAAGCTCGGACACCGGCACAACACGCGTCGACTTCGGATTGGTCCAGCGCCTCATATGCGAGGAGTCACCTGGGCACGCGTCGGACCGCGGTTGGACCTACACTTCGGATGCGAGGGTTGCGACACGCCTCGCCAACTGGCCTCGATGACTCAGCAGTTCTAACACGCGGCACGCATAGAGCGAAGGTGATGTGGCCGAAGTATGACTATGCGAATTTTCTCGATTTTTGTGCAAAAAGTTCTAAAATCCATAACCTTCGCATACGGGCTCGGTTATTGACGTTCTTTATATGCACGCATAGCTAAAATTATGCTCTACAACTTTTGTTTAGACTTCGTCGGCTAATTTTGACTTTAATTTTAATAGTATTATTTTTAACAGACAGAGACAGGAAAATCCGTTAAAAATCCATAACTTCTTCATTATAACTCGGATTTTGACGAGGTTTTCGCCTACGTGTTTCTAACGAGATTGTATGCAACTTTCAATAATAAAATTTTACTTATTTCAAAATTTATAGTTTCGCTATATTTCAATATTTGGCTTTTAATTGGAATCTCATAAGACTTACAATATTTTATGAGTGATTCTAAATATAGTTTTACTTCATTTCTAGTAAAAACTATCCGTTAGAACTCAAAAAACTCAATTTCACATAATATTATTCTCTTTTATAATTTACAATACACGATTTCAAAACGTGTATGTTACAAATACCTCCTCCTTTTGAGGATTTCGTCCCCAAAATCATAATGATTAAAATAAATGAGGATATTTCACTCTTATCTCATTCTTATTTTTCCAAGTATAATTTGGGCCTCGATGGTGCTTCCACTTGACAAGCACCAACTTCATTTCTTTATTACGTAGATTAGTCGTTCATTCATTTACAGTCTTTTCAGGTTTTTCTACATATCTTAACTTATTATCCAATATCTCTTAGGATAACGGAATCGTTTCATCATATACGCTGAAGCATTTGCAAAGAGAACTCACATGAAACACTTCATGAATATCTGTCAAATCTTTAGGCAACTCCAAGTAGTATGCTTGCTTACCAACCGTTCTTGCTTCCAAAGTAGAATAACGCCTTTTCATGAAATACCTTCAGTATTACTAAATCATCCACCCGGAATTCTATTGGTCGTCTCCTCTTTTCTGCATCGGACATTTGTCGATCCTGGACGGCTTTCATTCTTTCTCAGAAAATTTGTATCTTGTCAGTGATGTATTGAATCATTTCAGATCCTCCAAAGATCTTATGTCCTACATTACACCAACATATTTGAGTATGACATTTACTGTCATATAGTACTTTATATACCTTCAGTATATTTTCTACTATTTGGATTGCTCTCTTCTTCTAATCATTTGTCTGAGGATGATAAGTTGTACTAAGAGCAACTCGAGATCCTAATTCATGCTTCATTCTCACCCAAAAGTAAGAAGTGAAACAAGTATCACAATTGGAAATAATCTTTAGTGGCACACCATGTCTCGCCACAATTTCATCTAAGTAAACTTGTGCTTATTTTTCCATTAGAACTGTTGTACGTATGGCGAGAAAATATGCACTCGTAGTCAGCTTGTCGACAATTACCAAAGTGCTATCATTCTATATAGCAGTCTCTGGTAATTAAAGTAGCACTAAACATAAGGTCAATTCGGAGTTCTACTTGCCCATTCTGGGTAGACCAGGCAATTCGTCGGGAAGATCATCAAGATTTTCATTAATAATGGAAACATCATTTACAATTTTCTTCCCTTTTCTTGACATATCAACTGCATTAGCCGAATAAGTAGAATATCTCTTTGATATAAATTTACAAGTTTTTAAGAAAAAAGTTATTATTTTCAATGTAGACATAAATAGAATCCTCTTCTTCGATAGGGGTGCATACTATCTCTTCGTAGCACAAGAGTTTTGCTTGGTTCTTTGACAACCAATCCATGCCGAGAATAATATCAAAGTTGGGCTGAGAGATATTAGCAAGAAGATTATAACTTTCTATTCTTATAACATAATCTCTATAAACTTTATCAACAAGTAATGATATACTTCCTATATTATTTATATGAAATGATTGGACAATTGCATAACAAGAAATTCGAAAAGAATGAGTGAATTTATAAGGCACGAAAGAATCTGAGGCATTGAAATCAAATAAGATGTGAGCAGATCTAGAGTTTACAAGAAAATTACTACTTACAACATTCGAGTTTTAACTTACTTCCTTTATGGTAATCTAAAATGTTTGATATTTAAGATTTGCCAAACGATTGTCAAATTCTTCAAACTTCCTAGTTACTAGCGGTGTTCAAACTTGCACCCTCTCTTCATTCTCTATTGAACATTCGATCCTAATCTTTGAGTTAAAACTCAATTCTCATTGCAGACTCCTGCTCCTTCTTGGTTTGAAGACTAAACCCAAGATAAGGTGTTTACTTTTGCTATAACAACAACTCAAATGGTCATATTCTAATGACCTTCGATTTTATCTCGCACAAGACACATAACGAACCAAACTCTTGTGTTAGAATCAGATCAAATGAGCTGACAGAATAGCGAAAACAAAAAGAGCTTGATCAACACGTCGATGCTTCAGAATAGAAAGAATAGCACCACGTATCTCTAATTCATGCTTTCGGACCAACATATCTTTTAGCTTTTGGCACCTCCTAATTTTTAGTTGGAGTACTCTTTGATTGTTGAACGGACCAACATATCTTTTAGCTTTGGGCAGAAACATTTCTTGTGGCCAATAACACCACATAGCAAGTCATATTTCAAGCTAATGATTGCTCAATTCTTTAATGAAGATCTTTATATTTCTATCGACTACCTCAATATTTTACTTCTTCAGTATTCCTACTGAAGTTTTATCACTATATAAGACATTGTTCTCTGAACCAATCAACTCCTTTCGCGGGTTTATACTAATCCGACTCAATTCTTTATGACATTAAGAGTTGAATAATTTACTAGCTTTTTGGTAACCTTGTGACTTTTTCTTCATCCAAGTGTGAGTCCTATGCTTCCAGTAGTATAGGCCTCTACTACTATTCACACCTACTCATACTCGTCCCAAGTATTGTCTCACAATTCCCAAGTCACCATTCAAAAGTTTTCACAAAGTACCTTATCACACATGAATGTGTTTAAACAAATACATACAACACTTTCTCCTAGAGTCAACTAGGGTTTTCACGCTTCTATCAAACATATATTGGATTACCTATACTCGCCTTCTAGGACTCTTCTCATGCATATGCTCGTTTTAATATATCCTAATACTTTTCCACAGGTCGATAGAAATTTTACTTCCATTTCTTCATATAAATTCTTTCTTGAGTAGTGTCTACTTTACAAGACACACTATTCCAAAATTTACTCTAGCAACATGGAGACAAACGGTCTTCTACTACCTGCATCATCTTGTAACTCATGCAATCCATCATGCACATTAGTTCATTTCATTATTCTTCCTTGAAATTGTTATTCTTGTATCTGAGTAAGTCTAAGTCTATTTCTTAGGAGTCTATCCGAAAAAGTCTACATCATAGCTGCATCTCAGCAAGCTCTACTAGCTTCAACTTGGTTCTCTGTCATTCCTGACTACAACATCTCTTCTCATTCGATACTATAGGTGTATTTCTTTTTTAATTAAGCATTCTACCTTACTACAAGTATGTCGCTTAACCACTTACCAGTAAGTGATTTAATTCACCATCACATGGTCAAAGGTATAACTTTGCTATTAAAAATAGAGAATAAAAATAACACGGGAAAATAACTCAGAATAATAACATTGAAAAGCACATAGCACATATAACACATAACATACAATTGTTCCTATATATTAAGCTCACCATAAAATAATCAAGGGTTAAAATAGTAATTTGAGCAGTATATCGGCTCCAAATATGGCTTTATTCGTCGAAAACCGGGAGAATTAGCTAAAAACCGGGCTCTAAAAAGGTAGAGCTTCAAACCGAAAAGAATAATTTCTCGGGCTTTCCGGGCACTTTGGGACGTATTCCAGGCTTTAAAAATAATACCGGGGCTTCGGGGAAAGTGGAAATAATAAAAATATGGAAAGAGGGGCCAAAAATGCCAAATTCTTGAAAATACCCGGGAGATCTCGCAGGCTTCTATTTATTGGGCGAGGGGCTTGGATCCGAGGGCTGAGAAGGCTGCACGTGGCAGCAGATGCGAAGGACGGCCAAGAAGGGTGAGTCACCGATGGCAGGTGGCAGCGAGGGAGGAGGGACACGCGTCTCAAGCGAAGCTCGGACACCGGCACAACACGCGTCGACTTCGGATTGGTCCAGCGCCTCATATGCGAGGAGTCACCTGGGCACGCGTCGGACTGCGGTTGGACCTACACTTCGGATGCGAGGGTTGCGACACGCCTCGCCAACTGGCCTCGATGACTCAGCAGTTCTAACACGCGGCACGCATAGAGCGAAGGTGATGTGGCCGAAGTATGACTATGCGAATTTTCTCGATTTTTGTGCAAAAAGTTCTAAAATCCATAACCTTCGCATACGGGCTCCGTTATTGACGTTCTTTATATGCACGCATAGCTAAAATTATGCTCTACAACTTTTGTTTAGACTTCGTCGGCTAATTTTGACTTTAATTTTAATAGTATTATTTTTAACAG
The DNA here is from genome assembly GCF_002870075.4 of Lactuca sativa. Lineage (NCBI taxonomy): Eukaryota > Viridiplantae > Streptophyta > Magnoliopsida > Asterales > Asteraceae > Lactuca > Lactuca sativa. The sequence goes on from NC_056626.2 coordinate 258,126,426, forward strand.
ACAGAGACAGGAAAATCCGTTAAAAATCCATAACTTCTTCATTATAACTCGGATTTTGACGAGGTTACGTGTTTCTAACGAGATTGTATACAACTTTCAATAATAAAATTTTACTTATTTCAAATTTTATATTTTCGCTATATTTCACTATTTGGCTTTTAATGGGAATCTCATAAGACTTCCAATATTTTATGAGTGATTCTAAATATAGTTTTACTTCATTTCTAGTAAAAACTATCCGTTAGAACTCAAAACTCAATTTCACATAATATTATTCTATTTTATAATTTACAATACACGATTTCAAAACGTGTATGTTACACTTAACTTAACTATCCATAATTTCCATAGGTTCTTAAACAAAGTGGAGTCTTGTGTTTACTTGTATATTGTCGGGAGTTATTACATTGGTGTCGTCGAACACACACTTTTTCAAGTTGGATACATGGAATACGACGTGTACTTTACTTAGTTCTTGAAGTAGCTTTAGTTAATACCAAAAGGAACAATTTTGTCACGGATTTCGAATGGTCCAATGTATCTTGGGTTAAATTTTATACTTTTGCCAAAACGAATCATAACCTTCTAGGGTGATACTTTTAACATCACTCGATCTCCAACCTGGAGTTCTAGAGGATTACGCCTTATATCACCATAGCTTTTTTGATGGTCACCTACCGCCTTAAGTTGATCCTTGATCTGAATGATCTTCTCGGCCACTTCATGGATTATATGTGGTCCACTATGCAATGTTTCATTTGGGTGTTCTCGGGCCAGTTGGGTATCCCCGACCTCTGCCTGACATATAGGCGATCGACATTTGTGTCCGTATAAAGCTTCAAATGTTGCTACTTTGAGGTTGGTGTGATAACTATTATTATAGTAAAACTCATTCAACAGAAAATGAGTATCCCATGAATTTCCAAAGTCAATTGCATATGACTATATCGTATCATCTAGGGTTTGAATGGTTTGTTCACTTTGACCATCTGTCTGTGGGTGGCAAGTTGAGCTCATATCCAAGCGGGATCCCAGGGATTTGTGAAGTGATTGCCATAACCTTGACATGAACCTACTATCCCTATCTGAGATAATAGAAGTTGGCACTTCATGAAGCTTGACAATTTCCCTGAGATATGTTCTCGTCAGCTTTTCCATTTTGTTGGTTCCCTTGATTGATAGGAAATGAGTACACTTAGTTAATCTATCAACCACTACCAAAATAGTGTCATAACCACTAGGTTTATTGGGTAGTTTTGTGATAAATTTCATTACAATTTGCTTCCATTTCCACTAGGGAATCTTAGGCTGTTGCAGCAATCTCGAGGGCTTTTGATGCTCTGCCTTGACTTTAGAGCTAGTCAAGCATTTGCCCACGTAAGTGGCAATCTCGACCTTCGTATTAGGCCATCAATATAATTTCTTCAAATCTAGATACATCTTGTTGGATCCACGATGTCCAAAGTACCATGATCTGTGAGCATCGTCCATGACTAAGCTTCTAATGTTACCAAACTTTGATGTCCAGATTATGTATGTGAAACAACGAGTTCCATCCTCTTTATGCTCGAAATGTCTATCCATTCTCCATAAGACTTCTTTCCCAACATTCTCCTGTTTCAGAGCATCTAGTTGAGCTTCACGAATGTAACATCCGGATTTCCATGTATGATAAAATGAGTATTTATTATCGAAGTTAAGAGGAGTAACTTGATGAGTTGGCACCTTAACTCGTCAAGTAGGATCACGACTTGGTGACGTGGAAAATGAATGGACTCGAAGAGTCGGCAAGATGACTCGCCGATTCAGCACTGTTTAACAGAAACCCTAATTCTCTCGGGCCTGGGTCTATTTAAAGGCACTTGTAGCCTCCTTAGCCCTTCCTATCAGTATCTTCGTCCTTTGAGAGAACCCTGGAGCTATTTGTGAGATAAAGAGGAGAGAGAGGCTAATTGGATGTCATTTCTTTGAGAAGAAGGTCAAGGGTGTTGCAAGGATCTTAGAAGAGGGTTGGTCGATCAGTTTCATCCTCATTTCAAGCTTCAGATATGGTACAATCTCTTGTGTCCCTTGAGTTTGAGTAGATTTCCTTTCGTGGTTAAGTTAGGGCTTGTATGACCTTATTGATGGGGTTTTGGGTGCATCCATACCCTTTTTCGAGCTATTTTGTAGATCTGGACCTTGTGAGGTCCAGAGAACCTGAAAGTAGGCAGCCATGAAGGAGTAACCTTGGAGGTTTGAAGATGTGAAGATTTAATGGAGTCATAATGATGTATAGAGCAAAATACACATGCATGAGCCTCATGTTCAAACCTTTACGTGAATTTTGGGTGCTAGAAGGCCAGATCTATAAGTAAGAGAAACAGATCTGACCTTAGAAGGTCGAATGAGTGTTGTCATGGAGGAAATTCGCCGAGTCCATAAGGGAGCTCGACGATTCAGATCGAGTTGCCCCACGATTCATCACCAGTGGTAACCCGTCGAGTGGTAGGTACACACGACGAGTCAAGTGAGGCTTTAGAAGGATCCATAGGACACGCTTGGATTCGCCGAGTCACCCATGTGCACTCGACGAGTCTGGTCAAACTTTGACCATTGACTAGAGTTTACTTCAGTTGACCATGGGGTTTTGGTCAAGCTGATTCAAGAGAGGTCAGATAGGGGTAGAATGGTCTTCTACCCATTATTAGAGATGAGAACATCAGAGGATTTTGATTAGAGATGTTATCCTATTGATAGGAGGAGGCTAGGTCAGGATATTCAAGCATGAGAATTTATCTGACTTCATACGTGGTGAGTCTTCTCACTATACTTTATCTAGAGTGGTAATTATGTGTGACTGAAAGGTCTTATATGATATGTAGAGTATGTGATATATGTTGATGTGTGATATGTATGTGTTATGTTATGTTATAAGTAGCATAGAATGGACGGGAAGGTCATCATGATATGGACCGGAAGGTCAACAGGGTATGGACCGGAAGGTCAAGATGAGACGGACCGGAAGGTCAAGATGAGACGGACCGAAAGGTCCTTATGGGTAGGACCGGAAGGTCTACCAGGGTTGGGACACAAGTCCCTTGAGACACATGGATCGAAAGGACCCATAAAGCTATGGCCTTGAGTGGCGTATGTGTTGTATGTGGTATTTTTTGGAACTCATTAATCATTTATGCTTACCATGTTATGTGATATGTGTTTCAGGTAGTAGCGAGAATAGCGGGAACGTGCCGGCATGATCTGTACACACTGATAAAGATTTATGTACTTGAGATTCTGTGGTTGTTATTGAGAGAATATGTGATACAATCAGTTTTGAAATTGTTCTTATGAAATTTATTATGATTAAAAATGAGAAATTGTTTCGGAAATTCACGTTGTTATAAGTTGGTATCAAAGCCTTGTTTTGAGGGATTCGGATGCACCTTCGGGTGTATTCGAACTCAAACTGAGGATCGGAAAAAAAAATTCATAAAAGAAACAATTTTTCTTAAAAGTAAAGGAATTTGAGGAAAGTGGAAAGAAGCAGTGTGTATGCTTAGCCAGCGCCCGAACGATGATTTCCCAAAATACCCTTACATTATGTGTTAAGAGATATGATATGATATATTATGCATGCTAGAGTAAGCTAGGTATTAATATTAGGACTAGAGTGGCCTGATTTGTGATGCCTCAGCTTAGGAGATTACTGCTGCTATGAGATGCTACGAGAGTGAGTGGGTAGCAGTAAGGAGCTTATGAGAAGTCTACTGAAGGGTAGCCTATGCTTAGCGAGATGTAAAGCACTTGTGATCTGGGATCCTAGGAGGAGGACATGGAATGAATGCTGATACGATATGGAAGGTAGTATAGGGCCCGTACTACTGGAAGCTGTTGGGTCAAAAATATGGTTTATACTTTCGTTTTCTAGGAAATTGTATTTTTATGTAATATTATATAGGTGTTTACGGCCCAATAGGTGCTTATGACCGTAAACCCATTTAAAGGCTCGTGTTTCCCATGTGTATATATAGGGGTGAGGGGTGTAAGGAAAAGAGTGATGAACACTAGAGGAGCTTAAGTGAGTGCATTTGAAGGTGTTCTAGAGAGAAAAACTATAGAGAAGTTTTGTGTGTGTGATTCTTTGTATCCGGATCTTCATTCTAATCATATCATACATAGATTCATCATGATCTTCTTCTTCTCCTTCTCTTCTATTTGATCTGACATCATTTGTTTTAACTGGGTTTCCGCACCATCAAACGGATCTGATTGATACACAAGCAGATTAGGGACTTACAATTGGTATCAGAGCTTGGTTTCTATCACTCATATTTGTCAGATCTGGAGCCGATTTGATATTATTTTTGAAAGATTCTGGCGTTTTTGGATATATCTAAAAAAATTAGGGGGGGGGGGGGGGGATTGTTCTTCGCGTTTTTCGTAAAAACGAGTTTTTGATCGAGTTTTTGAGCAAAAAGGGTGAAAAAACGATGTTTTTCATCAAGAACAACGATTTCTTGAGAGTTTAAGATCTTTGAAGGGTTTACGGTCTGAAGTTTACGGCCGGAAACGTGTTTACGGTTCGGAGTTTGCGGCCTCGTCCTCGCATCAATAGCTCTTTATTATAAAAAGAAAGAGGATTTAGAGGTGCCGAGGATCGAACTCGAGACCTCCAACACTTCAAACCACAAGCCTTAACCAGTTGAGCTACAAAGGGAACTTGTTAAACTATTTGATCGTTAAAATTTATACACTTCTCAACAGCAGCAAGCCAAGGTTCGCATCAGCACATCGCACCTCGCCTCGTTTAGCATCCTCGCAGCAGGTCCTCCCCTTCGCTCCTCGGATCATCAACCTCGTTTCATCCTTGCATCGCAGCAACCTCGCATCCTCGCAAGAGAAGTCTTCACATCGCGCTTCAATAAAAAAAGGGAAGCGAAGTTGTTGTTGCCGGGGTTCGAACTTGGGACCTCTACTTCATAAGTCAACGCGCCTTGCCAACTCCACCAACATATCCTTTTTTACTTAACTCCGAAATTTTAAACTTAACCACTCTTTGCCGCTTCCAAGTTGCGCAAATTTTACACTTTTTGCCCAAAAATCAATTTCTCTTATTTTTAAGCTCCATTTTCAAACAAAAATATTAGTTTTTAAATTTTGACTTTTTACTTACAACTTTGACTTTGACTTTAAACTTGGACCTTTGACTTTAAACTTTGACTTTCTCGTTTGACTTTTAAATTTTCAAATTTAGATTTTCGATTTGACTTTTAAGTTTGACTTTTCAAGTTTGACTTTTGAGTTTGACTTTTAAATTTGACTTTTGAGGTTGACTTTTGAGTTTTTAGTCAAAGGGCATATTTAAAAAAAATGAGTTCATCAAACGTTCCAGTCAATAAAGTTTCATGTTCTCAATCTTATGAAACTACGATTAAATTTCTTCGGGACCAAATTGATTATTAAAAAAAGAAGTTGAGGACCTGAGATATGAAGGATATCAACTCAGGAAAGGTCAAAAACCCCTGAAGGTTGAATTAGAAACAAAAATAAAGGATTTTAGAAGAATTCAGGCAGAGTACAGTGAGAAATGTGACCTGTACAATTATGTTCAAAGGCAAAATGATGCACCGATTGCCGAGCTTGATACATTGAAGAAAAGATTTGATTATGCAAACTTTGGTTTTCAAAAATTTGATGGATCAAGCGAGGTATTTGCCAACATGATCGATCATTGCATGGATTTCAAACGAAATCAGGCAAAGGGTTTAGGATATGATAGTGTACCTCCTCCTTATAATCAAACATATTAATATCAACCCTTGCCTAAAGATGAGATTGCCAACGAACCATTCATGGTTTATGGCCCCATCTGGTTTTGTTTAAGGAGGATTTATTAATGTTGAAAGTACTAACGTTTCTACTTCCCCTGCAGATCAGTCAAAGCACAGAGTTGAAGGTTCTGTTTCTAATAACAAAACCGAGCTTGAACATGATGTTTTTGTTTCCAATGAACAACCTTCTGTTTCTGATGATAAAGTTGATGATACATCTTGTGATTCCTTTGATACTTTTGCATCAGATCATGTTGAGTTAATTTTTTTTTACATATTTGATTATTTGTTTGAAAATACTGATGTTCATGATTCTAGCACATCTAGTTCATATGCAGGTAAAGTAGCAGAGGATGAGAACAAGGATAACACCATTGAAGAGTCCAACATCTCCATGAACTCTAAATGTGTTGCTTCGAACTCAACTGCTTCTGATCAACCTGTCGTTGAGAAATACAGGCCACCAATTCCAACGCAACAGAGTTCTTGTTGTAAGTGTGCATGTGGGAACAACAAGAGACAAGGCATAGACACGCCACGAGGGACAGGAAGAAACAACTTCACAATGAAGAAAAAGACATGTTTTCACTTTGGAACACCTGGAAACATTGCCAGAAATTGTCCTAATCGCACAAACGTTCCCTACTATGCACAAGGCTAGAAGAACGCGCCAAGAGGGAGATACTACAAAAGATACCCCTCGAGATCACGATCAGACATTGACGACTGGAATGCCAAGAAGGCCAAGAATTCAACTCCCAAGGCCAAGAATCAAACTTCAAAGGACAAGAATCAAAATCCCAAGCGAAAGAAGGGAATGTCGGTCAACAAGCCAAATCCAAGAGATGCTCCCGTGAAGCCAAAATGAAAGTCATCTCAAAGACCGACATCAAGATCAAAAGCAAGTACTGAGCCACCCATCAGATTGAAAAAGAAATGGGTTAAACCCAACTACAAATGGGTTCCAAAGGCTCACTCTCCCAAATCAACTAATGAATCTAATATTTCGTCATCTTCTGTTTGTGATAAACAAGATATGTCATGGGAGAGAGTACCATGCAAGGATGACAAAGGTCGAACCAGTTTCAAAATGAACTGGGTTCCAAAGACCAACTGATCTCGCTCTGTTTCGTAGCATCTATGGAGGCATATCATCAGACATTGGTTTGTTGGTAGTGGTTGTTCCTGGCACATGATAGAGGACATCTCTCAAATGTACCACATTCAGACCTTTGTTTGAGAGTATGTGTCCTTTACGGGAAGGGAAGAAAGGAAGGGATCCCTCATGGGGTTAGTGCTTAACGAAATGAAGAATTTTTCAGATCTGTTCTGAGATTATGCGTGCTGTTCTCAGACCTTCTGGATGCAAATTCAATCGGTGACTTACGGTTTGAGTTTTCTTCTCTATACTCCTGAGTTTTTCTTAAGCTGATTTGCTTTAAAGACAAATTTTTGTTTTAGGATAGTTTAAATTTGCGCATTTACTTTCGTTTCTCTCATATGCACAAATTTAGGGGGAGAAATAAAAACAAAACAAAAATTTTAAAATTTTAAAAAATCCAAAAACATTAGAAAATCAAAAAAATATATATATATATATATATATATGTTGGTTATGAAATGTACTTGGGGGAGATGTTTTGGGAAGTGATATTATCAAGTGATAACAGGCAATCTAAGTCTGCTTAATGTACCCAAAGTAGAAGGGTCTATGCTCTGGTTTGATGCGCTGGTAGGCAGGAGAGATTAAAATGGACATCACTAGGCAGAGGTGAACTTAAGAAACTTATAGACTTGACAAATCTTGACCTAGTTAGATCCATTTAGCCTGACAATACGATGCTTAGATAGGTTGAGCATGGAGATATATATGGGAATCTACTCGTCACATTAAATAAATCCCTATCTGGAACCTTGGTTTAACTTTTCCATGATGTGAGGATTCTTTCCTTAATTCCGGTATTGATGGGGCGACTGGTATATTCCGATGAATTAGGTTTGCAGAAAAATCCAACCTGGACTCAAAATCCGACCTGGACTGTAACATATGCAACTCTATTTCTCTGCATATTATATCTATTAAACTCTTCTTATATGTGAGCCATATGTTGTCTCTTTTGCGTGATTAACAATCCGACCTGGTACACAACTATAATTGATAGTAATCTTAATGTATCCTCTCTCCGAATGATTGTCTGCTCACCCGGTGTAAGGAGTACTCTGGAAGTTCTTGATTACTGGGGCATATCAGGAAGCGAGAAACATATTCCAGTACAATTAAAATTGAACACATATAGATTGTCTATAGATCTTGTTGCTCAATTTAGGCAGAAAACAATATCCCTGGTCGTCGTCAGCTGAATGGTCCTTAAGGAATATTATCTAGTAACTTAGGATTAGATATAATATCTAGGAACTTTAGTTTACCTTTTCTTGTAACAAATAGTATGTCCTAAATCTATCCCAATTTTTCGTTTTTAAGTGGACCACAATACCGACGATCGACCAAACAAAGATGTGAATATGAAAGGTACCGACAAGTGGATTAAAGTTCTCTAAAAACTTTGATCTCAACTCATTATTAAAGTTAGATATCATTTTGTTTTTGTTAAATTTGTTCATAGTTTCTTATAATATATATTAGAGTGGAGAATTCCAAAAAAAAATAAATAAATAAAAATAGTGTTATTTATGTTTTATTTCTTGTTCAAAAAAATCAAAAATCCAAAAAAAAATTATTTCTATGCTATGTTTTCTTTTAGTTTTGTTTTGTCTTGATAAATGATTTCAGGTATAGATAAGACTCATGAAGTTTGTGTTGAAGATTTCTGAGCCAAGGGTTCATCCGGGAGCATCGAAGAATTCTCATTCGAAGGAGCAAGAAATGAAGATTATTCTTTCAAATTCAATCTTTCAACCCCAGAAGTAAGGTGAAGCTGAAATTGAAGATTATGTGACAGATTGCATTGAAGCCACCTCAATCAGTCTTCTGCTATCTTTGTACTTGCTGAAGTGATCTAGATGTTCAATTCTCTCTGATGTTCTCTCTGTAGATTCTCAAGCTGAAAGCTCCTCATGCATGGTACGAGACCTTCACCAACTTTCTCAAGCACTTTGGTTTTTGAAAGAGGTGTTCTAGATCCTACTCTATTCCGAAGATCGAATGGAAAGCATTTCATGCTGGTTCAAATTTATGGGGACGACATCATTTTCGGATCTACAGACTCATCAATGGTTGCTGGCTTTGGTAAGCTAATGATCAACCGATTCCAAATGAGCATGAATCTGAGTTAAGTTTCTTCATTAGTCTCCAAGTTAAATAGACTAACAGGGGAATTTTCATTCACCAAGAGAATTATATTTCGAAACTCCTCAAAAAGTACTCAATGCACACATGTGCCTCTGCCAAGGTACCTATGGGATTTAGACACAAAATATTTGCTGACCCTTTAGGTGTTGCAGTCGATGAAAAGAAGTACAGAGGAATGATAGGATCTTTGCTTTATCTTACAGCTAGTTGTTCAGACCTCATGTTCTCCACATGTTTGTGTGCCAGATTTCAAGTCAACCCAAAGATGTCTCATTTTTTAGCTATCAAGAAAATTTTCAGGTACCTTAAAGGTACTAAGAACCTCGGAATCTGGTACCCAGCAAATGAGAGTTTCCTATTACAAGCTTAGTCAGATTCAAACTATGGTGGATTACAACTGGATATGAAAAGCACATCAGGTGGATGTCAATTCTTAGGTGGTCGATTGGTTAGTTGGTCATCCAAGAAACACAACTGCATTGCTCTCTCTATAGCCGAAGCCGAATACATTGTTGTTGCCAGCTGTACCTCTCAAGTTCTATGGATGAAGTCTCAACTCTTGGATTATGGTTACTGCCAGCTGTGCTAGCTGCCAGCTGTACGTCGCAAGCCGAATACAATCTTCCACATATTATGATTCTCAAAGTGCCTATGCAATTTCACAAAATCCATTTCAGCACTCCATGACGAAGCACATCGACATACGGTACAATTTCATAAAAGACCATGTTTTGAACTGAAAATATGAACTCATTTTTAGTCCATCTGACGATGAGATTGCTGATGTCTTTACTAAGGCATTAGACGATACCAAATTCAATGTTTTTCTGAACAAGATGGGTATGATGATGCCAGGTCCTCAGTTCTTTTAAGAGACTTGTTCTCTCTGATGAGAGTACTCGAAAGAAATCCGGTTCCGACTTAAAAATAATCTTTCTCTCATAACTGCTTTCTCTCGAAATACACAGGATCATTTTATTAGTCTTTATTTCTAACCATCACTTGAGTTTTCATGTAGTATAGTTCATCCTGATTGTATGTTGTTCCATGTCCACATCAGTCATAATGATAAATATTTCGTCTCGGAATTCACCCAAGAAGATCATCTCGGAATACCACTCCGGAAAGGTATTGCACTCTACACTTCGAAATTATTATTTTTTTTTTTAAATTAACTTCAGAAGATTTTTCTTCAAAGCTTGTTCCGGACTGCCTATCAAATCACTTTCGAAAGCTATTTTCTCCGGAACTGAAAAATCATCATTTCGGTATTTCGCTCTGGAATCAATATCTTTTTCTTACTCTGGAATCTGAAACAAAATTCTTTCAATCCAGAATTCTCAAAAACTTCAGATGACATTTCACTCTGGATTTTTCAAAACATAGTTCCAGAATCTCAATCGAAAACCTTTTTGAACTATAAACTCACTCCGGATTAATTTCTACTCTGAACCTTTTTCAAAATATGTTGTTCCAGAACTCAACTCTTTATCCATTGGTTTTTCAATCCGTCCGGAATCGATCACTGGAATACCAAAGGTCCATAAGGCGAAACAATTTAATAACGGTTACTTTTAAGAGGATCTTTATCCTATCTTCCTTGATTTTTGTGACATGGTTGCATTCCTCCATAAAGCAACCATCGAATCGCTGTTTAGGGTTTTCCATTTTTAGCTACAAACAACCTAACCTTTCCCTTCGCAGGTCAACTCTACCCTAAAAGCAGTTATTCATTTAATGCAACCCGTTTCACATTCGGACCATCGTCATTACACTCAATGACCCGACCCATTTCCCTTACCTATATATACCTATTAAAACTTCCTTTTACCTCTTTACATGCTCAAACCCTCCAAACCTTCAAACCCTCTCTATGTTCTTCGTGTTCATCAAGCACTCATCACTATGCAACAATGGCTTACCAATCTTCACCATAGAAAACTATTCCAACTGCCTCAACACCTAAGAAGGCCATTGCTAAGAAGAAACGCTCAAAAGGTTCATCATCATCAGCATCCCATGAACCATTTCTCAGGGACACTACGCAACTGTTTTCCCTAAATCCGGAAGATTACGATGAATTTGATCGTGTTATGATCGAGTTCGTAGAAAATAATCCAATCTCTATTCCCCTCACTAAAGTTCCTGAACCACCTCTTCCACCTCATCATCTTCATAGAGCAATCACAAGCATTAAACTTCAAATCTATTTTTCTCAAAGCCATCGGTGTGAAAGAAAACCCCAGGGGTTTCAAAGTTCAAGAACCTACCACTGAAGAGTTTCAGACATTCCTGAATCACATTGGCTACAATCAAGACTACAGGGTTAAAGACTTCAAGAAATCAGTCGTCTTTGGATTTTGGACAGTGCTGATGCACTTCATCATTCGAGCGCAGTCTAACAAGCAAGGACTGGCTATATGCGGTTTAAAGCTTCTTTTCTGGATGCATAAATGCAGAGTATCTTCCAAAGGTTCGATGGCAAGACTTTTGCAAGTTTGCCATCGAAAAGAAGGATAACGAAATATCAACCCCTAGGGTCTAGGCACTGACGATTTAACAACTCTTCAAGGAGCTTTCCAAACCACTACATGTTTTCATGGTTCATCCAGAGGTATGTGTTTCCTTTAACGTTGTCAAAGCTTATAGAATTCCGGACCAATCCTCCTTTGGTCCGACTAGATGACTTCTGGACCATATGTTGGCCTCAATACCTTCCAAATCCTTTTGTTTGAAGCATCATTTGGAGACTTCGGTTGTGTTGGACCTAACACAACCCACCCCAGTCTCTGTTGAGCCAGATTCGGAAGAGGTCAAACCTTCCGTGTCTGAATCAAAGATTAAGAAATCTGCCAAACAGAAAAATTCTCCCACAAATCCAATGCTTAAAAAGAAATCCAAATTTAGTTCCTCTTCTCAACAGGAAGGAGCACATGACATTCAGGCTAATTTTGGCCATCTGAACACCCCCCTGCCCACTCATCATAGGTACCCCTCGATGTTTCAAAATCACATGCACACACTCACGGGGAGTCTCTACATAATCCACCCTCACCTTCTCAAAAAGGTGAAACCGGTGTTGACTATAGTTCCTTGCACCCCCTAGAATACACCCATGAGTCATAGTTGATAACCCTCTCTTTTCTTCCACACACACACAATCCTGAACCCCTGTTTCGGAGCGTAAGCATTCCGTAGCTAGAGCAGTCACTCCGACTTTGGATGCCTCAATTTGTCTGATACCCAAAAGGTGTACATGTCGACCAGATGCTAACGATCCCAAATAGGAAGATTATGTTAACAGGGTTGTTTCCAGATGTCCGGATCTAACATGAGCTAAAGTGGAAGCTACGCTTACATCAATGTATAATAGAGCCCTCCAAAGCAATCTTTTGTACGTTCCTCGTACAGATGATGATACTTATAAAGAGTTGGCTTCGGAACAACCACCAATCATCAGTCACACCAACATATTCCAAACTGATCCGGATGAAGAACCCTCTAAAGAAATAATGCTCTCAGATGAATGCAAATCGGTTTCAGACCCTAATTTCATGTCTTCCATTCGCCTTCAATCCAAGCGATTTACCTCCAAGTCTGCTTTTAACTTCAGATCATCTTCTTCAACCACTCCAGATGGTGGATCCAACTCCAAGCTACATGAAGATGATGCCACCACCAAGCTGGTCCATCTACAAATCCTTCATCTCTTCAAGCTAAGCTGCAACACTCGGATTCTGACACTGGATCGTCAGTTGGTGATTACTATGAGCCTTTTGATCTTCTCAAAATCCAAACAAATATGTTAGACACTATGAAGAAGGTCTCCTCAATTGAAACATTCGTCACAAAGCTCCACACAAAAATGGATCAAAAGGTTTTCGGACTTGATTCCAAACTCGATGCTATCCTTCAGTCTCTCTCACATCAGTCTGGACCATCAGTTGCAGATCGAGAAGCTCAACTAGATCAACTGATCTTGATCCAACTCAAGCATTCACTTGAAGAAGTTGAAGTTAAATATGATGCTTCGGTTGAACACTATCTTGACATAATTACCTCTATGCTCAAAGTCCATGATGACTTGGTGTTTGCTACCAACGATCTTATTAATCAGACCAATGTGCGTCATGAGAAACAGATCCAAAGATTGGAGAAGGAGATCAAGAAGAAGGACGAGATGAATATCATCTTTCAACAAGTCCTCATCAAGCTGATTCGATCCACTTGGAACATTGTTAATGTTCTGAATCAAAAGTTTGATGAGATGTTAGCTGTCCTGGGGCATCTGTTTGATCATTTTGCTGCTCAAGTACCAACTTCAGAAGCATATTATGCTCTCACCAAAAAACTCAAAACCCAACTCCAAAAGGTATTCAAAAAATTATACAGATTAAAGGAGTCACTGATGCTTGCACAAGTCCGGAGGTTCACCGATGCAAGAGGAGGAGAAGGTCCTAGTCAAACTTGGAAGCCTGCCTCGGAGTTCACACTCCGAGATAAACATGATTTTGATGAAGACAACCTAAAGATCCTTTCCATCTGCCCTTCTAAAAGCAATGATGAAGACAATGATGAAGATAAGTTTGTGACAAAGGCAGTTCTTGGTCTCGAGGCTCTGAAGAAGTTGTTTCCAAAGGTTATGACAGATGAAGAAAAGAGAATTTGGTCCGCTGTATCCTGGCCATCTTCTCTATCAGATGCTCTTTGGATGGGTATTCAACTGGCAAAGAAGAACTCCCTACTTACTGCCCAATCCTTCCGAGCCACCCGTTGAATGCTTCCTCCGATTCTAGCCCCAAAAATTGCTCCACTACACCAAGGTTCCCCACTCCGAATCCCTGATGAAATTCCGGAAGAACCTCTTCCAAACCCTACTCTGGAATTCATCATTAATAAGAACATGAAGCTTATTATAGATACATTGAAGAGAGATAAAGGCACAAAGCCTTTAATAGCCGAACAAGCAGCTCGCCCCGAACCTCCTCCAAAGCAAAAACATGGATGGTCTTAGGAGGAAATCAACCAGGCACTAGAGGACAACATATGGATCCAATCTCTCAAGGATAATGCTGGTCCGATGTGTGGGATTTCTCCTTTCTTTCGTGAAGGCATTCTCCGTGATCATGAAATTATCCCACTCATGTATTACGATGTTCCTACCAATGACTCCGAACAGCTAGATCTTCCTCTCTCTCTCTCTCCTTACAACAAATACTACATCAAATTCACTCCTCATCACCCATCTGACGATCCGGAAGTGACTCTCTGGACTGGGCGTGAAAGGTATCAAAAGTTCTACTCCAAGCATGCACAACCACTCAAGGAAGTGTGGACGACGAAGAGAATTACCAAAGTCGATAGCTTCAGAAGAAAAATTCTTGTGAAATTCGATCTCAACTACCAATTATTTCCATTTCACATCCTCCACAAGAAACCACCACCCCGTACCATTACTGATGTTGATTTTCCTTCGATGAATCCAAATGACATTCTCATACTGGCTGCTTACTTCTGAGGAATTCAAAGAGATGACATCAGTATGGGTGCTTATCACGCTGCTCTGGCCTTCCTTAAAGATTATGTAGCGGAATTTTGCAGAGGCGACTATCAACTTGCAAACTTGTACAAAACTAAATACTTTGTTGCAAAAATCAACTTCGCTCTTCCAGAAGCTGAACTGCTTGCAGATGGAACAATTGAAGAACTGGTTCTAGGGTTTGTCTGCACTCCCAGAAAAACAAACAAGAAAGAATTTACCGAGTCCTTGCCAAACATCTGGTTCCTACCGAAGCTCTGCAGAAGTTCATTTCTCGTGCCTATAAATTTTAAGCTCCGAAACAGGTCAAAGCAAAGTTTTTGAGTCATCTGACCTGGTATATTGAAGCCCAAGAATGGTTATTCAAAGCCTACACCTTCATCAAAGAATATGCCGCAAAAGTTTTATGGATTTGTAAGTTCACTTACTGGGGAGATGGTTGGAACCTGAAAGTGAACCTCTAGCAATCCTAAGCTCTAATTCTGAATTAAAGATGTTCTGAAACAAAGAAGGATCCGGAGTCAAAATGTCAAGAGTGGTTCGGAATCTGTCCGGACTAGAAGAGAAGAAGATGAGAAGTTGTAGTGAAGGCATTCCAGAATGATCCTCATGTCCGGAATGGCTGCTGATTCAAGGTCATTATTATTTATCTTTATGCATTTATGAAAGTTTGTCTTTGAATTGATATGACATTTCATAGGACTTAGTCTTTAGTAATATTAGACAATCAGAATGTCAGAAACATTTCTATTGTCCAACCCTATGTAGGTATCCAAGTTCATTCAATGTAACTTTAACTCCTATTTATAGGAGCCTTCAATGCAAAGTCAAAAACAGATCTTTTATAGTGAATTGAGTATATCAACCCATATAAGATATACTAACTATAAATACAACGGGATTAAAATACTCTGACCAAGAGTTGATACTTTTAAATAATAAAATATTTAATTAAGTATACGTGCCTGCATTCATACTAAGATCAGTGTCACAACGACAAGAACAAAAGTATTACGATTGTTGAATATTACAAGTAAGCTCGGGGATGTATAGTCAGTCTTGGGAGTGTCATAGCCTGATCAACTATGCTGGTCCGAGGAGTGACTATCATATGCCCAAGAATGGTTGTGATATGGCAACAAGTCTAAAAACTTACCAACATTACCACAATGAGAACATTATAACAGAACCTAAGTCTAAAATACCATAGGGGTGTTTTGGGTTATCATAATTACTTAATTGAGAACTAAAAAGAATCTTCATTTACTAAGTTGATAGTTGCTAAGTGGATACACTAAGGCTATATGTAACTAGGATGTTATAGACTTAGAATTGGTGAAATTTTTGCTTTACCCCTATTCATTGTGAATTTGGAGTTAGGGTCACTTATTCAAAAGCCTATCCTATGTTGATTACATATGACTTGTATGCACTTTACAAATAGCGATGTAACTAATGAAGATTTTCTAATAATGATCTAGATAGTTCGTCTAATAATTATTTCCTTACCCCAATTCTCGCGTAGATAACATGGCTGGACTCCATCCCCACGGCAACCCGTACCTTCCGAACGAAGGCAATGTTGATGGTTTGAAGTAGAACCCGAGGTTGAGAACCTACCCCCGATAGCCCCATTTCTAAATCCTAACCCTCGTCCCGCTTTTCATGGCCCGACGCCTCCTTGGGTAGAATGCTTGGAAACGTGGAGCCAAGAGCAAGATCAACCTATGCCGTTTAATGGACACCGAAGCTTACACAACGTAAACAAAGGGAGCTCAGCAGACAGAGTTCTACTAATCCTAATCCATAGAGTTTCCCAAAACGAAATTCAAGGCGGGACGACTCTCCAACATATTTAAGATGCTAATACCAATGCACGAATGCATACCATTCGCACCAATCGCCTTGATCACAAGCGAGAGATCTGAGAGAAACCATGAGACCCTGCTGCAAGCACTAGCTGAAACCCGAGCCGAAGACATAGAGCTTCAAGTATGCCAGAGGGTGTACGAGAGATACCTGCTTGATATGGAACGTCAACTAACTGAACTAAGGCTTCACCATAGGGGTGACCGTCGCCAGTAGGAGATACCTTACTTCATTCTATGTTTTAAAGAACCGTGTTCCTGTCTATGTTCTGTGTAGTACTTTCTATGTGACTACGTTGTACTCTAAGTACTTTTATTTAAGTCTTTATGCTGTCGAAGACTTTCCTATTCCGATTATGATGTAAGACCTACAACAAGGTCAATTTCCTCAAACCTATTAAATCTTAAACATCAATGATATCCACAGTCGGCTAACTTCCGTGTCAATCTTTGTTTAAATGCTTTCATCATGCTTTCATTGGAGTCTATCTGAAACCCCATCTAGTCAAGTTATTGGACTATGGTAATTTAACCCCGGAATCATTTCCAAGTCTCTTGTAGTGTTTGGATCATGTTAATCACCAACCAACGATACCTTGGCTTGAACGGAAAACGTCTTAAGACCAGTCTACAAACATGCTTCTACTATGTGCTAGGACTGCATCATAGGGATGTAGGTCAAACCATCATGAACATACTTCCAATCCGTACTAGGACTGCATCGTAGGGATGTAGGTCAAACCTTCGAGAACATACTTCTATTCTTTACATGAACGATCGAACTACGTCTAGGTTCAACCATACTCTCCCACAAATTCATTTTTTTTTTGTGTAACACAATCATGTCGCCGAAGAAAAACGATCAATCCATCAACCAAACAGCAACTCTTCAGATTAATGCAGCTACCTTTCAAGCTGCAGTCTTGGCTGCCGTGTGAGCTGTTCTGACCCACCTTAATGCTAACAACGCGAATATTAGTGGGATTGTTAACAATAATTCTAATCCAAGTAACAGTCAATTACCTCAACGAGAAACACACTACCACGACACCCCGAATCCCAAGCCCAAGAATGACAAATGAAAGTTTTGGGCTAAGGCTAAAGGAAAATCACCCCAAGGGGCGAGCAAAAGACCACAACCGGTGGCAACCTTCGCAACCACGAATTATGTACCTGCTACTATCATCCCTTATAGTATCCCAGTTATCCCTAACCTGGCTAGACAATATGCTGGCAATCTCCCAAAGTGCAACAAATGCAACTATCACCATCATGGACCTTGTCGGAAAATGCAGTGCTTAAACTGCAATAAAAAAGGACACACCGTCCGTTACTGCAAGACTCGGAACCAACACATTACTTCAACCACCAATGTCGAAATTTCTCGAATATGCCATCTATGTGGAGTAATGGGACACTTCAAGAGGGACTGTCCAACAGAGGAGAACGACGGTGAATCCGGAGGAGTTTAACCTCATAATGGAAAGAGGCAATGAAGGACCCAACTATAGTATAGGTTCACTTCCAATCATCAGTATTATGTATGTCTTTTTAAAACATGTTTAAAACTAGTGCAACTTGAGTCTTATCTTTTGCGAGATCCTGTCGGGTAAGGGACCCTCGTGCTGCGTAAACTTGCCCTTTTGTAGTATACTTTGTTTGAAGCAGTATTCCTGGAGTTACTCTAAAGTACTGTAACTCTGTTAAAAAGTTACACTGTTGTGTTTTGTCTGTAACACCTTTATGATCGAATCTAGTGCCTTTATTTCCAAGTGATTCCGATTTTATCATACGATCAGAGTCTATTTGATCCTCACAATACCAGTTTTGTGTGTAAATCTCTTTCTCCGAAATCAGCTATATAACGAAGCTATCACTTCAAAACTGCAAAGTACTCATGCGTGGAGTACCTCATGTTTCTTACCCTTTCCAAAGAAACCTCAGCAAACCTCCCCGAAGTACCACTCGTGCAGTACGTCAAGTTCAATCCAAAGAACCACAATTTCAATCTTAATTATATACGACTCGTATACCCGAGACTATGATTGAGGAACCTGGTATGGGTTCTACTATGAACTTCATGACGGAGACTGCCCAACACTGCGAGTGATCGTGCTTCCATGAGAATAAACTTAGAAATACCTATCCTTTTCCCTAATTCATGAGTAGTCATACTTTCTTTTAGATCATCACGACATCTAATCCACCCCCATGGTTTTGACATCATAATTAGTAGGAGTTGGTTAAGTCTACATCGAGCCGACATCAGGTGCTTTGATAAAGCAGTTGATCTTAACCTCCCTTTCAAAGAACCTCTTGTTATTTACAAAGACAAATCAAGTACAAACCTTTGCATCATTTCGTGTATTTAAGCTCCAAAGCGCTTATGAAGGGAATATCACACATTCCTTGCACACATCGTCGATACGAGTCAAGAAGTGAAGGACATTCAGAACATCCCAAAAGTACGCGACTTTCCCAACACCTTTCCAGAAGAACTACAGGGATTACCACCACAACGTCAATTCGAGTTCAGAATCGACTTAGTTACAACGGCTACCCCAGTAGCCAAATCACCTTATCATCTAACTCCAACTAAGACACTAGAACATCCCAGACAGCTTAACGAAATCCTTAGAAGAGTATTCTTTAGGCCAAGTTTCTCACCTTGAGGAGCACCGGACTTGACTGTAAACAAGAAAGAGCGTTCCAAACGCTAAAGTAAGCATGGTGCACCGCACCGAAGTTATCCCTACCAAAATGGGATAGAAGATTTTGTGGTGTAATGCGATGCATCCAACCAAGGGCTTGGTTGTGTTCTTATGCAAGAGGAAAGGCCACTTCCTATACCTCCAGACAACTTAAGACACAAGAAGTTAACCACACAACACATGATCTTGAGTCAGGAGCAATGGTAATTGCTCTAATGATCCGGAGACACTACTTGTAGGGTACAAGGTGTAATACTCTCACAGACCACAAAAACACTCAACACACATTCGATAAAGAAGAGTTATCATACCAGTGAAGTCAAACGAAAGAAGCAAAGTCGTATCCCGATAGTGAAAAGTTCGCTGAAATGCCCAGCGAGGACCTGAGTTCACTCAAGAACACGAGCAACAAATCAAACTTCTATCCGTAGCATATTTATCAATTCTGCTTAAACTCTAATTTTAGGACGAAATTCTCTCTAACGGGTGGATAATGTGATAACCCGATATTTAGAGACAATGTAATGTAAAACCAGTCAAATTTAGGTCAAAATATAACTTTCCTAAAATCTTATTTGAGTTCAATAAAGTAGTAGGAATCATATCAAGGTTTTCGTACATATAAAGAACCTTAAAATCCGAGTTATAACGAAGAAGTTATGACCAACCGAAGATTCTCGGCAAAACCGGCAACACCGATTAAACGAAAAACGCGAAGTTTCTATACAATAGTTTTTAGCTTTATGTATCTAAATGAAAGTTTTAGATAACATTAAACCGTAAATGTACATAAAAAGAACGTCCAAATCTGACTTTATATGAGGAAGTTACGATTTTTCTAAGTTATGGATTTAGCAGTAGACAGCTAAAACCTTGAAATAGAGATCGAGAGAATTTTTTCCGACACAAAGTAAATGGGAATCAAATGTCTCAACAATAGTAGCGTAACGGTAAAAAGTCTGACAAAAACGGACGTCGGATGAAGAAGTTATGGATTTATGACGGAGTTTTCGTGTCCCGGCCTACTAAAAATAATAAAAGATAATATAACAATAATATACTAAAAATAAATCAAAATTAGCCAATGGAGTCTAAACGAGAGTTGTAGAGCATAATCTCACCTACGCGTGCATATAAAGAACGTCGAAAACGAAGGTCGTACGCGAAAGTTATGGGTTTTTCAAGTTCGAGTCCCGAAATCCGAGGCTGTCAGGCTTGCCACGACGTGGCACAAGCTTGCCGCGACCCGGCAAGTGACTGAGGGCGTCCAATCAATGGAAGAGGATAATTTTGACTCCCCACAATGTGGCCATCCCTTGCTACGATGTGGCACACCTCAAAAATGCCCCTATAAATAGATTTCAAGGGCACCAAGTTCCATTGCTCGGTTCCCTTCTTTCTCGCGCCGAAACTCTGCGTTTAAGCCCCCGAGACCCTCCCAAAGCCCCAATTTTCACCTTCAAGTCCCAAAGTAAGGTTTTGTGTTCCCGAGATTCATGAGTTTCTTGAGAATCCCGAGATTTCCCGCGTTTTCAACTCTTTCTGTCGAAGTTCTGCTCGATTCTTCTCTCGACTACTTCAAATCAACCACTTCAATCAAGTGAGTTCATACCCCTATAATCTACACTTTCAAATGCATTATAAATGTTTTTTTATACACTTTTAAGGGGGGGGGATACAAGTAAACACACGGTTATCCCCTTGTGAAAGACATAAATCTTTGTTATACTTTTTGGTTATGAAATCAATCACATGTGATTTATAACTAACATACAATTGGACTTACTACACTTTTAGCCGTTTAACCAACCAGAGTACTTCAAATAGGTTTCTCAAACGTTTTTACATGTTAAAACACTTTTAGAAACTATCTTACAAACTGTATGTTTTCTTTTTGAATCTGTTATAGTTGTGCATCAAACAAAGGTTTTCTTACACATAAACTGTCTTGTCAATTGTTTTCGAATCGTTTTATAAACTGACATCAAGTCACAAATTCTTATTTATTAAACTTTTCAAAGGTTTTACAAAACTTCTTTTATGCTTTTATATTATAAATTCCATGCCTCTATATGTATAGTTATATAAATAATGTTTAAAAGACTTAGGAAGGCTATCCACCCTGTTTTTTTTTCCTCGATTTGGATGTGGTCTGGTGGGATATCGGGTACCCGTCTGAAGGTCGTTTAAATATTTGTTATATATCATGTGTACCTATGTAGAAATAAATGTTCCATCAGTCAGTTCAATTCCGACACTCTTGGGTAGCAAGGGTGTATAAACCTACTTGGACACTCATCAATTACATTCTAGTAAACTATTATAGGAATAGTTTAGGGGATACAAAACATTATTCTTATTACAAGAAATCACACCAGAGTCAGTTCATTCATGAGATAGATTGGACTTTATATCCTAGTACCAAAGGATACTTTGTGGGACTAACCATTCCTATAGCCACTGTTAGCTACAGAGGATAATGACACATCTACGGATGTCTACGGTTGATACCATTACAGGTATACTTAAGAGACTAACTATTCCTAAACCCGGCTGTTAGCAATAGAGGTAAGTGCACATCTCCAGATGTCTACAGTTGATCTGTTTACAGCGAGTTTCCACGCCGTGTTTATCTTATTACCAAAGGATACAACATAAGTTATTATATTATTACTTTTATAGTTTTATAATAATAGTTAAACAGGGAAAAACTGTCATATTTTCAAGTGATGCGTACTTTCAAAACAGTCTGGTCTTGGTAAAAGACTACTTTCAAAACATTCGGGTCTTAGTAGAAGACTACTTTTTATACTAGTAGGAAATATGGGATTTTCTAGGGTTTTCATACTTATACTAAATGTTTCATCAAACATTCACCAGTCTTTCATAACAACTTTTCAAAGCAATAACATTAAAATGCTTATGAATTCACCAGTTTTATTGCTGATACTCGCTTTCAAAATAACTTGTATTCTCAGGATACAAATAAACAGGTACCGATGCAAGTTTTAGAGAAGACGGAGCAGTCAAGACTCGTCTTTTATTTTGAGTATTCATTATGTTGTTTTATACTATGAAAGAACACACTTGTAAGTAGAATTATTCTATTAATGCAATGGAGGATGTTGTTGCTTGTTTACTACTTTACATTGTTGTGATACATACACGACGTCCTCCGCCCCAGAATGTTTCTGCCGTTCTCGGTTTTGGGGTGTGACAGATTGGTATCAGAGCATTGTTTATAGTGAATTGAGTATATCAACCCATATAAGATATACTAACTATAAATACAACGGGATTAAAATACTCTGACCAAGAGTTGATACTTTTAAATAATAAAATATTTAATTAAGTATACGTGCCTGCATTCATACTAAGATCAGTGTCACAACGACAAGAACAAAAGTATTACGATTGTTGAATATTACAAGTAAGCTCGGGGATGTATAGTCAGTCTTGGGAGTGGCATAGCCTGATCAACTATGCTGGTCCGAGGAGTGACTATCATATGCCCAAGAATGGTTGTGATATGGCAACAAGTCTAAAAACTTACCAACATTACCACAATGAGAACATTATAACAGAACCTAAGTCTAAAATACCATAGGGGTGTTTTGGGTTACCATAATTACTTAATTGAGAACTAAAAAGAATCTTCATTTACTAAGTTGATAGTTGCTAAGTGGATACACTAAGGCTATATGTAACTAGGATGTTATAGACTTAGAATTGGTGAAATTTTTGCTTTACCCCTATTCATTGTGAATTTGGAGTTAAGGTCACTTATTCAAAAGCCTATCCTATGTTGATTACATATGACTTGTATGCACTTTACAAATAGCGATGTAACTAATGAAGATTTTCTAATAATGATCTAGATAGTTCGTCTAATAATTATTTCCTTACCCCAATTCTCGCGTAGATAACATGGCTGGACTCCATCCCCACGGCAACCCGTACCTTCCGAACGAAGGCAATGTTGATGGTTTGAAGTAGAACCCGAGGTTGAGAACCTACCCCCGATAGCCCCATTTCTAAATCCTAACCCTCGTCCCGCTTTTCATGGCCCGACGCCTCCTTGGGTAGAATGCTTGGAAACGTGGAGCCAAGAGCAAGATCAACCTATGCCGTTTAATGGACACCGAAGCTTCCACAACGTAAACGAAGGGAGCTAAGCAGACAGAGTCCTACTAATCCTAATCCGTAGAGTTGCCCAAAACGAAATTCAGGGCAGGACGACTCTCCAACATATTTAAGATGTTAATACCAATGCACGAATGCATACCATTCGCACCGATCGCCTTGATCACAAGTGAGAGATCTGAGAGAAACCATGAGACCCTGCTGCAAGCACTAGCTGAAACCCAAGCCGAAGACATAGAGGAAAGGCCACTTCCTATACCTCCAGACAACTTAAGACGCAAGAAGTTAACCACACAACACATGATCTTGAGTCAGGAGCAATGGTAATTGCTCTGATGATCCGGAGACACTACTTGTAGGGTACAAGGTGTAATACTCTCACAGACCACAAAAACACTCAACACACATTCGATAGAGAAGAGTTATCATACCAGTGAAGTTAAACGAAAGAAGCAAAGTCGTATCCCGATAGTGAAAGGTTCGCTGAAATGCCTACCGAGGACCTGAGTTCACTCAAGAACACGAGAAACAAATAAAACTTCTATCCGTAGCATATTTATCAATTCTGCTTAAACTCTAATTTCGGGACAAAATTCTCTCTAACGGGGGGATAATGTGACAACCCGATATTTAGATATAATGTAATGTAAAACCAGTCAAATTTAGGTCAAAATATAACTTTCCTAAAATCTTATTTGAGTTAAATAAAGTAGTAGGAATCGTATCAAGGTTTTCGTACATATAAAGAACCCTAAAATCCGAGTTATAACGAAGAAGTTATGACCAACCGAAGATTCTCGGCAAAACCGGGAACACCGATTAAACGAAAAACGTGAAATTTCAATACAATAGTTTTTAGCCTTACGTATCTAAATGAAAGTTGTAGATAACATTAAACCGTAAATGTAGATAAAAAGAACGTCCAAGTCTGACTTCGTATGAGGAAGTTATGATTTTTCTAAGTTAAGGATATAACAGTAGACAGCTAAAAACTCAAAATAGTGATCGAGAGACTTTTTGCCGACACAAACTAAATGGGAATCAAGGGTCTCAACAATAGTAGCGCAACGGTAAAAAGTCTGACGAAAACGGACGTCGGATGAAGAAGTTACGGATTTATGACGAAGTTTTCGTGTCCCGACCTACTAAAAATAATAAAAAGATAATATATCAATAATATACTAAAAATAAATTCAAAAATAGCCAATGGAGTCTAAACGAGATTTGTAGAGCATAATCTCACCTACACGTGCGTATAAAGAACGTCGAAAACGGAGCTCGTACGCGAAAGTTATGGGTTTTATAAGTTCGAGGCCCGAAATCCGAGGTTGTCAGGCTTGCCAAGACATGGCACAAGCTTGCCACGACCCGACAAGTGACTGAGGGCGTCTAATCAATGGAAGAGGATAAGTTTGACCCCCCACGACGTGGCCATCCATTGCCACGATGTGGCACACCTCAAAAATGCCCCCATAAATAGATTTCAAGGGCTCTGAGTTCCATTGCTCGGTTCCCTTCTTTCTCGCGCCGAAACTGAGCGTTTAAGCCTTCGAGACCCTCCCAAAGCCCCAATTTTCACCTTCAACTCTTCCTATCGAAGTTCTGCTCGATTCTTCTCTCGACTATTTCAAATCAACCACTTCAATCAAGTGAGTTCATACCCCTATAATCTACACTTTCAAATGCTTTATAATTGTTTTTTATACACTTTTAGGGGGGGATACAAGTAAACACACGGGTATCCCCGTGTGAAAGACATAAATCTTTGTTATACTTTTTGGTTATGAAATCAATCACATGTGATTTATAACTAACATACAATTGGACTTACTACACTTTTAGCCGTTTAACCAATCAGAGTACTTCAAATAGGTTTCTCAAAAAAATTTACATGTTAAAAAACTTTTAGAAACTGTCTTACAACTGTATCTTTCCTTTTTGAATCTGTTATAGTTGTGCATCAAACCAAGGTTTTCTTACACTTAAACTGTCTTGTCAATTGTTATCGAATCGTTTTATAAACTGACATCAAGTCACAAATTCTTATTTATTAAACTTTTCAAAGGTTTTAAAAAACTTCTTTTATGCTTTTATATTATAAATTGCATGCCTCTATATGTATAGTTATATAAATAATGTTTAAAAGACTTAGGAAGGATATCCACCCTGTTTCTTTTTCCTCGATTTGGATGTGATCTGGTGGGATATCGGGTACCCGTCTGAAGGTCGTTTAAATATTTGTAATATATCGTGTGTACCTATATACACATAAATGTTCCATCAGTCAGTCAATTCCGACACTCTTGGGAAGCAAGGGTGTATAAACCTACTTGGACACTCATCAATTACATTCTAGTAAACTATTATAGGAATAGTTAAGGGGATACAAAACATTATTCTCATTACAAGAAATTACACCAGAGTTAGTTCATTCATGAGTCCTTACTACATGCTATATGAAGGGATACTCTTACAGAGATTCATTGTTGGGTAGCGTAGATTTATTTTGTATTGCGTCATTGGGCTCGGTTAATAGTCCAACTTTTGCACTCCGGTTTGGGCCTGTCCAACCGTGAGCATGTAGGGTTTAGTATATAATAATGTGCTTGCATGCATGTTATGGTAACGATTTTAGAGTAACAATTGATAGCTTCACAGATTTCCTTCATCGTTCTTGTAAACCCTAATTCTCTACAGTAGAAGTTCTTTATCGAGCTCTTCTAAGGATTGTTTATTAATCATTCGACATCGTTTGATCCATTGTTGTGTTCTTGCTGTTTACTCGTTTATTTCTTTACCTGTTTTATAGATCTAATCGATCTTCAAGTTAGTTTTTAACTTATCATTCCTCTTACATGAATACGTTTACATAGATACGCTTAGATGAGTACGCTTACGTAGATGATATATGATGAGTTACTATTACATATTATATGTGTAGATACTGTTATATAGTTCTCCTTCTTATCTTTACCTTGTGATACAATCACATATTCAACGAGATAGATTGGACTTTATATCCTAGTACCAAAGGATACTTTGTGGGACTAACCATTCCTATAGCCACTGGTAGCTACAGAAGATAATGACACATCTACAGATGTCTACGGTTGATAGCATTACAGGTATACTTCAGGGACTAACTATTCCTAAACCCGGCTGTTAGCAACAGAGGTAAATGCACATCTCTGGATGTCTACGGTTGATCCGTTTACGGAGAGTTTCCATGTCGTGTGTATCTTAGTACCAAAGGATACAACATAAGTTATTATATTATTACTTTTATAGTTTTATAATAATAGTTAAACAGGGAAAAACCGTCACAATTTCAAATGATGCATACTTTCAAAACAGTCTGGTCTTGGTAAAAGACTACTTTCAAAACATTCGGGTCTTAGTAGAAGACTACTTTTTATACTAGTAGGAAATATGGGATTTTCTAGGGTTTTCATACTTATACTAAATGTTTCATCAAACATTCACCAGTCTTTCATAATTACTTTTTAAAGCAATAACATTAAAACACTTATGAATTCACCAGCTTTATTGCTGATACTCGCTTTCAAAATAACTTGTATTCTCAGGATACAAATAAACAGGTACCGATGCAAGGTTTAGAGAAGACGGAGCAGTCAAGACTCGTCTTTTATTTTGAGTATTCATTATGTTGTTTTATACTATGAAAGAACACACTTGTAAGTAGAATTATTCTATTAATGCAGTGGAGGATATTGTTGCTTGTTTACTACTTTACATTGTTGTGATACATACATGACGTCCTCCGCCGCAGAACGTTTCCGCCCTTCTCGGTTTTGGGGTGTGACATATTTGTATATTGTACAGTTTTTAAATCCAATAAGTTTAAGAAGGGAAAAACAGTCCAGGAACACATCACAACTTTTCTGTAAAAAGCTTAACTTTAAGCTTAATTACGTTTAGTGACAGAACTAGCGTTTTTAGTCAGAAAAGCCTTTAAATCATCCAACTAGGATATTTTATTGTGTATTTTCCCCTAAAACTTGTAAAACATAAAATAGGGGCCTTAGAAAACTCACTTTTTTCGCGTAGAGTTATTTGGGTTGAGAATGGTTTGTGCGGTTTCAGGTTCCACTCGAGTTTGCGATTTGAGTATTATTTTGGATGTATTAACACATAAGACATATATTTACAATTATCTTGGAAATTTATCATGTATTAAATCATTTAAAATTAGTGGACTTGATGATAAAAAAGAAAGAGTAGAAATCAAGAATATACCTAGCTTTAACTTGGATCTAAAGGATGTTGCCAAAAGGTGGTGGAATAACACAACCTTTTAGAGAGGAAAAGGATAACTTTGTCAGGGTTTTTAAGTGTGTGAAATTAGCTACATATGGTATACTTTAAATATCGAAAATGGGTGGAAATATGAAGATGCTTTGGGTGTTGGTTTGATGCTCCAAAACAACCATTGTTTTGGCTTTGTTACTGTCACGAAAACTTCACAACAAAAAGGTAAGAAAATGGTAGTTTACTCACTGTTTTGAATCTCTAATTTTGAGTATCATAACAACTAACTTCCAAGGATATGTGGTATTAAAAAATATCAAGAAAAACTAAGGTGTAGATGGGTGAAATGGTGGTTGAAATGCAAAGAGACAACAACCTTTTAGTTTACGGTTTTGATGGCTTTGGAAGGGAGTTTTTGTGCTTGAAAATGAGATGAAGGTTGAGAGCTTCTCACTTGAAGTATTGGCTAGTGAAATAAGATAATAATGAAGGAGATACTTCCAGATTATGAAGGAGGAGAGAGGAGAAGAAGATAAGGAGACAAGCCTAGACTAGTTGGTGATGGGATGGGGGTCTATGAGATGTGATGTTGCCTAGCCACTTGGTTGGTTGGTTTGTTAGAGATAGAATTAGTTAACTATCTTACTATTAGTTAGTTAGTTAGTTGGAGGTTCTAGTTATGGAGATGGAAGTTGATAATCTCGAAAATTAGAAAAGGGATTAAGAAGTATTCTTGGTAAAATGTCTTAAGTGATTAAGCACTTATAAGTTAAGTTGGCACTTCTCACAACCATTTCTCTTATCTTAATTGCTTTAGACATCATTTTCCTTACATGAAATCACATTAAGTCATGACTCATAACTAGTCATCCACTAGATAATAGTACAAATGTACAAATACATACAACTATTCTTAGTATAAAATAACAATGTAGTTTTTGTGTATTTGAACTTAAATGTTTATGTTTTATTCTTTTTATTCAAACACACTTAAATACATTCTTATTAAGCCTTATAATAATTCATTCTATATTTTTATTTATTTAAATATAAAATTTATTGAACAATGTATAATTTCATGACATTTAACCGGTTAACCATATCGTCAAACACGTTTCGTCACTTTGGTTCATATATTTGTCAAATTTAGATCCTTCACAACTATTAAGCACAAGTTCCATATGTAAATTAACTTACTCATCAACAAGAGACATGTTGATTCAGTAATTAAATTTATTGCGTTCAAATGACGTTATATGCTAGTTTTAACAAACCGATGTTGGTTCGTAGCCATACGTCGTAACAGAATTTATAATTAGTCGCTTATTTTATTTTTCTCATGAACTTATCTAATAAATCATGTTAAATTCCTTCAGCCATTTTTGAATAAATATTCATATTGTTTAAAAGTCAAAATAGAGTATTGTATGATCGTTCCTATTTTTGCCAATTGTTAAAAAAATGATATTTCATCCTCAAAGTCGACTGCCTAAAATAGCTCCTGGTAATGCTCCCTCATTTTGTTCTCCGGCTCCCACGTCCATTCGGAACCCTTGCGATGCTGCCACTGAACTTTTACCAACTCAACAACCTTGTCCCTCAAGGTTTTCGTCTTCCAGTCAAGAGTCACCACCGATCTTTCGATGTAATTCTGGCAATCATCATGAACATCCTCAAATAGAACCATTGTCGAATCATCCACTTAATATTTGTACAACTGAGAGATGTGGAACGTGTTGTGGATCTGACTAAGCTCCTCGAGAAAATCTAAGAGATAAGAAACCTGGCCCACCCGGGCCAAAACCTAGAAATGACCAATATACCTGGGGCCAACTTGCCCTTCTTCCTGAATCGGATGACACCTTTCTAAGGTGACACCTTTAGGAGAACCATATCCCCAACCTGGAACACTAGATCTAATATGCGCTGGTCGGCATAGCTCTTCCTCTGATTATGTGATATCTGGAGTCCGCCCCAAACTTGCTGAATCAACTCAGTAGTCTTGAGTACCAACTCGGTACTCCTGATGACTCGCTAACCGACCTCACCCCAACATATCGGGGTCTTTCATTTCCTACCATAGAGTATCTCAAAAGGAGGTCGATCAATGTTGGAGTGATAACTTTTGTTTTACAAAAATTTTGCTAACAGAAGTTATGTATCCCAACTCTCATCAAAATCCAATACACACACCCGAAGAATATCCTCTATCGTTTGAATGATCTGCTTGCTTTGTCATCAGTCTGCGGGTGGAATGTCATGTTGTCATGCAGACGAGTACCCATCTCGTGGTGGAACCTCTTCCAAAATCTAGAAGTAAACTGAACGTCCCTGTTTAAAATGACAGAAACCGACACCCGGTGCCATGTGACAACCTCTCTACTGTATACGTCGGCCAACTTCTCTGTAGAGATACTATCCTGGATTAGGTTAAAATGCACGCTTTGGGTCAATCGATCCATGATGATCCAAATTGAATCCACTTAGTAAGTAGAGGAAACCCCGTAAAAATCCATAGTAATCTCCTCCCGTTTCCAAACTAGAATATCTAACGGCTGCATCTTTCCGTGAGATCGCTAATGCTTGGCCTTGACTTTCCTGCAAGTCAAGCACCTCTCTACATAACCCAATACATCACGCTTCATGCAGGGTCACCAATAATTAGGATGAAGATTTTGATACATCTTTGTCGCCCCGTGATGAATGGACAATCTCGATTTATGCACCTACTTAATCATAAACTGATGCGAACCACCCCAATACAGAACCCCCACTCTCCGATGGAGATTTAATAAACCTTGACTATCATAATCGAAGGAAACCACCGGACCCACAATACACTTACTTTTTCAGTGCTCTTCCTTTATAGCCTCAATATAAGCCTTGCTAATCTTCTCCAAGGGTGAAGTAATCACCGTCATCCTCACACAAATATCCTTGATCAGAGTCGCGACTGCCTTGAGGCTGAGAGCACTGGCCATCTCATTGGCCATCCTCGGATGGTAAAGGATCTCACAATCATAATCCTTCACCACATCAAACCACCGGCACTGCCTCATATTTAAAATCTACTGATCCAACAAATACCTCAAGCTCTTGTGATCAGCGTAAATGGTACAGTGGGCCCCATAAAGGTATTGTCACCAAATCTTGAGGGCGCAAAACCACTGCTGCCAACTCTAAATAATGTTTCATATAATTCACCTCAAGAGGCTTCGGCAGCCTCGGAGCGTAATCAATAACACGACCCCGCTACATCAGAAATACACCCATATCCGAGATCAAAGCATCACAATAAACCACAAAATCGTCAACACCCTCATGAAAGGTCAGAATCGGCACCTCATATAACCTACGTCTCAGAGTCACAAAAGTTGTCAGGTACTCAAGCCCCCAGTAGAAAGTGAATGTCTTCTTCATCAACCGAGTTAAAGGAACTACTATTTTGGAAAATCCTGAATGAATATTTGATGGTATCCTACTTGACAAAGAAAACTTAGAATCTCAAATGGAGACTTTAGAACCTCCCATCCCATCCTGGCCTTGGCCTTGGCTAGATCGACCATAATACCACTCTGGTGTACAGTGTGCCCCAGAAACGGCACCTCGCACAACATGAACTCACACTTGGAGAACTTCACATATAGTCTCTCCCTGCTCAGGGTCTCCAATACTTCCCTCAAGTGCTCCTCATGCAGCTCCTGAATCTTGGAATAGACCAGGATGTCATCAATAAATACAATCATAGACCTATCTAGCATCGGCCTCCATACACAGTTCACGTGATCAATGAATGTGGTTAGAGCATTAGTGAGCCCAAAAGGCATCAACACGAACTCGTAATGACCATAACAAGTTTGAAACGATATCTTCTGCACACCCTCTTTGACATCCCCAAATTCACGGCCAGAAATGACCGGTTTTGTTTATACTTTATTTCATAATCAGAGTAACCTTTTAATAAAAGAGTTGCGAAGTTTGTCCCAAAACAATAATATGATAAATATTTATCAAAAGCATTTCCTTAGAAATGTATTTCACTAAAAGACTCAGGATGTCATGTTCGATACTGTACATAAGTATAAACAATACAATATAAGCCTTACTACATTATTTCATATCTACATGCCTATATCCGTAATCCCTCATCTCAATACATCACAACTATGCTCGAGCGCCACTACCTATAATACATAAAACTGAGTGGGTCAGGCTTGGGAGCCTGGTGAGCACATCAGGTTTTCAACCCACAATAAATAGTTTATTAATTTCATCAACCAACAATAACCTGATTACCCGTTCGCGTTATCCTCACATTACATCCCTAAACACCTATCTTAAGGGACTTATCCTAAGGATCAACATCGGGATGGACACTACTGCTAAGGGGGTTCCTTAGCAATAAATGTCCTAAAGACAACCATGTGGGGGATTGGAGTACACCAATGAACATTTACTTCATCAATACCTACAAGTTGCGAACCTGCCAGTATACCACTAGACTCTCTAGAAAAGTCTGTGGTCGTCATCTATACTCCGTTAGACGACTTCACCAATAACAACAACAACAACACTGACACCGAGGCCTCTCATCATTTTAACACCCACCGACTATTTTGTCTACCCATGTTCTACCCAACATATTTGTAGATAAAATACATATACAGTTTAAAACTTCTATAAAACATCAATTAACAGTCACCTCAAATAAACAATTAACATTTTTACATATAACACATATTTTATGGTAAATACTTCATATCTTTGTGTAATTGAAAGTAACTACACACTCACATGTTTTGATGAAAATCGGGCAGCAATTCGTTTTCTAAAACGATCGTTTCTAATAAAACCGGGAGTTTTATTGAGAAACCGGGCTCTGCGAAAGCTCGGGCTTCAAAACAGAAAAGATAAATTTTTTTCGGGTCTTCGGGAACTTCGGAAAGTATTTCGGGCTTTAGAAATGATATCAGGGCTTCGGGGGAAGTGAAAATGATTAAAAGGATGAAAATGGGTGAAAAGTGGCAAATTTCGGATTCTACCCGGGAAGTCTCGCAGCCTCCCTTTTATAGGGTCCGAAGGTCAGCCAAGAACGAAGTGAGTCAGCAGTGAAGCAGCTCGGTGGCAGCAGCAGCGAAGGATACGTGAGAGGCCGTCATACGAGGCGTCTTAGACATCGCCTAGGACGCCAAAAGGCGCGTCGGATGCGCAGAGGACCTCGCTTCTGACCAATCAGAGACGGGCACGAGTGGACACGGAGACAGAAGCATGTCGGACGGGGATTGGGCCGCTGCTCAGACGAATCAGAAGGCGACAGGTGCGCGACACGCGACTACTGTTCATGCAAGGTGACATGGCTCTTCCGGATAAGGGTTATCCATGCGAGATTCCTCGGAAAATGAGCCCTAATCTTCTAAAATCCATAACTTTCGCTTCGGACTCTGTTTTTGACGTTCTTTATATGCACCCGTAGGTAAAATTACGCTCTACAACTTTCATTTAGACTTCGTTGTCTAATTTTGAGTTTTATTTTAATATTATTATTTTTAACAGACCGGGACAGGAAATCTGTTAAAAATTCATAACTTCTTCATCCGATGTCCGTTTTCGTCAGACTTTTTACCGTTGTGCTACTATTTACGAGACTTTCGATTCTCGTTTAGGTCGTGTCAACTAAAAATCACTCCATCTAAAATTCGAGTTTTTAACTGTCTACTGCTAAGCTAAAACTTCGAAAAATCATAACTTCCTCATACGAAGTCAGATTTGGACGTTCTTTTTATACCTACTCTCGGTTTAACGAACACTACGAGTTTCGTTTAGATCACTAATGCTAAAAAGTAGTTTATCAAAAACTCGCTTTTTATGACATTCAGTATCGAGCCGGTTTTGTCGTGAAACATCGACAGGTCATAACTTCTTCGTTATGACTCGGATTTCGGCATTCTTTATATATCTGTAATGCTTGTCACGACCACCACAACTTTCTTAACAGATATCAGTTTTATCTAAAATTTAATTTTGATGCTCATTTTTATTTTTAATTAATTAACTCCTAGTAATTAAGCATAAAACACATAAAACATAGAATTCATATAATTCTTTTTTCGTTTCTTCAAAATGAGTTACAAAGGTTAACTTAGACTATCACCTTAATATTAATGTCTTGGCTAGAAACACGAGTGTTACATCCTCCTCTCTGACCCTCATCTGATGATAACTTGAACGAAGATTAATATTTGAAAACCAAGATGCACCATCTAGTTGTTCGTCTTGGTTTAGGTGTCTAAGCCCATAACTATTATTAGTATATACTTGACCCGAGAGTGGGGTGGTCCATTTGGGTTGCATGACAGAGGAACAATTTGATGGATGGATAATTGAGAACACGTTATTTAATTTTTATTAATATCTTATAAGTTCTAATATATTAATATGAAATCATATTATTTAATTAGTATTGATCAAGATTAATTTGGAATTAATTTTGTGATCAAAAGAGTAATTAAATATAAGGGGTTGATATGGTAAATCATTGATTCTTATCAAGTGGGCTTATGATCCATAGTTCTTCATGTTGGGCTAAACCCATGTGGTAATCCATGGACAATCCATGGAGTTAAAAATGGAGCAAGAGGGATATTGAAAGTCATTAGGGTATACATGTTGTAACCCTAGTTTGCCACACTGTATAAAGACGTCTCTAGCTCATGAAATTGGCACTTAAGTGGCACTAAGGAGCACTAGTGGAAACACAAAAGGGCTAGCCGATTTTATGATTGCAAGTGACCTCCTCTCAAGTTCCTCCATTAATGGTGGTGTTGTGTGATTCTATTTGAGGTGCAACACTTGGGGCACCAGTATCAAAGTTTTGTATGCTAGTTAGGGTAATACCTTGGAAAGTTCAAGTTTGCATATATAATAGAGAAAACATATATAGATCCAAGGAATTTAGGGTTGTAAGCACACCTTAGGAGTTTTAGAATGCTCAAAACCCTTTAGTGGTATCAGAGCCTAGGATTGTATTCTATTATACTTGATGCTACTTGTTGTTTAAGCTTGAAATTTTGATTTTTTTCTGTTCTGGACAGCGGACCCGCCGAGTCCAAGCACAAATTCATCCAACTCGCTGAGTAAGCTCCTGCACTCGATGAGTTGGTGCTCCAGAGTACAGATTTTCGACTTTTATGACTGGAATTGGACTACTATCATTACCCTTAACTATTTTTGAACTGATAAACCTGTTTTTGATGTGGTGATGATCATGCTTATCAAATTTAGAAGATAATTGTCAAAGTTTCATGTTTTGTATTATTTTATATGGTTAGACTGATTACATGAAATTTGTTTGATATGAATTGTCATGTTCTTATGAGCTTAATTTAAATCATAGACAAAATTGTTTCAATTTTTTAAGTTACAATAGTTGATCTAAATGTTTTGATGAATTCCATAACTTTTCTCTAAGTTATGGAAAATGAAAAGTTTTCTTTTTAGGAAATCATTAAAGTCATAGGTTTTAAACTTAAAGAGTCTTTTTCTCATAAATAGTTTTTTATCAACTCCATAACTTGTCCTCAAGTTATGGAATGTCAAGAGACTTTTCATAATATCCTTATTAAACTCATAGGTTTTGGAATTCAAAGTATTGAAACATACAAAACTTGCCCTCAAATTTTGGAATTTGTAAATGTAAAATTCTAAATTTTGAAACATTTAGTTCCAAACCCTAGAATTTTTAAAAATTTAAAATTCAATCCTTATACTATTATAATATTATAGGTTTAATATTTATATATGTATAAGAGTAAAGTCAGTATTACCGTTAATAAGCCTTATTCATGAAACCGGTCTATAAGGGGGTATAAGGTTACTACCTATAAAATATCAGTTTAATGGGTGTCCACTCTCACACACCACTTCCTTTACTGGTGGATGGTCGTTAATCAAATGGGTAGGATAGGACTTTAATTCTCCCTTCATTAAAAGTATAATGATAAATATAAAGTAACTAAACACTTATAAATTCTCAAATCTTAGTTACTTAAGAAAATGTGAACATGGCGCCAACCCAGGAAATTGCACTTTGCACCTTGTTAAGTTGTTAGTGGAGCATGTGTGGTTAACCGGCACACTAATCTGGACTAATATTTTGTGGTAAAGGGTAGCTTGATCTTAATCATAGATCAATGGAGCATTTGTGGTCAACCGGCACATTGATTAGGTGGTTGTAACATTCGGTGTTCCAAGCTAATTTGCATGGTTATTCACACATTGTTTGTGATCCTCGGCATCCCAATCACAAACATGAAGGCCACACTCGAGATTTAAACATGTCATTGAATTTTTCAATAAATATCAAAGGATCTAGGAGTTTCAGTTCACTTAAAACCTAAAATTCTTATTTATTTTTCATGGTGGAAATTGGTAAATGATCATTTACCAACATTCAAATATTTTTGTAGTTTGGATTATGGCATCCCTCTTCCAAATTGTATAATATTGTGTTGGGTCCTAGCCTTAATATTTCATTCGGGTGTTATATTAAGGACTAAATCAACTAACTTGAATTTCTCCAATTATAGAAATCTAGTTTAGACAACTGTGGTCTTCCTAAATCCTTTGGAACAAGCTTTCCTCTTGAAGATGATGTCCAGTGGTTGGATCGTGGAAGTCATACTTGACTTCCTCCACCTCCTTCAATAATTCTCACTAACCCACAAGTTCAAAGACTTGAAAATTTCAAGGTCACTCAAGCCCTACTTGCAATGAAACATAAGGATTGATGGACTGTGTGTATTCACGTCATGGAGATAACTCATATTTACAGGCTAAGAGCATAGTGTGTCATTGTCTCAAGGGAGTTGGCGGTTGATTGGATTCTTTTGTCACTTCCTGATTCAATAGAGAATTCATAAAGGACTACTATGTGACAAATCACGACATGAACCTTATTAATCTTACCTATTTGCTTGTTGCTGGTGAATTAGCAATGATTTGGTGCACTGGAAAAGCAAAAGAGATTAGAAGATCTACTCCCCAAACTTCCATGAACATTGACAATGGAAACAATGGAAGTCCAGAAAAGATTTCTCTTTCCAATGGAAAGAGAAAAGCTAAGTCTGAGATAGTCACATGTACCATTCCCAAAGAGTCTATATGTTTCAATTGCCAAGACAAGGGGCATTGGTTGCGAAGCCGCCCTGAGTACCTAAAAGATCAGAGAAAAGGTAGAATCGAAAAGTTTGATTCTCTTTCAGGTAAGCCTACTATCTAACTCTATTAAGTTCCTAATTGTTGATTCTTAATATATGATGTGAAAAGGTCGCATTTTGATGTTTTTTTGGATCATGCAAAGGAAAGGAAGCTTACAGGAAGAGTATGTTGAATTTGATCGCGAAGATGGATTTCAATCGCATGGTTCGAAGATTGGATTTTTGAGCTGCTACATAGGAGTTATGATAGATTGCTAGGAAATATGTAATAACATATTTTTCATTTGTAATTGCATTGTAAGGAAACGTTTTTTCTGCATTTTACAAATAAATAAAATTTTGTTTTATTTTTATTATATCTCCTTACAATGGTATTAGTGAAAATTGATGTTTCTATGTTTCTATGTTAGCAATATGGATTTGATTCTTTTGTTTGTGGTAGTGTCAAAATTTGCCAAATAAGGAAAGATTCTCATTACCTAAGTTTCAATTGGATAGAAACTTGGTATAATGCAAGTTGTATTCTAAGATGAATGAGAATTTTCGTCCTTGGGAGATTAAGACTAATTCTTTGTTAATATGTATATGTGAGTCAAGTGAAGGACTAGGGACCGGGTACACTAGGTGTGCGCTGGTCAGGTCCACTATAAAGATCGATACAACTATACGTCATGATTTACTAAAGTTTAGTAAACATGGTTATACTTACAAGTTTAAGTATAATTCTGAAACATTGGAACAGGTTCAATGTATGGCAGAACGAATGAGAAGAATCAAATTAGGCAGAAAGATTAAAGTTTCTCTAATCTGAAAAGATGGGAGAGTACTTTGGAATCATGTTTTATGATCATCTTAATGTTTATGGAAAACCATATCACAATTGATCCTCTAAGGACATCTTAGTTCATTCTTATGGCTAAGAAGAGGAATCATTGATTATTGAAATGGTTAGATCAAAAAGATGAGTCATACTTCGTTCCAAAAACAAGTCTTAGAGTCATACTCCAATATTGTAACCTTGGGTGACATAATCATAAGAAGATTTAAAATACTTATCAAATGTAGAGTAAAAGGTTTCTAACTCTTATACATTTGAAATTGGTAAGTCGTTATGTTTTGGATAAAACAAAGACCAACTAAGGCCAATTATGTGAAGTGTTAATCTTGATAAGAATCCAAAATAACTCTTTAATATATGTTTGTCAAGGAAAGCATCATGACAACGGAACCTTATATGTCAAGAGGTCAGTAGGAGTCTTAAAGATCTTGAAAGTTTCAAGAATTAATCGTGAGTAAATGTCACACCCCGAAAATGGAAGGCGGAAACATTTCCGGGGTTGACTCCACGTTTGTTTCAAAAGTAATGTTGTACAAGTGTAATACATAGTATATATAAACAAAAGTGAGACGAGCCTTCTGCGCACTCCGTCTTTGTTAAAAGGAATCATCGGGTACCTGTCAAATGCGGACCTGAGAATACAAGCAGTTTGAAAATCAGCATAACGCTGGTGAGTTCATAAGCGGTTTTGTTTTGTGAAAAATGCACAAGTTCCTTTCCGTTTCTGAAAATGTTACACGCCAAGAAAATCGCATATTTTCTTAAAAGTTGATTATTGAAACACAATATATAATGTAAAGATGTACACTGAAAACATGTTTACCCTTATGAAATGTAAAGTTTAGTTATCTGGGTTGTTACACGTTTCTGGTTATGTACAAATGTTTCCCCAGGAAAATCCCATATTTTCCTGAATGTTGGTTACCAAATGTGAAAGATGTATATTGAAAACCCGGTTATCCTTGTGAAATGTATTAGTTTTAACATATATATATAAAACTAATGTTTACAAAGTAAATTAAATACTTTATTCATTATTACTATTAAGTAAATCTCTGTTATCCTAATTGCGAGTTCCATAACCATACAATAGACTAGATATGGCAATAAGTAGTCCACATCACCTTATGACTTTCGTCACCCTTGAACCATTTCGGTTCGACTGTAGCTAGCAGCCAGGTGTGGGGTAGTTAGCCCCGTATAGATCTATACACTCAAGTCACGCTACCTATATAAGAGATTCTGGTTACAGATGTGGTCCCCCACTCGCATATCTCTATGGAGTGTTCACCGAGGACGTGTCTCCAATTATATAGGATTAACAAATTTACTAGTAATGATACAATAATCCTCCACTCGCGTATCTCTGTGGAGTGTTACTGAGGACAAAACAGTGTACTAAACTTTATGCTAAACATTCAAATGTCATGCTTTTAACTGATAAAATGTGAAAGACTATTTGTGAAAATATAAAATACAACATTTTATAACATGTTTCACAAATAATATGTTTACGTGTTCTGCATGTTCAAACGGTTATCTGTTATGACTATCAGTGTTGAAAGCATATGAATTATGAAACACACACATGTAAAACAACTTTTAAGTACAAGTATCTCTTGTACTTTGCTTGTATTCTCCCCCTGAAAACAGTAAAAAACATTGAAAAAGGGTAGGGGTATGAACTCACCAGACGATAAAATGCGACTATTTGGATGGTAAACGTTGGTTCGGGGCTTCTTAACATGCGAGGTTCCTATGTAATATGAAATAATATTCAAATATATATAATTAGATTTTAAAACACTAATTAGATAGGATATTACACTCCAATGAACGAAAACACTTCAAATCAAGTGTTTGGAGTGACCCGGGTGACATCTACGGACGAGTGGGACTTGTGAAATGAGTTTACTCTACTCTTCAAGAGTAAACTCCTTATGGAGTTTTCAGCCCTAAGACCATAAGCACATGAGTTCACGGCCGTGAACTCATGATTGGGGGTTTTATGGTGCTAAATGGCATGCTAACACTTGGGAAAATTAGCTAGGTTTAATTCTAGGGCCTAGGAATGGATTAAACTCACTTAAGGACCATTTATTGGAGTTTACGGTAGTAAACATGGAGTTTATGGCCGTAAACTCCCCCATGCTCAATCCTTAATTTATTTGGTGATGCTAGAACAATCACATGTGATTCAAACTATTTTTCCAAGCCTTGGGATGAATTTTAGGCACCATTTGACCTATCTAAAGGAGTTTACGGCCCTGGAACTTGGTCTTGGGGAGTCATGGCCATAAAAACTAAAAAGGATGGTATTTATCATGTTTAAGGTCCCAAAACTAATTTTGGTTGGTTCTATGATTTATTCCAAGGCTAATGGTGTGTTTACATGGCTTTTTAACACTTGAAAATGAGTTTACCAACCATGAATGATGAGTTTACGAGCCAAGCATGTTCTTGGGCGGTAAACTCATGTATACTCCTCAAAATTCATGTTTAGGGTATTCTATTTCCAGAATGGTAAGCCATATAGTTGTATCTATGTCCCAAAATTAGTTTGGAGGAGTTTAAATGCTCAAAAACCCAAATTACTTGAGTTTATGGCCCAAGCATGCTCCATGGCCGTAAACTCATGAGTTGGTCCTTTTTCAATGTTTAAACACGAATTTGAAGGCCTAAGAGGTTGAACAACAAGTTAGGGATGTTACCTCAAACATTTGGAGCCTTAAATCAATGTTTTGGACCTTGAATCTTTGTTGAGGAGAGAGGTTAGAGAGACAGTAGTGAGAGAGGGAAAAAGCTTCAAATGGAAGCTTGGATCACTTTAAATAATGTCTAAGATTTGGACACGGCGGAATTCTACCTGATACCGACGTTATACGAGGCTCTTGTCGCCCCCGATCAAGTTGCCGTAACCCGATATGGTTAATTCTAAAAAATTTCCGATTACTAATATGGGGTGTTAAAATGAGTTCTAAATGTGTTCGGACCCCCATTAAGTCATAATATTAAACTAAAATTAATGACTTAATTAAATAGTGAAATCGGAAACAAAATTGGGAACGACGAATGGATTATCGAAATAGGTTACAAAAAGGAGTACAAGCAATGTTACGAATTTCAGGTTGTTACATATCCCCCTGTTAGAGGGAATTTCGTCCCGAAATTCTAAAATTAAGATACAAATCGTGGATCTAGAAAGAGATGCAGATACTTCTGTTTCATCGAGTCTTCACGCTCCCAAGTGAATTCCGGTCCCCGTTTGGCGTTCCAGCGAACCTTCACTATCGAGATGCGGCTTTGCTTTACACATTTGACCTCTCGATCCATGATTTCGATTGGCTCCTCCACGAAATTCAAGTTTTCATTGATTTTGATCTCGTCTAAAGGAATCACTAGGGTTTCATCGGATAAGCACTTCTTGAGATTTGAAACA
Organism: Lactuca sativa; assembly: GCF_002870075.4. NCBI lineage: Eukaryota > Viridiplantae > Streptophyta > Magnoliopsida > Asterales > Asteraceae > Lactuca > Lactuca sativa. The sequence continues at coordinate 258,167,571 of NC_056626.2, forward strand.
TGGAAGACGGGATGGATGTTGCTGAGCTCATGAGGTAAACGAGGATCTCAAAGGGTCCAATGTACCTTGGATTAAGTTTCCCACGCTTTCCAAAGCATGCCATGCCTTTCCAGGGCGAGACCTTCAATAGGACACGGTCTCCAACCTGGAATTCCAGAGGTTTCCGGCGATTATCTGCGTAACTCTTTTGACGATCTCGTGAGGCTTTCAATTGTTCCCGGATTTGAATGATCATCTCGGTGGTTTCGCAGATGATTTCAGGACCAGTGAGAGCACTGTCTGGGACTCGGCTCTTGGCTAGTTGCGTGTCCCCTACCTCGGCCCAGCACAGAGGGGATCTGCACTTGCGACCGTAGAGGGCCTCAAATGGAGCAGCCTTGATACTGGTGTGGTAAATGTTGTTGTACGAAAACTCGATCAAAGGCAGATGTGTGTCCCATGACTTTCCGAAATCAATAACACATGCTCTAAGCATGTCCTCCAGGGTCTGGATAGTTCTCTTACTCTGTCCATTGGTCTGAGGATGATAGGCCGTACTCATGTGTAGGCTAGTTCCAAGAGCTATCTGAAGGGACTGCCAAAACCTTGAGGTAAACCTGCTATCTCGGTCGGAGATAATGGATGCAGGTACACCGTGCAGTCGGTCTACCTCCTGGATGTAAATCTGCGCGAGTCTTTCCATCTCTAATGATTCTTTGATCAGAATGAAGTGAGCGGACTTTGTCAAACCATCGACAATTACCCAAATGGTGTCGAACCCACTCAGACACTTGGGTAACATGGTGACGAAATCCATGGTAATCATCTCCCATTTCCATTCGGGTATCTCGGGCTGCTGGAGCAGACCCGAGGGTTTCTGGTACTCAACTTTCACCTTGGCGCAAGTCAAGCACTTGCCCACAAATGTAGCGATCTCAGCTTTCATGTTGGGCGACCAGTATTGTTTCTTAAGATCTAAATACATATTGTCCGAACCTGGGTGAACCGAGTATCTGGTCTTATGTTATTCCTCCATGACAATCTCCCTGAATCCTTCAGATTTTGGAATCCAGATTCGGTCCATGAAACAATAGACTCCGTCACCACTGACCTCAAGTTTCTTATCCATTCCTCTCAAGGCTTCGATTGACACGTTCTCGGGTTTGAGGGCTTCTAACTGGGCTTCTCCGATTTGCATGGATAAGTGGGAATGGATAGTCATCGTCAGGGTCTTCAATTTTCGGCTTGAACTCTCCTTTGGGCTAAGGGCATCTGCTACCACATTGGCCATGCCGGGATGATAACGGATTTCACACTCATAATTGCTGAGTAGTTCTACCCATCGTCGTTGCCTCATGTTCAAGTCTTTCTAATCAAAGATGTGCCGCAGGCTCTTATGGTCTGTGAAGATCATACACTTGGTTCCATAGAGATAATGTCTCCAAATCTTCAGTGCAAAGACAATGGCTCCTAACTCCAAGTCATGAGTGGTATAGTTGACCTCATGTGCCTTCAGCTGTCTTGAGGCATATGCAATCACCTTTCCCCTTTTCATAAGTGTGACAACCCGAAATTCGCATTATGAACAAACCATATCAAGCCAATAGAAGTTAGAACAGTTATAGAGAAATTCCAGACTTTGGGTATAAGTTTGAGTTCTTCAGGATTTACACTTAAGGAGATATCAGGAGAGTGGATGCACTAGGGTTTTGTGCAACACTGTTATTCCAATACTCTAGGATATTAGAGTTCATTCTGGAAATAAAATATTTTCTGCCAAAAATCTCAGGACTATATATAGAAATCTGAGCCATATTCATTCATTAGTTACATTTCCAACCAGAGAAAAGCCATTTTCTCTCTCACGGATCTTCGGGTTTTTATCCCAAATCATGAGTACCCCTCTCTAGTTGTTTTATATAGCTTAGATTGTGCTTAAAACATCAAAATCGGATCAAAATCCCAAGATTTGGGAGTTTACCGCCCAAGAACACTTGGAGAGTAAACTCCATTTTAGGGCCAAATGTGTGCCCAATGTACCTCAAAGCCTTGGAACTCAACATAGGGACTACCATTACATGTTTAGACCACAAAATCATAACAAAACAAAAAGATCTGTGAGTTTACCGCCCAAGAACACCTTGGGGAGTAAACTCCTTTCTAAGGGCCAAATGGTGCCTAGTCCTTGCTTAGGCCATGATACTAGTTTGCACTTGTACACTAATGAGTTTAGGGATAGAAAACAACCTCAAATCACCAAGGAAATGGTGTTCACGACCAGCGAAGTTCTTGGGCCGTGAACTCCATATTAGGGTGCCAAAATGCCTTAAAGACCTTCATTAAGCCAAGAGACAAACATAGCACCTTACCTTAATGTGTCTAGGACCCAAAACAATAAAAATATCAACACCCATGAGAGTTTATGTCTTCAAACACATGACCATATGGTCCATGGGCTTTAAACTCATGTTAGGGGTGTTTTGATGCCACAAACACTTCCAAAGGCTTAGGCTTGAAATTAAAATGCTTCCTTACGACCTTTAGGACCCTCATAAACATAAATGGCCAATAGTTTATGGTAGTACACTCAATTGGGCCGTGAACTCCTTAGAACTTCAAAGAAAGTGGGTTTTCTTCATCCTAGGTTAGAGCTAATGTCCCTAAATCATTCCCTAGCCTTCAAACTTGCATTCCCACATGAGTAGCCACGAGTTTACGGCCATAAACTCCCTTGGGCCGTGAACTCATGGTAGTAAACTCATGTGAGTGCCTTTATACCTTCCTATGTTGAATCACATGTGATTCCAACACTTGGTCAAGGTGTTACCTAGTCCCGGAAGGTGTTTCCTTTCATAGAGATGCTATAAACACTATATTCATGTCAATATGTGTCATTATATGTCATTTAGGACTTATTGTGTCTCATCCCTACACGCGTACCCGCTAGAACCCCTCACAACAGGTGAGTTCATACCCCTTAATCAATGTTTTAAATGATTTTAAATGCTTTAATGGGGGGGGGGAATACAAGTAGAAAACAGTATGTTATTAAATCACTCTTATGTATTTTATAATTGTGACATCATCCAATAAATTTCCCATACTTCAAAATGTGATACATGAAATTGTTTTCTATCTTAAAATACCTTGATAACAAAAGTATTAGTTTTGAAATGTTTATGAAAATGACATCAAGTCACTCTTAATTATTGTTCAAAACTCTTAGATATCTTGCGAAACCGTTATTTTTACCTTCTTGAACAAAACTACACGTATACGCATATGTTCTTATATATGTATTGATGTTATAGTTTTCATCATTCGTTCAGTTTCCCACACCCTGGTGTAACGAGGGTGCATAACTCTACTTCAACAACAAATTACTTTCCAGTTAATTATCATAGGGATAGTTAGAAGAAACAAAACATTATTCCTATTACAAGGAATCACACAAGAGTCAGTTCATTCATGAGTCTATACCAGTACATTACCTGACACATGAGTACATATACATATACTTACCTGATACATGAGTACGTTTACATATGCTTACATGATACATGAACACGCTTACATGAATACTTGTATCTCAGCTTGCAAGGATGATTTATTAGTACTTTCTGTGTAAATTGTCTTTTCTATCCCATATTAAACGAGATATGTAGGCGGGACTAACCATTCCGAATCCCAACTGATTAGCACCAGTGTTTGATGACCATCTACGGAGGTCTATGGTTAATACTTATACTAGGTAGATCGATTATGGGACTAACCCTTCCTACCCCCTGCTGCTGCTACAGAGGATAAGTGGACAATGTTCAGATGTTCATTAGGTTATACTTTTCGCTTATTGCGATGTTGTGTTAGTCTTAGTACCCAGTGATAAAACTTACAATAGTACTTTTTCTGGACAATCTTCGGATGTTCATTAGGTTAACCTTTTCGCTTATTGCGATGTTGTGTTAGTCCTAGTACCCAGTGATAACACTTACATTAGTACTTTTTCCTGTTTACTTTATTTTGTGATGCATTCACATAAACGATGAGTTAAACTATTTACCATTTGTAATAGTCAAAAAGAAGGAAAAGCTATCATTTTTACTTACAAAAACATTCGAGTCTTGGTAGAAGACTACATTTCATACTTATATCAATTGTTCCATTTAAAGATTTACATGACGTTCATAACAGAAATCTAAAACAAGACAATAACACCTAAATACTTATGAATTCACCAGCTTTAGGCTGATACTCGCTTTCAAAATAACTTGTATTCTTAGTTCATCAGTTAGAGAGGTACGATGGCCAGGTTTTGAGAAGACGAAGCACAGACAAGACTCGTCTTATTTTGATTATTCATTTTATTGTTGTAGATTATGAAAGAACACACATGTATTAAAACTTTACTTTTAATGCAATGGATGATGTTGTTGCTTGTTTACTACTTTACACTGTTATGATACTTCACATGACGTCCTCCACCCCAGAACGTTTCCGCTGTTCTTGGTTTTAGGGTGTTACAGATTGGTATTAGAGCATTGTTTATAGTTAATAAAGTATATCAACCCATAAAAGATATACTAACTATAAACACATTGGGATTAAAACACTCTGTCTAAGAGTTTATACTTTTAAATAATAAAATATTTAACAAAGTATACGTGCGTGCATTCATACTAAAATCCGGGTCACAATGACAAGAACAAAGGTATTGAGATTGTTGAATATCACAGGTAAGCTCGGGGGTGTATGGTCAGTCTTGGGAGTGGCATTGCCTAATCAACTATGATGTTCCGAGGAGTGATTAGCACATGCCCAAGAATGATTATGATATGGCAACAAGTCTAAAAACTTACCAACATTACCACAATGAGAACATTATAACAGAACCTAAGTCTAAAATACCATAGGGGTGTTTTGTGTTACTATAAGTACTTTATACTTGAGAACAAGAAAGGGATCTTCATTGCTAAGTTGATAGTTGCTAAGTGGATACGCTAAAGTTATATGTAATTAGGATGATATAGACTTAGAATAGGTGAAATTTTTGCTTTACCCCTATTCCTTGTGAATTTGGAGTTGAGGTCACTTATTCGAAGGCCTATCATGTGTTGATTACATATAACTTGTATGCACTTGACAGATAGCGATGTAACTAATGAAGATTTCCTAAATAATTATCTACATAGTTCGTCCAATAATTATTTTCTTACCCCAATTCTCGCATAGATAACATGGTTGGATTCCATCCCCACAACAACCTGTTCCTTCCGAACGCAGTTATTGCTAGATGGTTTGGAGAAGAACCAGATAATGATCATCGAATCCCTCTTAATGATCACCATGCTGAAGACCTTTCGGATGGTGCTAACTCCGAACCCGAGGTTGAGAACCTACCCCAGGCAGCTCCCTTTCCAATTCCTAACCCTCATCCGGCTTTTCATGGCCCGGCGCCTGAGTGGGTGGAATGTTTGGAAAAATGGAGCCAAGGACAAGATCAGCCCATGCTATTTAATGGTGACCGAAGCTTCGATGACCAGAGCAATGGGGGCTTAGCAGACAGAATCATGCCAATTCTGATTCGAAGAGTTGCCCGAAAGGAAATTCAGGGCAGGAACGTATCGCAGAATTTGATACAAATAGAGGAATGTGTATGCTTCGCACCAGTCGCCTTGAACATGCTCATGAGAGGTCTGAGAGATACCATGAAACGCTACTGCAAGCACTGGCCGAATCACGAGCCGAAGTCATAGAACTTCGAGTACGCCAGAGAGTGTACGAAACAAGCCAACTGGCTGAACTGAGAGTTCACCAGAGGGATGACTGTCGTTAGTAGTAGATACTTTACTTTATATTCCTTGTTAGAAAGGAATTGTGTTTCTGTCTATGCCAAACGTGGGATTTTCTATGAAACTATCTTGTACTGTAAGTACTTTTGGTTAGGTCTTTATGCTATCAAGAACTATCTTCTCTGGATATGAAGTAAGACCTTTTTACAATGTCATTTTCCCGAACCTGTACGTCATGAATATCAAAGATATTGACAGTCGGATAACTTCTGTGTCATTCTTTATTCAAATACTCTTATCATACTTTCATTAGAGTCTATTTGAAACATGCTCTAGTCAAGTCATTGGACTATAGCAATTTAACTCCGGAGACATCTCCAAATCTCTTGTAATGGTTGGATTATGTTATTCACCAACCAACGATGCCTCGGCTAGAACGCCAAACATCTTGAGACCATTGTATGAACTTACTTCCGATCTTTGCTAGGACTGCATCATAGGGACGTAGGTCAAACCTTCATGAACATACTTCCATTCCGTACTAGGACTACATCATAGGGATGTAGGTCGAACCTTAGAAAACATACTTCTATTCTTTTCATGAGCGATCGAACTATGTCTAGGTTCAACCATTCTCACTCACAAATTAATTTTTCCTTCCATGTAACAGAATCATGTCACCCAAGAAAAATGATCAGCCCATCAACTAAACACCAACTCTTCAGATTGATGCAGCTACCTTTCAAGATGCAGTCTTGGCTGCCATGTCAGCTATTCTGACCCACCTGAACGCTAACAACACAAGTGTTAGCGGGATTGTTAACAATCATTCCAATCCAAGTAACAATCAAGCACCGCAACGAACAACAAACTACCATGATACCCCGAGTCCCAAGGCCAAGAGTAACAAAAGGAAGTCTTGGGCTAAACCTAAGGACAAGTCACTTCGAAGGGCGAACAAGAAACAACCACTTGTAACAACCTTCACAGCCACGACATCAGTACCTCCTACTACCATCCCTTCGGACATCCCAATTGTCCCTAAACCAGCCAAACTTTATGCTGGAAATCTCCCAAAATGCATCCAATGCAGTTTTCACCACCATGGACCTTGTAGGGAGATGCAATGCTCAAACTGCAACAGAAAGGGTCACACCAAGCATTACTGCAAGAGCCTAGCAAGGCTGAACAACCAAGTGCCAACCGCCAGTGTAAACCAAGCTTGCTACTGTTGTGGCAAGGTAGGTCACTACAGAAAGAACTACCCAGAGGCAGCAGATGCTGGCACACACAGTAACATGCTACCGACCACCACCACAGGAGAGTCTACTCCGGACCCACGTTAATGTAATTTAGGCGTTTTGTTGTAACAGACTTATGAACCATCCCAGAGCTAGTGCAACCAGAGTCTTATCTTTTGCGGGATCCCGTCCGTTTAGGGATGCTCATGCTGCGTATACTTGTCTTTTGTAGTATACCTTGTTCGCAGCAATAGTCTTGTAGTAAATCCTAAGTATAGTAACTCTGATAATGGTTGCACTATTGTGTTTTTTTGTCTGTACCACCTTATGTTCAAATCTAATGTCTTTAGTTTCCATATGTTTCCGACTTTATCATACGACTCAAGTAAATTCAATCCTCACAATACCAGTTTCATAAGTACATCTCTTTCTCAGTAATCGTCTTTTAGCGAAGCCGTCATATAAGAACACCGAAGTACTCATACAAGGAGTACCTCATAGCTCTTTTCCTTTCCGAAGGAATCTCCATAGTATTACTCGTGCAGTACATCAAGTTCAATCCAAAGATTCATACGGTTGACCTATCACTGAAGAATGTATACATGAGAGTGATATATAATCAATGTTCTACATGTTTAGAATTAATGATTCCACTTTAACTTCTTTTCCCTCGATGGGATGTGAGCTTAAGGAAGAATCAGTTATTCGACTACCTTTTCAATCTTAAATATATACTACTCGTATACACGAGATTGTGATCGTTGAACCATGTATAAATTTTAATATGAGCTTCAGGACGGAGACTGCCCAAGAGTACGAGTAATTACATTGGCATAGGAAAAAACTTAGAACCCAGTATGACTCTTATAACCAGATCGCATTACAGTCTAAACATCTACAGAAGATACAAGAATAGCCTGAACAACACAGCGAACTACTCAACAATAGAATTAGAAGACCAGGCTTCTTACCCTGGAGAGCTCCGGTCTTATTCTTACCAGAAGTCGACAAAGTGCATCTTATGTAGCTCGACGACCGGAGACTTCATTAAGATTTCCTTTAGAAAGCGTTGTCTCTGCCTCGCATAGACGAATTGATTGAGCAAACACAGGGAAAGAATTACATTCAAAAATGGACCTGAGATCCGAATATCACCAGTTCGAGTGTTAGGGAAGATGTCCTAAAGACTGCCCTCCGAACTCGATGCGGACACTTCGATTCCGTAGTGATACCCCTAGGATAGGACCAATACGCCCATAGTATTCATGAGCTAAATGATTGGGGTACGTCTTTCTTACTGGGATCAGTTCGTCATTTCTCCATGTAAGGACTTACTTATCTACCCTCGTAGTAAGAAAAAACCCATGAAAACATTACCCTCGGAGATACTTTTCGCAAAGTTCTCTGAACAAGAGTTTTGGAATTAAGAGTCAAATTTCCTGAGACACACGATTAGTGATGTGGAAATTCTTGAGTACTCTGTCAAATTATCCAAAACCGTTGGGAATTTGTCCGCACCGTTGTCACCGACAGGAAAATTTGCCAAATTCTAGGTCTTATAGACCTACTATAATAGTCCTTTCAGAACTCCTCGCAAATTTTAGAAACCCGTTCGACTTCGACCTAGCAAGGGGTGGCCCTTGACTGGGAAGTTAAGCGAGAGAAAGAACCTTTGGAATTCCAAGTGAGAGACCAAATTCTTTAGGAAACCTCACTCTGGGAACGGCTTAATACGCTTCGTACAGCGTGGAAAGCTAAATTTGATGTAGTTGGGACTTCCGAGATTCTTACCAGAATCGGTCCAGCATCTCACAAACTAGACCTACTCTGCGAACTCAGTAACATACATTTTACCTTTCGCGCCTCGAACTTCAAATAGTACCTTTCTGTTAGGACTCTCGTAAGCCCTCTCGACGAGATCGAGATTAACGAGATCCACACCTTCGTAAGAACCGTTGTGACCCTCAACGGAGTGGTCAAGCGGATGTAGCAACGCCATCGCCGTTAGTGAAGGTTCGTTGGGATACCAACCGAGAACCCGATTTCACTTAGGAACGCGAGAACCAATCAATTAGGAAGTTCACCTAACGACTCGATTACTTCTACCTACTTCCTTGCCTAAATTCCAATTTCGAGACAAAATTCCCTTTAACAGGGGGATGATGTAACAACCCGAAATTTCCATTCTGAACAAACCATATCAAGCCAATAGAAGTTAGAACAGTTACAGAGAAATTCCAGACTCTGGGTATAAGTTTGAGTTTTTCAGGATTTACACTTAAGGACATATCAGGAGAGTGGATGCACTAGGGTTTTGTGAAACATTGTTATTCAAATACTCTAGGATATTAGAGTTCATTCCGGAAATACAATATTTGCTGCCAAAAATCTAAGGACTATATATAGAAATCCGAGCCATATTCATTCATTAGTTACATTTCCAACTTGAAAAAAGCCATATTCTCTCTCAAGGATCTTCAGGTTTTTATCCCGAATCATGAGTACCCCTCTCTAGTTGTTTTATATAGCTTAGATTATGCTTAAAACATCAAAATTGGATCAAAATCCAAAGATTTGGGAGTTTACCGCCCAAGAACACTTGGAGAGTAAACTCCATTTTAGGGCCAAATGTCTGCCCAATGTCCCTCAAAGCCTTGGAACTCAACATACGGACTACCATTACATGTTTAGACTACAAAATCATAACAAAACAACAAGATCTGTGAGTTTACCGCCCAAGAACACCTTGGGGAGTAAACTCCTTTTTAAGGGCCAAATGGTGCCTAGTCCTTCCTTAAGCCATGACACTAGTTTGGACTTGTACACTAATGAGTTTAGGGATAGAAAACAACCTCAAATCACAAAGGAAATGGTGTTCATGGCCAAGGAAGTTCTTGGGCCGTCAACTCCATATTAGGGTGCCAAAATGCCCTAAAGACCTTCATTAAGCCAAGTGACAAACATAGCACCTTACCTTAAGGTGTCTAGGACCCAAAACAATAAAAATATCAACACCCATGAGTGTTTACGGCCGCAAACACATGACCAAATGGTCCATGGGCCGTAAACTCAAGTTAGGGTTGTTTTGATGCGACAAACACTTCCAAAGGCTTAGGATTGAAATTAGAATGCTTCCTTATGACCTTTAGGACCCTCATAAACATAAATGTTGCACTGTTGTGTTTTGGTCTGTAACGCCTTATGTTAAAATCTAATGTCTTTAGTTTCCATATGTTTCCGACTTTATCATACGACTCGAGTAAATTTGATCCTCGCAATACCAGCTCCATACGTACATCTCTTTCTTAGTAATTGTCTTTTAGCGAAGCCGTCATATCAGATCACCGAAGTACCCATGCATGGAGTACCTTATAGTTCTTTTCCATTCCGAAGGAATCCACGCAGCATCACTCGTACATTACGTCAAGTTCAATCCAAAGATTCATACGGTTGACCTATCACTGAAGAATATATACATGAGAGTGATATATAATCAATGTTCTACATGTTTAGAATTAATGATTCCACTTTAACTTCTTTTCCCTCAATGGGATGTGAGCTTAAGGAAGAATCAGTTATTCGACTACCTTTTCAATCTTAAATATATACTACTCGTATACACGAGATTGTGATCGTTGAACCATGTATAAATTTTAATATGAGCTTCAGGACGGAGACTGCCCAAGAGTACGAGTAATTGCATTGGACTTGTACACTAATGAGTTTAGGGATAGAAAACAACCTCAAATCACCAAGGAAATGGTGTTCATGGCCAAGGAAGTTCTTGGGCCGTCAACTCCATATTAGGGCGCCAAAATGCCCTAAAGACCTTCATTAAGACAAGAGACAAACATAACACCTTACCTTAATGTGTCTAGGACCCAAAACAATAAAAATATCAACACCCATGAGTGTTTACGGCCGCAAACACATGACCAAATGGTCCATGGGCCGTAAACTCAAGTTAGGGTTGTTTTGATGCCACAAACACTTACAATAGTACTTTTTCTGGACAATCTTCGGATGTTCATTAGGTTAACCTTTTCGCTTATTGCGATGTTGTGTTAGTCCTAGTACCCAGTGATAACACTTACATTAGTACTTTTTCCTGTTTACTTTATTTTGTGATACATTCACATAAACGATGAGTTAAACTATTTATTGTTTGTAATAGTCAAAAAGAAGGAAAAGCTATGATTTTTACTTACAAAAACATTCGAGTCTTGGTAGAAGACTACATTTCATACTTATATCAATTGTTCCATTTAAAGATTTACACGACGTTCATAACAGTAATCCAAAACAACACAATAACACCTAAATACTTATGAATTCACCAGCTTTAGGCTGATACTCGCTTTCAAAATAACTTGTATTCTCTGGTCATCAGTTAGAGAGGTACGATGCCCAGGTTTTGAGAAGACGAAGCACAGACAAGACTCGTCTTATTTTGATTATTCATTTTATTGTTGTACATTATGAAAGAACACACATGTATTAAAACTTTACTTTTAATGCAATGGATGTTGTTGTTGCTTGTTTACTACTTTACACTGTTATGATACTTCATATGACGTCCTCCACCCCGGAACGTTTCCGCCGTTCTTGGTTTTGGGGTGTGAACATAAGCACACAACCTAAGCCTTGATTGGATGCATCGCAGAAAACAACGAAGTCCTCTGTTCCTTCGGGCAAGGACAGGACCGGCGCGCTGCACACGGCTTTCTTGAATATCTGGAATGCGGTTTATTGTTTTTCACTCCAACAAAAGGGTACACCTTTATGTGTCATAGTGGTAAAGGGTTTGGCGATTTTGCAAAAGTTCTGGATGAATCTCCGATAATAGCCGGCGAGACCCAGGAATTGACGAATTTCTGTGGGTGTCTTTGGTGCCGACCAATTATCTATCGCTTTTATCATGGATGGATCCACATGAATACCCTCTTCACTTACCACGTGACCAAGGAAAGTTACCTTCCGAATCCAGAATTCACACTTGGTAAATTTCGCATACAGCTTCTCGGATCTAAGGGTTTCCAACACTAGCCGCAAGTGCTGTTTGTGGTCTTCTTCGCTTCTGGAGTAGACAACTATGTCATCAATGAACACAATGACGAACTTGTCCAGATAAGTACGACACACCCGGTTTATCAGGTCCATGAACACTGCTGGTGAGTTGGTTAGACCGAAGGGCATCACTACGAACTCGTAGTGTCCATATCGAGTCCTGAAAGCTGTTTTGGAAACATCACTCTCATGAACTCATAGCTGATGGTAACCTGACCGAAGGTCTATCTTGGAGAAGTAACTGGCTCCCTGGAGTTGATCGAAGAGGTCATCTATTCGCGGAAGGGGATATTGATTTTTGACGGTTAACTTGTTCAGCTCACGGTAGTTGATACACATTCGGAAGGATCCATCTTTCTTCTTAACAAACACTACCGGAGCTCCCCAGGGTGGGGAACTCGGTCTAATGAATCCTTTAATGAGCAACTCATTGATTTGACTGGATAACTCCTGCATTTTTTCTGGAGCTAAGCGATACGGAGATTTCGCTACGGGGGTGGCTCAAGGAATTAGGTCAATGCAGAACTCGACCTGACGTTCGGGAGGGATTCCTGGAAGCTCTTTAGGAAACAGATCAGGAAAGTTACAGACTTCGGGGACACTCGCGAGGTCTTTAACTTCCTGTTTCTCATTGATTACATGGGCTAGGAATGCTTGACACTCCATACGCAGAAGTTTTTGAGCTTTGATGCTGGAAATGATGCGGAGGTTGGAGCTGAGTTTATCGCCATAGATTATGAGAGTCTGACCTGAAGGAAGGTTGACACGAATGGCTTTTTCGAAACAGAGAATATCAGCATGATTGGGACTCAACCAATCCATGCCAATAATGACATCAAAGCTCTTTATGGAAACTGGCATAAGATCGATGGGAAATGAATGGTCATTTAGGGTAAGGGTACAATCTATGAATACATCGCTAGTGCTCTCCTTCTCACCGTTGGCCATTTCGACGGTAAACGTTTTGGTTAATGGTTGGGGATTAGATTTTAGATTATGTTTGAACGTATGACTAACAAAGCTTCTTTCAGCACCCGAATCGAAAAGAATACTAGCATAACATTTGTCGAGAAGGAACGTACCCGAAACAACAGTTGGATCGGCAACTGCCTCCTCCCGTCCCATGGCTAGGACTTTCCCAGTGTTATCAGTTGTCGTCTTCTTGGGGCAGTTCCTTTTGAAGTGCCCGAACTCTCCACAATTATAGCAGGTTTGACCAACGCCTGCTCCTAAGGATTGATTTGCAGATTGGGCTGGTGCCTTGCAAAATCAGATCGTGTGCCCCTTTTTGCCACAATTGGTACATGATAGCTCACGACAGGGGTTGGGGTTGTGGTGGTATTTGCTCTGGTCACACAGGGGAAAGTTACCAGCATATCTGCTAGTAGGAGTTTGAGCGGTATATCCCACAACAGAAGCAGCAGCAACAGGGATAGTAGCAGCATGGACTGCTACAGTCTGCTGTTTCTTTGAGGATCCTTAGGAAGATTGACCCTTCTTCTTCTTCCAAAATTTACTTTTCTCACCACTCCTCTTGGTAGATTCAGGGGTGGCGGTGGTTTCCTCAACATCAGCACTGTGATCAATTAGGGTCTAGGCTAAACTCTTGGCGCTGTCATACATATCCGGCCGTGCAGCTAAGACATTTCTCTTGGTTGGCTGGGTTAGCCCCCAAATGAACCTCTCTATCTTCTTACTTTCCCGGGTAACCATTCCCAGGCAGAGGAGTGCAAGATCATCGAATCTAGAAGTGTATGCAGCAATATCGGAAACTTTCATCTTCAGGTTCAGAGCTCGTGCTCTAATTTCTACATTTCGCCCCTAGGGCAGTACTCAGCTAACAGGAGTTATTTCATGGCTTCCCAACCCATGGCATTGGCTATAGGTAGGGTCAAGGATTTGACTCGGCCATTCCACCAAGTCAGAGCTATATCAATGAAGGTACAGGCTACGAACTTTACTTTACCGGATTCCGAGCAAGCACAGATTTCGAAGATGGATTCGATTTTCTTGAACCATCGGGAAAGGCAAATGATACCTCCAGTTCCATCGAAGGATGTAGGTTTCGTTTTCATGAAGTCTTTATAGGAACCCTCTTTTCAGTATCCCTGACTACCATCCTGGTTTTGAGGTTGGGGACCACCTACTGAACCACCAGGGTTCATTTGTAACATGGCGGCTGTCACTGCGGCAGTAACAGCTGCCTGAAGCGTTACAATGTCTAATTGAGGAGGAGGAGGTGGCGGAGGGTTGTTGGTATTTAAGCTGTGTCTCTTTCTTGGAGGCATCTTGATCTAATAAGATCAAGAAAGAGAGAGGATGGTAAGTCCTCTGAATTGAATTAAGAGATATGACAGGTATATATATATTCTGAATAAGCGATAAAGCAAGAAAGAGTTATCGAAGCAGGTAAATTATCGCTACAAGAATGATCAAGGAATAAGGCGTGAACGAGGATTTCTACAAGGGATTGGATCGAGAAATACTCCCATAGTATTTCATGATTCGCTACGATACTGGCTCAATGTTTGTGGTATTAGGGTAAGTTTTAGGCATGCCACATACCACAGTCACTCCCAAGCACATGTTGGTCGTGTCTTGAATGAATATAGTTGGCCAGGCTATATTGATCCTAGACACGACTACATAACTGCCCAGGTTTAAACGTAGTACAACAAGACCCATTTACTTATGTTTTGTTCTACTTGTAGTTATAGATCTCGACAGTTCGGTATACTTGTATACTTTTGAAAATACTTATATTTTGAAGTATACTTTTAGTTCAGAGCACTTAGGCCCCTTAATGTTTATAGACTTATACCATGTAAGGTTTGGTATACTTTATTCACTATAAATAAGGGATCTGATACCAATCTGTCACACCCCGAAAATCGAAGGCGGAAACATTTACGGGGTTGACTCCATGTTGAGTATCAAATCCAATGCACATAGTAAGTAAAGTAAACAGCCATTACATTACATATATAAAAGTTTACATTTGTTTCAAAAGTAAAGTTGTACAAGTGTAATACATATTATATAAACAAAAGTGAGACGAGCCTTCTGCGCACTCCGTCTTTGCCAAAAGGAATCATCGGGTACCTATCTAATGCGGACCTGAGAATACAAGCAGTTTGAAAATCAGCATAACACTGGTGAGTTCATAAGCGGTTTTGTTTTGTGAAAAATGTACAAGTTCCTTTCCGTTTCTGAAAATGTTACACGCCAAGAAAATCCCATATTTTCTTAAAAGTTGGTTATTGAATCCTAATATGTAATGTAAAGATGTACATTGAAAACATGTTTACCCTTGTGAAATGTAAAGTTTAGTTATCTAGTTTCTTACACGTTTCTGGTTATGTACAAATGTTTCCCCAAGAAAATCCCATATTTTACTGAATGTTGGTTACCGAGTGTGAAAGATGTATACTGAAAACCCGGTTATCCTTGTGAAATGTATTAGTTTTAACATATATATATATAACTAATATTTACAAAGTAAATTAATTACTTTATTCATTATTACTATTAAGTAAATCTCTGTTATCCTAATTGTGAGTTCCATAACCATACAATACACTAGATATGGCAATAAGTAGTCCACATCATCTTATGACTTTCGTCACCCTTGAACCATTTCGGTTCGGCTGTATCTAGCAGCCAGGTGTTGGGTAGTCAGCCCCGTATAGATCTATACATTCAAGTCATGCTCCCTATCTAAGAGATTCTGGTTACAGATGCGGTCCCCCACTCACGTATCTATGTGTAGTGTTCACCAAGGACATGTCTCCAATTATATAGGATTAACAAATTTACTAGTAATAATACAATAATCCTCCACTCGCGTATCTCTATGGATTGTTACCGAGCACAAAACAGTGTACTAAACTTTATGCTAAAGGTTCAAATGTCATGCTTCTAACTGATAAAATGTGAAAGACTATTTGTGAAAATATAAAATACAACATTTTATAACATGTTTCACAAATAATATGTTTACGAGTTCTGCATGATCAAACGGTTATCTGTTATGACTATCAGTGTTAAAAGCATATGAATTATGAAACACACACATGTAAAACAAGTTTTAAGTACAAGTATCTCTTGTACTTTGCTTGTATTCTCCCCCTTAAAACAGTGAAAAACATTGAAAAATGGTAGGGGTATGAACTCACCAGACAAGAAAACGCGACAGTTTGGATGCTAAACGTTGGTTCGGGGCTTGTTAACACGCGAAGTTCCTATGTAATATGCAATAATATCAAAATATATCTAATTAGATTTTAAAACACTAATTAGATAGTATATTAAACTCCAATGAGCGAAAACACTTCAAATCAAGTGTTTGGGGGTTTTATGGTGCTAAATGGCATACTAATTAGATAGTATATTAAACTCCAATGAGCGAAAACTCCTTATGGATTTTTTGGCACTAAGACCATAACCACATGAGTTCACGGTCGTGAACTCATGATTGGGGGTTTTATGGTGCTAAATGGCATGCTAACACTTGGGAAAATTAGCTAGGTTTAATTCTAGGGCCTAGGAATGGATTAAACTCACTTAAGGACCATTTATTTGAGTTTACGGCACTAAACATGGATTTTACGGCCGTAAACTCCCCCATGCTCAATCCTTAATTTATTTGGTGATGCTAGAACAATCACATGTGATTCAAACTATTTTTCCAAGCGTTGGGATGAATTTTAGGCACCATTTGACCTATGTAAAGGAGTTTACGGCCCTGGAACTCGTTCTTGGGGAGTCATGGCCGTAAACACTCAAAAGGATGGTATTTATCATGTTTAAGGTCCCAAAACTAATTTTGGTTGGTTCTAGGATTTATTCCAAGGCTAATGGTGTGTTTACATGGCTTTTTAACACTTGAAAATGAGTTTACGGCCCAAGCATGTTCTTAGGCAGTAAACTCATGTATACTCCTCAAAATTCATGTTTAGGGTGTTCTATTTCCAGAATGATAAGCCATATAGTCATATCTAAGTCCAAAAATTGGTTTAGAGGGGTTTAAATGCTCAAAAACCCATATTTCTTGAGTTTACGGCCCAAGCATGCTCCATGGCCGTAAACTCATGAGGAGGGTCATTTTTCAAAGTTGAAACACGAATTTGAAGGCCTAAGAGGTTGAACAACAAGTTAGGAATGTTACCTCAAACATTTAGAGCCTTAAATGAATGTTTTGGACCTTGAATCTTGGTTGAGGAGAGAGGTTAGAGAGAGAGTAGTGAGAGAGGGCAAAAGCTTCAAATGGAAGCTTGGATCACTTTAAATAATGTCTAAGATTTGGACACGGCGGAATTCTACCTGATACCGACGTTATACGGGGCTTTTGGTCGCCCCCGATCATGTTGTCGTAACCCGATATGGTTGATTCTAAAAATTTTCCGATTACTAATATGGGGTGTTAAAATGAGTTCTAAATGTGTTCGGACCCCCATTAAGACATAATATCAAACTCAAATTAATGACTTAATTAAATAGTGAAATCGGAAACGAAATTGGAAGCGACGAATGGATTATCGAAATGGGTTACGAAAAGGATTACAAGCAATGTTACGAATTTCGGGTTGTTACAGTAAACCTATTGTTAAACACTAGCACATGACTTGAGGTTTGTAACCTATCGTGTTCCCATATTCTTGTTTTTGTGTCCATTCCAGTAAAGTTGACTATGCATATGAGTTCTATGAGTTCTCGGTTGTTTGGATAACAACCTAGGAAGCAATTGTAGGCCCTTGTGCTACCAGGTGGCAAGAAATTAAGATTGAACAAGTTCAGTCCGTATGAGTTTGGATTTTTGGTTAACCTTGTCTTGTGATTATGGTCATGACAAATTAACATGGATAGGAACACATACACCATAAAATCTAAGTGTCATAAGGTTTCTCTACGATTCATGAAAATGATGGTGAGGAAATGCTTTCATTAAGTAGACTTTAAGGAGATTGTAGTTGTGATACTTGCATTCTTCAAGTCGATTATGATTATAGAATCCCTTTTCATAATTTGAATTGTGATAAAAGGTAAAGGGGCTAAACATTACAGATTTATGGTTGTCAATTTAAAAATTGTTTAAACACACATGTGAACTATCTAAGTAAAGGTGTATGATTTTGAGAAGCCTAGATAAAGTCTTATCGAAGCATCTCATATCAGAAATCTGAACATTGCTAAGAAAGTGAATAAGTATTGATTTCTATAAGTTCAGTTGATTTCTGGGTACATGTCAAAGCTATTGGGAGCATAAGTGTTATGCTAGTACGATAATAATTATAATGCTAGTGGGAGTATAATTATTATGGAAAGTGTTGCAAGTTAGAAATATTAATTATAGAAAACAAAAGTTTCAATTTTCAAAGATGCAGGGTTTGAAAAGTTGTTTTGCTATAATTAAGGGAGAGGAATTCATACTTCATTTCAAATCTAAAAGCTTAAATTGATATTTTAATCAATTTCAGTCATATATATATATATATATATATATATATATATATATATATATATATATATATATATATATATGAATGTTATGTTGGAGTTGTTCAACATATGGAAATTCTATAAATGGAAAGGTTAATTACGTTATAAAAAATTGGTTATGATTACTGCATCCCTCTTCATAATCTAAATTTTGAGAACATGGAAAATAGAAATATTATAGGAAAAGAATGATTAAGTATCATGTCTTTATGTTAGACATTATGAATCGTATCCCATATGTTTCGGGTATAAGATCAATTGCATATGCTATAATATTCCCATGTGCTAAATTTTCCAAATTCCTAGGGCATTAAGAGGGAAAAAGGAATAGAATCGGATTTGACTAAAGTGGTTAAATAGCAGTAAAGGACAGTCTAAGGTTCACTAAAGATTTGTCACTTAAGGAAAGTTAGTAGTGTAAAAATGGATGGACCGTATTGACATATTCTGAAGAGAGGCAACTCTTGTTCAGAAGTGATAGACAAAATGGGAATATATAATGTTTCCATATCGGGAGTAGAAGAATAGATGATGATGTTCGAAACCTTCATGCATGAAGTATGTTAAAAGGAATGTACGTTCAATCTGAGAATTCATTTCCATGGAATTGTCTTGAAACAATGTACCATCCCTATTTTCACGGCCAGAAAAGACCGATTTTGTTTATGCTTTATAAAAATTAGAGTATCTCTTTCAATAAAAATGTTGCGGAATTTGTTCCCAGAAAAACATGATAATTTCATTATCAAAGCATTTCCGAAGAAATGTATTTTTATTCATTTTAAACATTTGGGATGTCATCATCAGTATAGAAACATAAGCATAACCAGAACTTACATTCATTTACACAAGTGATCTATATCTCCTTAATCTCTCAGTGTAATGTAACTTCACATCCTCACCTATGATACAAGTAAACTGAGTGGGTCAGGTTGGGAAACCTGGTTAGTACATAGGGTTCTCAACCCACAATAATATAATTATTATCTTTAATAATCAAACAATTAACCCAATTACTCATCTCCATTATCTTCTTTATTCCTAAGTACCTTCCCTAAGGATTTATCCTAAGGATCGTCGCCTACATCATATTTACCTCTCATCTCCTTACATCGCATTTCCTTATATGTTTGTTCCTAAGGACTCTCCATAAGGATCATCGCCTACATCGCATAGACAATATTGATTCAAGGATTACTCCCTCAATACATTCCGAACAATGGTTAGGGTATCATCGCATGAAGACGTAGTTACAACATCGCCTGAACGCGTAATTCATAGTAAGGGGTTAGAGTATCATTGCATGAATACATAGTTATAACATTGCATGTACTCGTAATTCATCACCTACAGGTTATGAGCTTGCTGGTGTTTCCACGGGGTTGTCTATAATATTCTGTGATGAGATTTGTAATCTAGTATAAAGATCAATTTATGTAAGAATTAAGAAAGAAGAATCACGATGAACAAGAGAGTAAATATAATCTTTGATCAGCTCATATTATGCTTTTTGATTTACAGAGTATAACAGAATTCTATGTAAAAAGTGTGTGAAAAAGTTCTTAACTCACATCGTACAGACTCCTATTTATAGGCGTACAAAAGCATAATAAAATACTAAGGACTAGACATTAAAGCTTCGTTAAAATGCCTTAGTAAATATAAAGTTACATTCGAAGACACAACTTACGAAGACTAACAACCCTTCGTAACAAAAACAATACTTCGACATATTACAATACAAACCGTAACAATCTCCCCTTTTGGAATAAAGGTCGAAGTCTTCATGAAGTAAGTAGTTGTACAGCATACATCAGCACTCTTCGAATTTCCATGTACCAAGAGATAACTTTCTTTATCTCCTTCTTGTCTCCTTCTGAATTCTTCTTCCAATGATTCATACAAACAATTAAGTTTGTATATTACGAGTTTGTATATCTTTCCACTTCAGAGGTTTGAAACAAGAATCTCTTGGCCCTTCCAGCTTTGTCTTTTCCAGCGAAAACTATCCCCAATGGCTTTAAACATATTTCTCCGTCTTTGTATTTCTTCAACTCCACCTGCTTCTTCGTAGGAGCCATTGGAGCAGTGATGTCGATGCCTTTGACAGTATCAAGCTCGATATCAATTTGAGCTAGGCATTCGAAATAATTTTCCAAGAAAACTTTTATATGCCTACACCCAATACTGAAGACATCAGGTTCTGTTTCTTGGAGATAAGAAAAGGACTTGTCTTTGAGAATCAGTGCAACATTGATGAGATCATACGTGTTCATCAATGGAAAGTCAGCTATTGTGAACTCTTATATCTTCCCACTTGTCCTTGTCACCACATACTTCATGTTTTGAAATTTTCCTTCGAAAATGACATCCCTTTTTATGGATATCACCTTCTTAATCTTCTCCAAGTACCAGACTTCTTCTTGAGCTTTAGCTAACACAGCATGAAATCGAATTTTCATCTTCTTTCCTTCTTCAACATCCATATTCTTTGTCTCTGCTTTAAACTGTCGCATGACAAACATCGTCTCATTAATCGGAAAGTCGAGTTGCCCATAATCAATGTTTGTCACCACATAACTCTTCTTAGGAATCTTCTCAAAAGAGTACATATGGTCAAACATCACTCTTGATTCGATAGTTTCATAGTTGAAAACTTTCGAAGGATCTCCCTTATCGACATTCGAACTTTCAAGAGCTCTTTGTCGCATAATGCTGTCCACATGCCTCATTCGTTCCACTTCAGCTGCCACCTCAGCTTTCTTTTCTTTGTTTTTCTTCTCAATCAAGACTCCTTTTCCTTTGTCTTTCACATTCGAAGGAGCTGCACTTTTTGATGAAGAGACATTCGAAGAAACAACATTCCCAATTACAATACCTTTTGTACTAGGTCTTGGAATCAGAACCGTTGTAGTCACAGTCGAAATGACTGGAGCAGCTGAAACAATTGTTGGATTGACTGGAGTTTTCGAAGGATTAAACAATTGTTGGTTTGACTAGAGCCTTCGAATCTTCTGGTTTCATCTCATGTTCCCCAGCCTTTGCTTGAACACTCTTTTCTCCCCCTTGCACCCCTGTGACAGCAGGTGGGGCATCTGATACACTTGGCAATAGGCTTGAGATTCAAAGTAGCGGAGTAAGATGCTTTTGAATAATGGCTTCGAAATGAAGAAATTTCTGAGATAGAAATTCTTGAGAGATAATCGGAGAAGAGGATTTCGAAGAGATTTCTTTGATTTCTTTCAGCAGATTCACCAACTCTCCAAAATGTTGAACTTCAGTTGCTAAAAGAGAAATCATCTGTGGGTTGAGCTGTTCAAACATCTTGACACACTAAACAACTGCATCACAAATGATGTCAATCTTCTGATGTGCGGAATCATACCCCTAATGAATAGTTTGAACTTCCTTCGTCATTTCTTCACGAAGTTCCCTAATCTGCATATTTACATCCTCTCTAACCTTCTTCACCTCCTGTACAAAGAGCACATGACGCTCCTTCGTAACCATCTTCAAATCTTTAACTTCCTTCAGGAAATCAGTTCTAAGAGAATTGATTCTATTCTCAGTAGAACTACCAGACTGATCAGTCTTCTCTAAAATCTGGCTTTCTGAATCACGAATGAGCCCTGAAGTCTTCGATAGCAGCCTGTTTTCCATCTCTTTCATCAATGAATCAACTTTCAAAAGATTGATTCCAGCACTTCCGACATCTGCTTGAGATTGCAAGATTGAATTCAGTTTTGAATTCAAAATCTTGAACTGCTTCATCGTCATTAGCATATGATCCGGAAAATCCTCTTCTGTTTTATCAAAAGAAAGGTCTTCGAAAGTTCGTCCAAACCCTTCGTTGTCGGTTTCTTCATCAATTGCCATTGTTTCAGCAATAGGTGATGAAGGATGTGGTGGTTCAGTAGATTGTGTTGAAAAAATAGTGGTGAAGGGTTGATCCATGATAGATTGGAATGTAGGAGAATCGGTGGTAGAAGTAACCTGTGGTAGAGTCGTTGATTCAAGAATCTTGACGTCAGCAGGTTTCGAAATCTCAGTAAATTGAAAGATTTCGACTTCTTTTGGAATATCATCTTCAGGGGTCTCAGGCACACGTTCTTCATCTTCGACACGTTTGGTTTTCTTCAAGAACTTAGCCATTTCTTCAGCCCTTCTCTTTTTCGAAGATGGAGACACAGGAGCTGGAACTTCACGAACTGTAACCCCTTGGTGAGTAACCTGCGTTTTCTTCACCAATTGAGACTTTCGCTTGATCTTGATTCTTCGAAAAAACCCCGTCTTCGAAGGAATCGTTTCCTTTGATATAGAGGCTTCAATTACTAGTGTATCAGCAACTGATGTCAAGACCGGAGACACCTCTTCGATAGTTGTAGAAGTAACAATGAGTGCCTGATTCTATTCATCTTTCACCCCTTTTTCCGAAGAGTCCCCTTCCGTCTTCTTGGACTTCTTCGACTTTTTCTTGACTTCGTGTTGTAACATCCCAGTCACAACTGTTGTGTCAATTGATTGTAAATATGACACCAACACGTTGTTCGTAGGATCCACCTTCTTTAACATTGCATCTGGAATTCTGGCTACTGAGGTAAAAATTGCCGGATCGTCATGTACTTCCTTCGGACTCCCGTACATGTGGAATATTGCTTTTTCTTCGTAATCCGGTACCTCGATCTTTTCCTTCTAATATACATATTGGACAATCAAACAACAATATCTGGCACAAGAAATTCCCTGTTTGGCACTCGTCTTCGAAATGCTTGTAATAAACTATGTCCAAAACTGCTCAAAGTAATCCACCTGTAAGTCATAGTATATCCTTGCAACCATTGCGTATACCTCCATTCTTCCTTTGTCTAACCCCACCGTTCTTCCAGTAAGACATCTGAGGAAGATGCCAAATAAAAAATTCCAAATGGTTGGTAGACCTGACTTCTTGAAATCACTTATACGTGTCAATGGAGGTTGGTGACCTATCTCATTGAACATGTATACTACTTGCGAAGACGAGAGTTCATCGTATGGACCAGAATTTGGAATTCCCAAGATCTTGCAAAACAATCTTTTCGAAACCCTAATTCGCGTATCAGTAACCATGGTGAATTCCACGCACCCGGTTTCTTTGTTGTAGGAAGCTGTAGAACCGGCCTTCGATAACCATGACATTGGTGCAGCAAATGATTGGAACATGGCTTTAGACAGAATAGAGTTCTGTAAAGCAACCACCAGCATCTGTAGTTCTTCCGGATATTTCGACAAATCCGATTCTACTTGATAGTTTGAACCCTGGATCTTCAAGATTGGAACACTGATGACCTCGTCTGTTGTTGGTGATGAAGTAGCTGCCATTGTGGATGAGTTGAAGAAAAGAACTGTGTGAAGAAGATGATTTGCAAAGAGAGTTTTTGTTTTTCTGAAAGTTTGATCGCGTAAAGGATTATGAAGTTGTAATTTGCCCTTTTATATGTAACCCTAGAATTTTTGAATTTGAAGCAGGATGCATTAAATGCTTGCTGACATGGCACCTTGAAACCCGGAATGCACTCATCAAAAAGTAACAATCGTAACTGTCAATACGCCTTACACGCTTATCCTACATCATGCGTCATCAAGAGATAGGACCGTTTGGTGTTCCCCAAAAGAATTGTAACCGTCGGATGCCTTCGTAATTGAGGTCAGGCTCTTTCACTTTGGGGTTTGAAAAGCGAAGTCATTTGCCAGATTTTCGAAATCGTCAGTTTAAGTTGGTGTTACTTAAACCTCAAGGATTTCGTGTGTGCTGTGTGCCAAAAGAAATTAGATGAGAAGCAAGAAAAAAAAAACTTTTGAAAACTCGTGATGTCAACAATTTCTTTGTGACACAAAAACAGTTTTTATCCCAGGCAAAGATATCTTCGAAAATTATCAAGAGAGATAATTAACAGCTTGTGTGGTTTCCCGTGAAATACAATCGATAACTTGTAAAGAAGTTTCGAAGGGTTTCTTTTATTGGACACATTGGGTGGCTTCGAAAATTTTGTTACATATCAACCTTAAAATAAGGTGAGTAATTGTAAACAAAATTAGTTGTTTAACCAGTGTAGTCAGTGACAACTTGGCTGCGAATGATATTCAAAGTAACGAAGGTTTTTAAAATATACTCACACGGAAATCATATTCATAAAAAAATTTATGATGGATCTATTTGGGAACAAACATCGTAGTTTTCGAATGCTTGATTAAGATCACTCAAAAGAAATGAATATGATTTGGAGTATAAAAGGTACTGAAGCAAAAGCTTCGTAAGATCTGGAACATTGTTCCCCATCAATTCTTGAAGGTTTATGAAATTTTGGGTTTCACTTCTATCACGTACTCACGATATTAGATCATAAACACAGAGTTGTGAATTGTCTAGGTTTTGATTGGTTTGATCAAAAACCTCAAGGACAAATCTTTGAGTATTTGGAATGTAAGAATTGTTTGGTTTAAAAAGATTGGTTAAGAATCGAAGTGTACCTCTGTTATATTTGGACAAAACAGAAAACTCTTAACTCATTTGATAAGAGTAAGGTAGCTCGTTTTGACTTATGTGAATATAAGCCTCTTTGGGAAGAAATTTTCTTGAGAGAATTTCATTAAGGCTTTCTTGACACACATAGATTCATGTTAAGGCTTTTGGTCTACATACAGCAACATGCTTCTAGGGACATCCTAACTAGTTTGTAAAAGAAATTTAATACCTTCCCACAGAAACACAAATGTATGACCTCTTCGCATTGTTGCCCTGTATTAACTTCTCAACACTCACAGTTTAAGGAACAAAGAAAACAAAAATATTTTTGTGATTTTTGAATTTTTTTTTAAATAAAAGAACAAAAAAAATAAAATCTTTTTGTGGTTTTGATTTTTCAAAATTAAAGAATAAAAATAAAATCTTTTTGGATTTTTGATTTTTCAATAAAAGAAAATATTTTTGATTTTTCAGGTTTTTCAAAAAAAAAACATAAAAAAATCTAACCTTAGTTGGAATGTGTTAAAAATGTTTCGAATACGAAGTGTTCGAAGCGTTGACCTGAACAGTAACCTCTAATTATTTGTTAGAAACTTTCGAATGCGAAGCGTTCGAAGCGTTGACCATGAACAGTAACCTCTGAACACTTAATCATTCTTTCCACCCATTCACCAAATGATTCAGACTATCATTCTTCGTTTTTAGCGATCTAAAGAGAATTTCCATCAATCATTCCCAATCCATCTAATATCCGAAGAAACGCTTTTTCATCCAAAGCCTTTGTAAAAATATCTACCAATTGATCCGTTGTTTTTACAAAATGAACTTCAATATTTCCTTCTTCAACATGATCTTTGATGAAATAATATCGAAGAGCAATGTGCTTTGTCTTTGAATGCTGCACAGGATTATGACAAATTCTTATTGCACTTTGTGAATCACAATGTAAAGGAATCTTTTTCATATTAATTGCATAATCTCTTAATTGACTTTGAATCCAAATGATTTGTGATGTACACGCAGCTGCAGCAACATATTCAGCTTCAACAGTTGATATTGATACACATGTTTGCTTCTTCGATTGCCAACTAACCAGCTTTCCATCTAGCAATTCACACCCACCAGTTGTGTTTTTATGATCAAGACTACATCCTCCAAGATCCGCATCTGAATAAGCTTGTACAAAGAACCCTGTTTTCGAAGGATACCACAATCCTAACGAAGTAGTGCCTTTCAAGTATCTGAAAATATTCTTTACTGCTGTGAGATGTGGTTCTCGTGGATTTGATTGATACATAACACAATTACAAACCGAGTACATAATATCAGGTCTACTTGCAGTTAAATACAATAAAGACCCAATCATGCTTCGATATAAAGTAATATCAACAACAGATTTATCTAACGAAGGAGTTAGCTTTATGCCCGTTGCCATTGGTATTCGTAACCTTGTGCTATTTGTCATTTCAAATTTTTCCAATAGATTCTTTGTATATTTCTCTTGATTGATGAATATGCCTTCCCTGTTTTGTCTAATATTTAAACCCAAAAAGTTATTAATTTTGCCCATCATACTCATTTCAAATTTGCTTTTCATTAAATCTTCGAATTCTTTAGATAAAGCAGGGTCAGTTGAACCAAAAATTATATCATCAACATAAATTTGAACAAGCATCATATGATTCCCAATTTTCTTTCGAAATAAAGTGGGATCAACTGAACCTTGTTTAAATTTAGATTGCTTCAAAAATGATGTAAGAGTTGCATACCATGCTCTTGGTGCTTGTTTTAACCCATATACAGCTTTATCTAAAATATAAACATGATCAGGATGCTCAGAGTTTATAAAACCTGGAGGTTGTTCAACATATACTATTTCTTTGAGTTCTCCATTTAAGAATGCACATTTGACGTCCATTTGATAGACATCAAAATCTTTATGAGCTGCAAAAGCCAGAAAAATACGAACAGCCTCCAGTTTTGCGACAGGGGCAAATGTTTCTTCGTAATCAATTCCTTCTTGTTGAGAATATCCTTTAACAACAAGTCTGGCCTTATTTCGAATAATGTTTCCATCTTTGTCAGTTTTGTTTTTATAAATCCATTTAAGTCCAACAACTGACACATCATTAGGCTTTGGAATTAATCTCCAAACCTTGTTTCTTTCAAATTCAGACAATTCAGCTTGCATAGCAACAACCCAATCAGAGTGTTCCATTGCATTCTTAACTGTCTTTGGTTCAATTTTGGAAATAAAAACATTAAACATGCAATACTCTTGATGATTGTTCAGTACCTCATTTCGTGCATGAAGTTGTGCTCTCGTCATGATTCCTGCTTGTGGATCACCAAGAATTTGATCCTTTGGATGATTTCTTATCCATTTATCC
Organism: Lactuca sativa; assembly: GCF_002870075.4. NCBI lineage: Eukaryota > Viridiplantae > Streptophyta > Magnoliopsida > Asterales > Asteraceae > Lactuca > Lactuca sativa. The sequence continues at coordinate 258,195,037 of NC_056626.2, forward strand.
AATGGTGGATAATTAGGATCAAAATCCATAAGTGCATCTTCGAACATTACATCTGTTTCTGATCCATTTATAGAAATAGAATCATCAATATCATCAAAATGTTCTTCTTCAAGAATTGGATCATTCTCTAGTATATGCTCTCCCTCAATGATTGACTCTGTTTAGATATTTTTCTCTGGTTCATTGATCGGTTCTTCTTCAATAATTTGCTCCTCTTCGACACTAACATTTGTTGATATGTTATCTCTTTCACTATAATGCTCCCCCTCAACAAAAGTATTTGATTCCAAGTGCTCCCCCTCCACTGGATCATCAGTTTGTTCATTTGGGTGTTTATTCAAATGGGAAGTTGAATCATTGTTATACTTCGAATTGTCTGATATTTGATTATCAGTTACATTTCTTTCTGCATCAATTGCTTGATCTGAAATACCAAAAATCAAAGCATAATCAACATCATTCATTTCAATTGAATCATTTATATTTGAAGAATTTTGCAAAATAGGATAATTCACAAATTTATGATTTGACTTTTTAATATAATGATCATCAAATGTCAAATTAAAAGTTTCTTCCACTTTGCGAGTTCGCTTATGTAATACTCTATGAGCAACTGAATTGTGTGAATATCCCAAGAAAATTCCTTCATCCACTTTTGTTTGAAACTTCGAAAGATTATCCTTGAGATTCATTATGAAACACCTGCATCCAAAAACATGGAAAAATTTGACATTAGGTTTTCGATTATTGATGATTTCATAAGGAGTAACATTAAACCGTCGATGAATGAATGATCAATTTTGAGTAAAACATGCTGTTGAAACAGCTTCAGCCCAAATATATTGAGGTAGATTCGAAAAAGCCAACATTGTTCTTGCAGCTTCACATAATGATCGATTTCTTCTTTCAACTACACCATTTTGTTGTGGTGTATAAGGAGATGAAAAATTATGTGAAATTCCTTTTTCCACCAAAAATGTATCGAAGACATGATTTTTGAATTCAGTTCCATGATCACTTTTAATTTTTCGAACTGTCTTTCACAATGAAACTTCCATCTTTTTGATAAAATCAATCATCACTTGTGGAACTTCGGATTTTAACCTAAGAAAATAAACCCACGTGAATCTTGAAAAATCATCTACGATTACCAAAATGTACCTTTTCTTGTTAAGAGTAGCAACTGTTGAAGGACCACATAAATCTATATGTAGGAGTTCAAGGGGTTCAACAATCTTCGAATCTATTGTTATTGGATGACCTTGTTTATGTTGTTTTCCTACTTCGCAAGCTGCACACAAACTGTCATTATCATATTTAAGAATAGGTAAACCTCTTACCAGATCTTGTATGACAAGTTTGTTGATGTTTCGAAAATTAAGATGTGATAATCTCCTGTGCCATAACCAGCTAACAATAGCAGCAGCCTTCGAAAGTAGACACACAGCAGGTTTGCCTACAATAGGAACAATATCCAATGTAAACATGTCACCTTTTCATTTTGATTTCAGTAACACTTCCTTAGTTTTGATATTCGATATAACACTTCCGTCTTCATTAAAAAGAACTTGATTGCCAATACCCACAACAAGTTGTGAAACACTTATCAAGTTGTGTTGCAAACCTTCAACAAATGCAACTCTGTTGATAGTAAAATTTCCATTTGTTATTTTCCCATAACCCTTGACTTTGCATTTGTGATTATTACCAAACTTAACCACTCCTCCATTTTCTAGGCTTCAAAAATCATGCAAGTTTTCCTTCTTCCTAGTCATGTGACGTGAGCAACCGCTATCAATGTACCATTTGTTATCATATTGCTCGTCACAAAGTACCTGCAATCATTGGAAAAATTTAGGTACCCAAGCTTTGTTGGGTCCATTCATATTAGGTTTATGATTCAGTTGTAAGTTACAACCATTAACCCAATCATATACTTTGTTTTTGAAACTATCAATAAATCTAACATTTTCATTCGAAGGGTCAGATATATGAGTTTTTATTATTTTCAAATTTTCACTAACTTCACCCTTCGCATCTTGAGTTTGTGATTCTTTTCTTTTTGCTTTTGTGACTGGTTGCCAAACTTTAACTAATATATTTGACTCTTTGGATGATGAACTTCCATTTGTTGAAGGATTGGCATATTTTTCATATGCTTCTTTTATCTGTTCTTTCGAATATTTGCTTGATTGATACATTTTTTGTCACACCCCCGAACCAGACGGCGGAAACGTCCGGGGGCTGTCGTGACTCAATTGCATACCATAACATTGAATATATATGAAACATAACAACATTCATCCCCATTCATTACATAGTACAACCAGTAGTGTTTACATGTCATACATTGTTTAAAACATTACATTCCCAAAAATTAATTTGTTCCATTCATTCAAAAATAAACTGCAACCGTCACTGAATATGGTTTCCCTTGATTCACTGGTTCCCTGAGAATACAAGTATTTTGAAAAACGTCAACATATGAAATGTTGGTGAGTTCATAAGTAGTGTTTGAAATCGAATGTTTGTATTGTTTGAGAAACCACCAGAAAATCCGATATTTTCTGAAAAGAAAAGCTTTTGAAAACGTTTGTGAAGATCCATAGGTATGCTTGTTTGTTTCTATACTTGTAAAAAAAAATGTTCATTGAAGATGTATGCATTTCAAATCTGTATGTATTGAAAACCCTAGGAAAACCCGATGTTCCCCTAGTTCCTTTGGAATCCATTAAGTTGCGTTGAAACCATTACGAAGATAGCAGTGTCAGTCCCAGGCGACGTTGGAAGGTTCTCGAGCAGGATTATTTACTACAAACCCGCGTTACACAAACGCCCAGTTTGTAGATATACTAACGATTCCCGAAGGCGTCGTCAGTACTAATCGCGTTATCCAATCGTCCTGACTAGGTGTAGTCCCACATCCGAAGAGAAAGAGGACACGAAGGCCTCGATGACTCTATTAATCGGTTGGGGATAATATGCGTGCGAGGGGTCCCCGACCCGCCTCGTAAAATATGCAGACTCTACTAGCAATACCAAGGACCCTTGGGGACCAGTGGTACAAGCCATTGAAAGTCACTCTACGTTGTGCCAAGTCGGTGAAACTCAACACCTCGTAGAAAAATATGCGTCTTCGGGCCTTAAGATCAGGTCATTGGGCTAGCTAGGCCCAACAAGCAAGATTTTACACTTTTGGGGCCCGAAGATGGTGCGTAGACGTCTGTGCACACTCGTATGTATATGTATTACCAAACGTTATTTGTATGAATCGCAGTGTCGTAGAGTTAGTAGTTGTAGATTTCTATTGGCTCGAGACCGAGCCAATTCGTTTAACAACGACTTTTGGTATTGTAATGAGTTGTATTTCGTCGATAGTCGCGGTGCCATTATTTGATCAAATTGTACATATTGAATTAGTCTTGAAATATTTATGTTTTTCAGCCCCTCATTGTTTGTAAAATTTACATTTTCAACCCTTTTATTAAATACTTCCCGGTTTGGTCCTTGAACTATTTTTCTTGACATTTTAACACCAAAAATTATTGAAATTAATATTTTTCAGCATATTTTTCATAGAAAACAGTTTAAGTCCCTGAAAATGCAGTTTTTCTCGGTTTTAGCCCTCCTTTTCGCAATTTTGACAATTTTGGCCCAAATTGGAATATTTTTGCAACTTTGGTCCTTTTTAAATTTAAAAAGCATTTTAAACCTTTGAAAAGGATTTGGGACACTTGTAGTCCACTGTTTTACAGAAATTCACAGTTTTGGCCCTCCAAAACAGAAAAATTAGCATAATGGGCCTCAGTGGGCCGAAAATGTCATTTTTAGCCCATTAAGCTTGAAATTTATGTTTTTAATCCTCTAATTGAGTATAGTTCCAGAACTAATTTTATGGAAACTGTTTTGGCACACTTCATCCATCAGAATCTGTGAAATGTCAATTTGGGCCCTTAATTTTGTATTTTTCACATTTTTGGCCCAAAATTTGTGTTTTTAACCCAAAGAAAATTATTACTAAACCACTTAGCCATTTTTCTTGAAACACTTTGTGTGTAGAAATATATTTGAAGCTAAGATCATAAAACATAAGTTATATCTCGGTTTGAGGGGTTTTAAGGCTAGATCCAACATAAAAACACATAAAAGCATACATATAAGCATGGAAATCATACAAGGCATACAAAACACATATAGATCTACACTTTCACTTGTATTCCCCCCCCCCCCCCACAAAACTCATAAAAACAGAAAATAGGGGGTATGAAGCTCACCTTGGGTGTTGATTCGGTTTTTGAAGAAAGATTGGAAGAAATGAAGTGATTTTTGGCCTTTGCACTCCTTGATGAACTTTTCGAGATTATGGGGGTTTCTAGAGTGCAAGATCATGATTTTTGCATGGATTAGGAAGAGATGTTTGATAAATAAGGAATACAAGTCATAGATCCAAGCAAAACCTTACCTTAGATGATGATTTTTGTAGAAGAACCTTCTTGAATGCTTCCTAATTTTCGAGATTTTGGATGGAGGGGGAGAGTTGTTCTTGAGTGATCTAGAGAGGATTTGAGAGATTTTTGTGTGTGTGTGTGGGTGTATGGCCGAGAGTGAGAGAGGAGAGAAGGAAGAAGTGATTTTGAGGTGATGTTGCATGGATACATGGACTATATTGCATGGATACCCTATGGACAATAATGAGGTGGCACACTTAAGTCAACTCTTCCTTATCTTCTTGGGTTTGGGCCTTTGGGCCGAGAATGGTGGAAAAAAAAAGATTTTTGGGCCTTTTGGCCCTTAAGCCCAATATTTGAGGTAGTTTGGGTGATCATTGGCCTTATAAAATAAAATTGTGATTTTTATGCTTTATTAGGCTAGGTTAGGTTAAATTATGGATCAAAGCTTGTGATTTACTTCATTCTAGGTCCAACATGGTCCAAAATGTTGAAATAAATAAGTATGGGTCCACTTAGAGCCCAATTAGGGTTCTAAGCCCATGATAATCCAATTGGAAGCTTATTGGGCCACTTGGATCCAATAAGGAAGTTCTAGTCCAAATTAGACTTAACAAGAACTTCTAAGGTTTTTCAATTGTTTGATGACAACTTGTAGTACTTGTGTAATGTATTTACTTGGAGTTTTTGATTCACATTAACTTGAATGTATAGATTACATGGCTCAAAATTTTCAGTTGTGACATTTTTCCTTTTCCTTCCAACCAATGATCAATATTTCTCTTTGTTGTTATACCCTTTGCATATGAAACTTTGTCAGCTTGTTTCTTCAGAGGATTATAACATTTTGCTGAATTTGGAACATAATCAACTTTTGGTTTTGAAAGATATGATTCATGATAAGATGTCTTGCTTTGAACCTTTGAAATTTGATTTCCAACCTTTTTCTGAAAAAAAATTCTTGGTAATGTAGATTTTATTTCTTTTGAAACTTTTGAATTTTTATTTGAAAACGAAGCACTTTTCTCTTCAAAAATTTGAGATTTTTCTTTAAAAACTTTTCTTCTTTTTGAAAAATTTGTTGATCTCATTTTTGATGGTTCAACAGTTTGCCAAAAAATTGTTTTTCTTGCTTGACGTTTTGAAATATTATTCTCTTTTGAAAAAATTTCAACTTGAGCTTTAAATTCTTTTGAATTTATTTTTATTGCTTTGTTAATTGTTTTAACATCATTTTTAACACTTTCTTGTTTTGAAAACATATTTGGATTTGAAATAATTTCCTTCTTTTCCACTTTTGATTTTTCAATCCAAACTCTTTTTGGTTTATTATGTTGAAATTTATATGAATTCTTTGTAAGATTATTCTCAACTGTACTTTGATTTGAAAAGAAACCTTCATTTGATGTTTGCTTATTGTCTTCTCCCACCATCTTTTTGAATTCAGGTTTTACATTTTCAACATTCCCTGTTGTTACGAAGACTTGATTTAGAAACACAACATCATCAGTGCATTTGAAGATTGGATAAACAACAGTGTTCGATTCAAGAAAATTAGCACCTTTTTCACTAAGAATTTTCTCAAATTCTTGTGTATCCAAATAGACTTGATCAACAACCACTCGAGGAATTTCAATTTCTTTCATCTTTTGAATTGGCTTTTCATTTGAATTTTCCTCCTCATTGTCACTATCATCCGTTTGACTCCCATGTATTTCCACAAACTCCATATCACAAACTTTCGAAGTTGAGGGTTTATCAATTTCAGTTTTCATTAATAAATCTTCACATTTTTCTTTCCCTTTAAACGAATTTGCAACATTTATGACAGACAACTGAGAACAATCTACACCTTCTAAATCACTAATTTCACTAATATTATCAGAATTATCTTCAAGATCAGCTATATTAGTTTCACTATAGGATGTAGAATTCTCAGTCTTTTTCAAAATTCGAAGTTGTTCTGATTTAGTTAAGGTTTCATTTACGATTTTTACTAAATCAGCAGCATCAAGATAATCTTCGGCTTTTGCAATTCCATATCTAAATCTATCATCTGGGATTTTGTTAAAATCATAAATTTCTTTTTCACAATCATATGAAATACTATCAACCTTAGCTCTATCATAAGCTAAAAAAGGTAGTAATTTTCTATGTTGTTCCTTACTAATTTCACATGAATGATGTAACTCAGTTAATTTTCCATATAGTCTTTTTGCAGAATTACAAAAGATATTTCTCTAGGCTAACAACAAACTTATTTCTTTTCCTAATTTTTCTCTATCTTCCATGATATTTGAAACTTGCAATTCTAAGTAATCAATTCTAGTGACTTTTGAATCCAGCATTTTTCTTGTCTCTAGTAATTGATCACTTAACTTTTTGGCTTCATTGCTAGCAGACACAACGATTGAATCAAAGTAAATAACAGCTTCATCAAAAGATACTAACTCAGAATTATAAGCAGAAACTGGAATGTTAAAAGATTCAAGAATGTTACGTACCTTAGTAGTCATAGGCGACTTGTCAGTAGACTTCGAAACGAAGCATCGCCCACACACTTCGTCAGTCTGTTCATCATCTGAATCTTCTTCCATTTTTGCATACATAGCTCCATGAGTTGGAATTTTCATCTCTTCATCATCTGAACCCGAAGACCATATTTGATATGTGCCATCTGATTCAGTTTCTCCATGAGCCACCAATGACAAATTCTTTGCTTTCTTCTTGACTTCCTCTAGTTTCTCTGTGTAGTAAGCTTCATCTTTTGTTTTACTCTTCTTTTCTTCCTTCTTTCCCAACAGACAATCCACAGCCAAATGATTTGCTCCATAGCAATAATGACAATTGATCCCTGTATCACCTTTCAATAGCATCTTCATTTTCTCCATCTCATTCTTCGAATCTGTCTTCATTTCTATTTTCTTCTCATCTAGTTTGTTTTTGTTCTCAAAGCTACCCTTCGAATCTGATGACTTCTTTGGATTAAAAGGTTTCTTAAAAAATTTCTTTACCCTATTGTTTGAGTAAAAAGCAACAGCCTCATCATCAGAATTCATCAAAAAACCTTCTTCTTCATCAGACTTCATTTTATCATTCTCTCTTTTTGAGACCTTTGAAACTAGAGCCAAAGGACCACCAAGATTTGCTACAGCTTCTTCAGCTATTTCATTAACTTCATTTTCATGAGATTTCAATTGATTGTACAAGTCATTCAAAGTCGAAGTATCAAAACTTTGTTGATTTTTCACCATCATACTCACACTCCTCCACTCCTTTCGAAGTCCCATAACAAATATCAAATTGTACTCCATTGATGACCTGATTATACTATAACGATTACAACGATAGATTAACTCGTTGAACCTATCATAGTATGCTTCAATTGACTCATTTTCTTTTTGTTTAAAGTCTTTGAGTTCCACCAGGCATTGTTTTACAGATGTGATTTTCGTCTTTTCACTTCCTTGAAATTTATCTTTGAGATTGTTCCAGATTTCTTTAGCTGTTTTGCAAGTTCTGACATAATTGTACACAACAGGAGGTAATGCACCTCTTAATTCCCTCATGCATCTCTTCTCCAGACGTTTTAAATGATCGGTTTGATTATCAACTTCTGAACTGCTTGAAGACATGTCGATTGGCTGAACTTGTGCAGGTTGATTAACATCTCCTGTGATACACTTCCATAATTCTTCATCCAAACCGTTCAAGTAATCTTCCATACGATCTGCCCATTGATCATAATATTCTGGAATAAGCATTGGAATTTTTGTGGATGATCCAAGCAAATGAGAAAATGAAGTCATCGGATTAAGATTGAATGATGCCATTGTTGTACGGACAAAAACTTCAAGATAAAACTTGACTTTTGAGAATTTTGAAAATCAAATTGTATAATTCAATTCAGAATTACACAAAGAACACTCGATTAACAAAATTTTTTGCAGAATCAAATCCTAGATTGAGATCTAGATGAAAATTTCAAATTCAAAAAGGACGGAAACTTTTTGAATCAAACAGTGGATTCAAAAACCTTTTTGATCAAATGAAAATCAGATCACAGAAAGGATTCCGGCTCTGATACCAATTGATGAGATTTGTAATCGAGTATAAAGATCAATTTATGTAAGAATTAAGAAAGAAGAATCACGATGAACAAGAGAGTAAATATAATCTTTGATCAACTCATATTATGCTTTTTGATTTACAGAGTATAACAGAATTCTCTATAAAAAGTGTGTGAAAAAGTTCTTAACTCACATCGTAAAGACTCCTATTTATAGGCGTACAAAAGCATAATAAAATACTAAGGACTAGAGATTAAAGCTTCGTTAAAATGCCTTAGTAAATATAAAGTTACATTCGAAGACACAACTTACGAAGACTAACAACCCTTCGTAACAAAAACAATACTTCGACATATTACAATACAAACCCTAACATTCTGTGATCGCCATCTATACTCTGGTAGATGACTACATCTCCAAATTACCAGACAAGGTTATAGTATCTTTCATCCTACATCGCCGATTCATCATTACCTATCTATCCTCACCTAATTATCATCACCTTCCTATCATCACCTATCTCTCATCATTTTATTTAATCACACATCAATTATTTCATCTAACCATTTTTATCGCAACATATTTGTAGATTTAAAAGAAATATATAGTTTAAATCATTTAAAACATGTATAAAATCATTCATCCAGCATAGACAGCAAGTATCCAGATAATATGCACATATGGCATGTGATTTATATAAAATACTGCATATCTATGTGTAAGATGAAAGTAACTATGCACTCACTGGAAAAGGTTGTGATTCCGAACTCAGACAGCGCTTAGCTTCTTAAAAATAATTTCCTTCAACGAAACCTACTATTATTACCACTAGAGTTTAGTCTATTATTCGCCGAGACTAATTGATAATCTAGCTATTATTACTATTATATAATTGTTAAAGAATACTTATATAACCCATAATAATCGCCCAAGTACTTATTATAAGTTCCTAATAACATTACTATAATTAAATAAAAGCTATATTAAAAATAGCATAGGAGTAGCTCATTTACAGCATGTTTTATAGAAAATCGGGCATTGCTTGGAGCAGCGTCCCTGAGCTGATAATCACTACTTCTCAAAGCCATCGAGCACTCTGGGGCTTCTGCCTCGTACTTGGGAGGTTCCCTAGGCTTTTCGGGGCTAGAGAGAAAATGAGGGTGTGAAGAAAATGAGGAAAGGTGTGAAGAAAATGAGGGTAGGAGAGGTTCTATTTATAGGGTTAAAATATGGCTGAACTTAGTGCCACATGTCACCATCTGGTGGCAACACTGGGGGAGAAAGCAATGGCCAAGATTGTGTCACGTCACCCATTTTCGCACAACACATTTCCGAATTCTAAAATTCGTAACTTTCACATACAAGTTCCGTTTTTGATGTTATATATATCCACACATCGGTAAAAATAAGATCTACAACTTTCATTTTGACTCCGTCGGCTAATTCTCGACCGATCGTAAATTTAACAGTACGAGAAGATTAGACTGTTAAATGACCACGAAAAATTCGTAATTCCTTCATACAGACTCCGTTTTCATCTGTCTTTTTACCATTGAGTTCCTATTAATGAGATCTTCAACTCTTATTTAGGTCTCGTAAGCCAAAAACCGCTCGACTTAAAATTCGAGTTTTGGGTCATGCACTGCTAAGCCAAATCTTAGAAAAATCATAACTTCCTCATACGAAGTCAGACTTGGGCGTTCTTTTTATGGACGCTCTCAGGATAATATATTATATGACTTGCATTTAGATCACTAAGGCTAGAAGTCGCTCTATCATAAATTCAATATTTATGTCTCCCCAGTGCCGTGACGGTTCTGTCGCGAAACTTCGAGGGGTCATAACTTTTTCGTTATAACTCGGATTGCAGCGCTCTTTATATGTACAGAACCCTTGATACATATTCTACAACTTGGTTAAGATTATTTATTCTAAATAATCTTTGTCGAAAAGTTGTTTTCGACCCCTATTATCTCTAAATTGACTATCCCGTATCTACGAGCGTTATAATTTTCTCCCCCTTAGGATGATTACGTCCCAGAATCATCAACAAAACAGTGCTCACATGATGACTCCATACATTATCTCTGCATCGTAAGTATTAACCGTAACTTTCATGTTTCTTCGAACGAGTATCTAACTCTAAGACTTCCTGACTGCAGGTGGTGCCCAATCTTGGACCCGCTCTCTATCTCTTGTTAGATTTCCAATCATAATCTTTATGTCGCAATCTCGGTCCTTATTGGAGACTCATTCTTTAACAAACTTTAGACAAGTTTCTTCCTTCGATTATCATAATATACCAACGGGTCATTTTCTACTGACCTCTCATCGTATGATGCATTGCTTGGACTCAGGTCTTTTAGAGTCAAATTCCAGAACAGACTATACCTTCCTTCATGTTCTAATCACATCTTAAAAGGTAGTGTTTCTAGCTACAAGTAACTATCGCGATACCTCCACCGATCACTTTGATTATCTTTTATTTCAATCTTCTAACTTAAGTCATGTGATACATCAAACTTGGTTCTCTGAACCACGTAACATACTCATCGTATTCGGACTCAATTAGATATGATACTAGGGTCGAAATAACAATCTTCTTCTTAGTCATTACTGAAACGATGGTAACAACATACATGAATAAAAACGAAATCAATTACTAGCTTCTTGGTAACCTTGTGACTTTCCATGATCTAAGCGTGAGTCATGTGCTTCTGGTAATATATGCATCTACTACCTTTCACACCTACTCATACTCGTCCCAAGTATTGTCTCGTGGTTTTCCAATTAACCATAAAAAAATCACATAACAAATTGACACATCAAATAACAAAATGAAGGTTTTATATTATTCCTTGAAACGATTACATAGGTGTTCAAGTTCAACCTATACTATGCCTCTAATAGGCTAAACCTACTGATACTACCCGCTTGGCTTCTTCATAACTTGATCCTAGGATATCCATCATCACTCCTGATTCCTTGCATTGCCATCTACGTCATCAAGGATCATTTGGAATGCTCTTGCTTTTGGCTTTAGCGGCGCATTTTGCCTTGCAGCTTTGTTCTTCTTTGGACAGTTCTTCGAAATATGCCCATCATTTCCACATTCGTAGCACTTGTTGTCGAATGTAAGATCTCTGAAATAGTGACCGGTCCTACCACACTTATAGCACTTCACTTCTCCATCGCATCTTTCGAAGTGATTCTTTTTGCACTTATCACACTATCTTGCTTCGCCTCCTCCTCCTCCTCCAGACTTCGGGAATTTTCTCTCCTTGTTGGAGCTTGAATATCCTTCATGCATCCTTTTCTCTGCAAATTTAGCTCTCTCCAGACCCTTTTCTCTTATCTGGGTCTCCACATTCTTAGCAGCCGAGATCGCGGCTTTCAGAATGGTTTCTTGCTTGACCATTGGACCAAAGTCCACTGGTAATCCATGGGCAAACTTGTTGACCTTGGAGAACTCAGTTGGAACTAAATAAGGAACGAGCTTCATTTTCTCCGTAAACCTTGCAGCACACTCGGTGACACTCATCCTCCCCTTCTTCAGATTCTGAAATTCATTATTGATCACCAGAAGATCCTGCTCAGTCCAGTACTGCATCTTTAATTGCACTAGGAAATCTTCCCAAGACATCTTGTTTGCTTCTCCCTTGGGCATCGTGTTAGCTAGTAGCTTCCACCAGCTCAGTACTCCAGACTTTAACAGAGGGACCGCAAGGGTGGTCTTTTGTTTGTTGCTACACTCGCAACATTCAAACGTTGTTTCCATCTCGGACATCCAATCCATAACTTCCACTGGTGATGGGCTTCTAGAAAGACTCATGGGTTTGGATGCCATGAAATCCTTTTAATTGCATCCATGTTTGTTATTTCCTCCATCCTGATTGTTTTGTCCAACTATCGGTGGGTTGTCTTGACCAACCGTCCCACTGTAGTTCCCTTCTTCTGACTGCCCATCATTCATCTCAGGTTGTTCAATAGGCATTGTAAGTTCCTCTTGATTTTGTTGATGTAAACGCCTGGTTTCCTCCATTTTATGATCCAACATCATTTGGATCATCGCTTGTACCTCAGCCATGGAGATTGGCTCAGGTGCGGTTACTACAACAGGTATTTGTTCAATCACCGGGGGTTGTTGATTCTATTTCCATTCGTGTTCCGGACTCGACTTCGGGTTCTTGCCATTTCGATCTATACAAGAAATCAAACGGTTGGTGTGTAATGACGAGAATTAAGATAGGAAAGATTTTATCTATGATTGACGTATAAATCCCCTTATCTCTCCAAAAAGTTATATGCCAGTTCTAATACCGTAATTAAACGTTTAGAAACCTAAACATACAAAGTTTCCAGATCCGGTCGGCAATAGACCATAAATCCGATCAAATAATGCATATCATAAATCATTTAGCACATAAAAAGCATGTTAGGCATTTTTCCTTAAATAAGCTAGTGCTTGTGTCTATTCAAGTATATTACCTAAGACACACTCCTCACAATCATTGCTTAGCATTCTAATTTTCAGTCTCGAAATAAATCCATATTCCTAGTTTGCTTAAACTAATACTCTGATACAAACTGTGACATCCTCATTTTCACCGCCAGAAAAGACCGATTTTATTTATGCTTCATAAAAATCAGAGTATCTCTTTCAATAAAAACGTTGCGGAATTTGTTCCTAGAAAACATGATAATTTCAATACCAAAGCATTTCCGAAGAAATGTATTTTTATTCCTTTTAAAACATTAGGGATGTCATCGTCAATATAGAAACATAAGCATTAACATAACTTACATTCATTTACACTAGTGATCTATATCTCCTTAATCTCTCAGTGTAATGTAACTTCACATCGTCACCTGTGATACAAGTAAACTTAATGGGTTAGGTTGGAAAACCTAGTGAGTTCATAGGATTTTCAACCCACAATAATATAATTATTATGTTTAATAACAAAACAATTAACCCAATTACCCATCCCCATTATCTTCTTTATTCCTAAGTAACTTCCCTAAGGATTTATCCTAAGGGTCGTCTCCTACATCATATTTACCTCTCATCTCCTTACATTGCATTTCCTTATATGTTTGTTCCTAAGGACTCTCCCTAAGGATCATCGCCTACATCGCATACACAATATTGATTCAGGGATTACTCCCTCAATACGTTCCGAACAATGGTTAGGGTATCATCGCATGAAGACGTAGTTACAACATCGCCTGAACTCGTAATTCATAGTAAGGGGTTAGAGTATCATTGCATGAATACGTAGTTATAACATTGCCTGTACTCGTAATTCATCACCTACAGGTTATGAGCCTGCTGGTGTTTCCACGGGGTTGTCTATAATATTCTGTGATCCCCATCTATACTCTAGTAGCTGACTACATCTCCAAATTGCCGGACAAGGTTATAGTATTTTTCATCCTACATCACCGATTCATCATCACCTCCTATCATCACCTATCTATCATCATTTTATTTCATCACACATCAACTATTTCATCTACCCATGTTTTATCCCAACATATTTGTAGATATAAAATATACAGTTTAAATCATTTAAAACGTGTATAAAATCATCCATCCAGCATAGACAGCAAGTGTCCAAATAATATGCACACATGGCACGTAATTTATATAAAATACTTCATATCTATGTGTAAGATGAAAGTAACTATGCACTCACTTGAAATGGTGGTGATTCCGAACTTAGACAATGCTTCACTTCTTAAAAATAATTTCCTTCGACTAAACGTAGAATTATTACCACTAGAGTTTAGTCTATTATTCACCGAGACTAATTAATAGTTTAGCTATTATTACTAATTAATAGTTTAGCTATTATTACTATTATATAATCGTTAAACAATAGTTATATAACTCATAATAATAGCCCAAATACTTATTATAAGTTCCTAATAACGTTACTATAATTAAATAAAAGCTATATTAAAAATAGCATAGGCGTAGCTCACTTACAGTGGGTTTTATAGAAAACTGGGCTTTGCTTGGAGCAGCTTTCTCGAGACGAAAACCTTTCTCGTGCTAGGGAGGTTCCCTATGCTTTTCGGGGGGGGGGGGGGGGGGGGGGGGGGTTAGGGCTAGAGAAAGGTTCTAGAAAGAGAGTAAAGAGAAGAAAGAATGGCAAGGGTTTGAAGAAAATAAGGGTGGGAGAGGTTCTATTTATAGGGTGAAATATGGTTGAACTTGGTGCCACATGTCACTATCTTGTGGCAAGACTTGGGGAGAAAACAATGAACAAGATTGTGTCACGTCACCCATTTTCGCATAGCACACTTCCGACTTCTAAAATCTGTAACTTTCACATACGAGCTCCGTTTTTGACATTCTTTATATCCATGCTTAGGTAAAAATAAGATCTGCAACTTTCAATTCGACTCCGTTGACTAATTCTCGACCGATCTTAAATTTTACAGTACAAGAAGATTAGACTATTAAATGACAGCGAAAAATTCCTAACTCCTACATACAAACTCCGTTTTCATCTGCTTTTTACTGTTGAGTTCCTATTAATGAGATCTTCAAGTCTCATTTAGGTCGCGTAAGCCAAAAACTACCCGAACGAAAATTCTAGTTTTGGGTCGTGCACTGCTAAGCCAAATCATAGAAAAATCATAACTTCCTCATACGAAGTCAGATTTGGGCGTTCTTTTTATGGACGCTATCAGGTTAACATTGATGGGTTTTGGACATAAGAACTTTACCTATGCGCACATACAACCCTATAGCTTGGATCTAGGTTTCACTAATTGAACATGCAACATATCCAAGACTTTCATGGCTAGATCTAATGTAAACTAACAATTAAAACATATAAAAATAGATCTAGAATGATACCTTGAGTTACTTGCTTGAAAACCTTCTTCTTCTTGGAGCTTAGAGTCACAAATGTCACTCCTCTAATGGCTTACAAACACCAACTAGCAAGAAGATGATTTGAGGGAGATGAGGAAGAGGGAAATCGGCTCTAGGGTTACTCCAATCACAAAGGTGGTCGATTTCCTCAACCCTATGGGTCTATTTATACTGTGAGCTCCTAGGGTTTCACCCTAAAACCCTAATTGGATAACTTAGCCTCAAAGCAATTCAAATCCCTTCCTAGATAAAGCCTTGGACGATTTCTAGGTGATCCATATCCCTAAAATCGTATAACCCTATATCCATAAGGCTTATCAGCTCAAAATATAACATTCACACATTTGACAGTTTATACCCCTTTATTCAATTACTCTTTTTAAGTCACCAAATTAATTCCTAATTAATTTATGACTTGTATTAATCAAATAATATTATTATTCTTTTAACATATTATTCCTATAATACATTAATATTAATATCTCTTCTCTCTAAATTACCCTATCAAGTTGCTATGGTGAAGGCAACCCAAAAGGACCATGCACAACCGGATCAAATACTTACCAAATATAGTTACAGCCTTAGACACTAATCCAACAAACATATTATATGACTTTCATTTAGATCACTAAGGCTAAAAGTCGCTCTATCATAAATTCACTATTTACGTCTCACCGGTGCCGTGTCGGTTCCGTCGCGAAACTTCAACCGTTCATAACTGTTGGGTTTTAGTCATAAGACATCATATGTGCTCATACAAACCCTAATGCTTGGATCTACGTTTCTCTATTGTACATGCAAGTTATCCAAGGCTATAAACCCTAATTCTAGCATATGGAAATCGATATTAACATATAAATGGGTTTAAGATATTACCTTGATTGTTATGTAGCAATAACAATCCCAATTCCTCCTTGAATTGACTTTGGAATGCTTAGTGTCACAAGTGTCACTCTTCTAATGGCTTACAAACACCAAGAGCAAATGGAGAAGGTATAAGGAGAGAGGGGAGGTATTGAATTCATTCCTAAGAAGCCTTAGGGAAGGTCTGGCCAAATTCATGAGTCAAGGGGTGTTTATATAGGTGTAGAGATAGGGTTTCAGTCATTATCCTTATCTAGTTGCTTGTCCACCAAGCAACCCATAAGATAATCCTTGAATCCTTATCATAGTCGAATTCTAAGGCCTTATCACCTTAAATTCGTCCAACCTATTAATAAGATAATCCTTACCTTATTTTGTAACTATCACATAATTACAATTCAGTCCCTCTAGTTTAATTAATTACATTCGACCACAAAATTAATTCTTCATTAATTATTGACCAATATTAATTAAACAAATATGATTTCTCCTTTAATATATTATTCTTATAACATATTAATAAATCATAATAACCTCTCTCTCTATTTATTTCTCCAATCAACTTGCTTTGGTGAAGGCAACCCAAAAGGACCATGCACCATCAGGTCAAGTACATACCAAAATAGTTATGGATTTAGACACTAATCCAACAGTCTCCCACTTGGATAAGTCTAATAACTATTATGCGTATGACTTCAGATCCTGATCTGCAATCGTAGCTTTCCAAAGCCGCTATCAACTCTGATCCTATCAGATACGCGTGTCCTTAGATAAGGGATCATATATTCCTCCATTCTAGATATCGTATGAGATATGATTTCAAATCATTCTCTTTGTACTATATCTCGATTTCCAATTTATGAGGACTGACTAATTGAACAAATAAAATTAGCCCTAGCCCGGCCGAGCATTTACGTTTGTCATCACTAAATCATTGAGGGGCCCAAAGATATCGCTTTTATTCTACTTTGAATAAAAGGAACAGATAAACTTTGATACAATGCTTGCTTGCACTCACTAACCAAGTCACACACAACAATATTTTTTATAACACCAAGTTACTAGTGCGTTTACATATTATCAATGTGCAACCGATTTGCAAGATACAACTCACACATCTCAGTTTCAAGAATATAAGATGTTATCTTCTCACCAATCACTCGTGATACAATTCATGGAGTGATCCAAGTGAGCGTGGGTTTGATCCAATGCTCAAATTCATATTCATAAGCACTCATGAACGTTGCAGTAAACATTTGCTTATGTCTAATGCTCTTTAGACAATCCACACACCAATTCACGATAGTCTTTATTCATACCTACTTCCAACGTATGAATGACTGTGACCCGTTCGAATAATTCGATTATTCTTAATAAACTCAATTATTCTGGAAGTCAAAACATGCAAAGGTGAAACACATGAATAATACTAATCTTATATGGCCTCAAACCTTTGAGTATAAATAAAATACCTTTTATTTATCACCATATCGATTACTCATTATTTGTCATTTCGGGTAATCAACTTCTTACTTGAATTATTACACTTGTCCCATGCTCGTAGCATGGACACAATGTTTACCTATGGTTCTTACTTTGTGAAATAGATCACATTGGACACATTTCCAATCATTCTCATTTCACAACTCCAAATCCATTTTTCATAAGTTTAAGAATATCAAATTCTTGCTACTTATAGAATATGTTAGATTCTAACATTTTATGCAATGATCCTTTCGTAATTTCACTGCACCAAAGTCACAAAGACTATTGCCAATGATATTACAAAGTCCTCTATTGGAGATTGTTACAAGACAATTCCTTAGATATGATGTCTCTCACTCAAAGTACATTCCTTTGAACATCCTTTTGCATAAAAGTTTCTAATCTAGACATAGATTTTCAATATTCAATTCCCCATATGGACACGTTTCCATATTTTCCATATGACAACTCATTCTTAATAGAATCTTTTCTATTCATAATAATGTCGATATTGTCCATCCAATACCATGCTTCCAACTACTCACAAGCAACCAATCCTCGTCGAACTTTGGATTGTCCTTTGTTAGTTGTTTAATTATTTTAGTCAAAACCAATTCTTGTCCTTTTTTCCTCTAAATGCGCTAGACATTTGGAAAATTTTAGAATGGTCAAACATTAAAGCATTTGCAATCGATCCTATACCCGAAGCGTATAGGACACGACGCATAATGTTTTATTAGCTATGTTCTTAAAATTCAAATTGTGAAAAGGAATGTCGTAATCATAATCGAAATTTTAAGAACACACTATGTATTTTTGACTAAATTTATTAACATTCCACAACCTAAGCCTTTAGATTTGAAATGAAGCTTAATATTCTCTCCCTTAATTATAGCAAAACAACTTTACAACCCTTACTACTTTGCAAGGTATGACTCTTGTTTTTCAATAATTAATATTGCCAACTTGCAATATTTTCCATAATAATCATACAATCATAACTTTTATGCTCCCACTATCATGATGATTACTATAAAGCATAACACTTATGCTCCCACTAGCTTCGACATGTATTCATAAACATCTTAACTTTTAGAAAAAACAATACTTATTGAATTTCTTAAGTTCATGTTTCTAATACTTAGTGCTTTGATAATCTTTTATCAAGGCTTCTTGAACTTATACACCTTTGCCTTCGATAGTTCATATGTGTGTCTAAACAATTAAGACTAATTGCCAAACCTCACAATTCAAATTATGGAAAGGGATACCGTAACCATAATCGAATTCGAGAATGGAATTTTACAATCAATATCTTCTTAAAAGCTTTCTTAGTGAAAGCATTTCCTCACAATCATTTTCATGAAGGAGGAAATCTTATGACACTTAGATTTAAACGGTGTATGTGTTCCTATTCATGTGAATTTGTTAAAACCAAAGTTTACGACAAATTCAAACTCATATAGACCGAACTTTCTTAATCTTGATTTCTTGCCTATTGGTAGCACAGCTGCCCACCATGTCTTCCAAGTAGTTAAGCAGCTCACCCTTTCCTATCAATGTACCTTTCATCGATTAAGGTGTTTTGCCTTTTATGCGTTCAAAATGAGAACTCATAGAACTCACATGCATAATTAACTCGATTGGAATAGCACAGAAACAAACTAATGTCAACACGATAGGTTGTAAACCTCAACTCGTGTGCTAGTGATGATTGATAAGGTTTATTTGATTTGTTCTTGAAACTTTTCAAGACCATTAAGACTCCCACTGACTCCTTGACATATAAGATTCTCTTGACAATAACCATTTCTTGACAATCAAATATTCAAGAGTTAGTGTATCTTTTATAAAAACACTTCATAAATTGATCCTAGTTGGTCTTTGTCTTATCCAAGACATCACAACTTTCCACATTTGATGAATGATATAAACCTTTAATACTTTTCACTCATTGTCACAATCTTAACTTTAAGACTTGTTATTGGAATGAAGTATGATTGACTTCTTGATTTAACCATTTATTCAATCCTTGATTCCTCTTCTTAGACATACAATTGTATTAACACTTACTTAGAGGATCAATTGAGATATGGGTCTTAATCATTAAGACCTATCATAAAGCATAAAAGCTACTCTCCCTTCTTCTTAGAATGGAGAAACTTTTATCTTTCTGCCTACTTGATTCTTCTTATTCGTTTTGCTATTGATTTAAACTTTTTCAATCAATTCTTAATTACATTTAATCTTGTAAGTATAATCATATTTACTAAACCTTTAGTAAACCATGACGAATATCATTATTACTCTTATGGTGGACTTGATCAACACGCAACTTTGTGTGCTCGATCTCCTTCACTTGACACTTTGTCAATGAATTAGTCTAATTTTCAAATATGAAATTTCTCATTCATCGTGCAACCAAGTTGCATGATTCCAAATTTCTGTCCAATTGAAACTTGGGCGATGAGAAACTCTCTTTATTTGGTAAATTCTCGACTTTTCCATAAACACCATAAATAAGAATCATATCCATTTGTTGTAGAAATATGCAAACACCAATTTTCATAACGATTTCATTGCAAGGAAACAAATAAATAAATAAGTCAAACGAAAATTTATTTTATTTATAAAAGCAGTGGAGAACATTTGTCCTTACAATGCAAAATCCATTGAAAACTATGTATTTCAAAAGGAAAATTTCTAAAAACTCTATCATAACTATCTAAGCTCAAAATCTAATCTTCAAGTTCATTCGATCAAGATCCATTCCTTGTGATTAGATTCATCTTGCTCTTTCACCAAGCTTCCTTTCTTTTCACCGATCCTGCAAAACATTCAAATGCAATCTTATCACATTATGTATTAAGAATCAATGAATAGGAACTTAATGGAGTTAGATAGTGGATTTTACCTGAAGCGCAGCCATACTTTTTGACTCTCCCATCTTCTGGACTCTTCAGGCTCTTTGGGCAGACTTGTATCCAACACCCTTTCTTTTGGCAGCAAATGCAGGTCGGTTCTCCTAGAACGTCCTTGGAAGCATGGTTGGTTGACTTTCCCAACAAATACGCTCCATTGCTTCGCCAAATTATTTCTGATTCAGCAGCAATGAGCATGTAAGTTAGGTCAATGAGGTTGTCATCATGATCCATCATATAATACTTTCTGTTGAACTCATTATATGATTCAGGAAGTGACTGCAAAACCCAATTCACAGCCAACTCATTTGGGAATGACACACCCAACATTATCAACCTATCAATGTGTGATTTCATTCCTAGAACGTGGGCACACACGGGTTTACCATCTTCATGTTTCATTTCCAATAGGGCTTTAGTGATATTGAACCTTTCAATTCTTCGATCTTGTGGGTTAGGGAGAACAATAGGAGGAGGAGGAGGAGGAGGAAGTGAAGCATGATTTCTCGTTCCTCGATTGAATCGTGGAATATCATCTTCATGTGGAATGCTTGTTCCACAGGATTTAGGAAGACCATAGTTGTCGAACTTTGACATCTACAAAATGGGAGAAAACGAATTCAAGCTAGTTGATTGATTGAGTCCTTAGTAAATCACCCAAATGAGATACTAAGGCTAGGACCCAACACAATATTCTACAACTCGGGAGAGGGATGCCGTAACCCAAATTGCAGAACATTTGAAGGTAAGTGAATGACGATTCACTAATTTCCATCACGAAAAACAAAAAAGAAATTTAAGTTTTAAATCTATGAAAACTCCTAGATCCTTTGAGATTCATTGAACATTCAATGACATGTTTAAATCTCGATATGCCCCTGTTGTTTGTGACTGGGATGCCGAGGATCACAAAGCGGGTGTGAATAACCATGCAAACTACATGGTGCCCCCACATGTTACAGTCACCTATTTGATGTGCTGGTAAACCACACATGCTCCACCGAACTATGACAAACATTGAGTCACCCTTTGCTACCTTTGCTTAGAACCATTTAGTGTGCCAGTAAACCACACATGCTCCACTAACGTCTTCGCAAGGGCACAAGGTGTAATTTCATGGAATTGCATCAATTCACTTTGCCTAAGTAACTAAGATTGGGAATTTGAGAAGCATTTAGTTACTTTTATACTTCATTATACTTATAATGGAAGGTTTTGTCCTATCCTACCCGTTCGGCTAACGACCCTCCACTAGTCAAGAGTGCGGTGGGTAAGAGTGGATACCCATTCAATCGCCATTTTATAGGCAATTTCCTTAAACACCCCTTATAGACCAGCTTCGTGAATGAGGCCTACTAACGGTAAGACTGACTTTTACTCATACATATATATAATGTTAGACTTTTAATGTTATATATAGTATAGGGTGTATTTTACACTTTTAAAATATTAGGTGGTCTAATTTAACAATTATACTTTTAATTCAATTAATTTTTAAACCAAAAACTTTATGGATTTATTAAACCTCTTTTAATTATACACCTTAATTAATTAATAAAACCATAAGGGTGTGATTTGAACTTTTTCAAAACCATACTAGAGTTTTAGAATTTAACATTCCTAATTAAACTTTTAATCAATTTTTAAATTCCAAAACTTGAGGGCAAGTTTTGAAACATTTCAAAATATTAGGGTTTAGAATTTAAATGTACATCAAATTAAACTATTAATCCAAAATATTAAATTCCAAAACTTTAGGGCAAGGTTTGAAACCTTTTTCAAAACATTAGGGTTACAACTATTTAAATTTCAAAACAACAAAACTTTTGGGTTCAAATTTAAACTATAAATCCTAAGGGGAAAATATGAAACATTTCATAACATAAGGATCAAATAACTAATAGTCTAAATTAACAATTAATCACATAATTATCCATATTTGATTTATTTAATGATTTCTTGCAAAACAATTTACCAATTTAATCAAAATAATTAATCAATTATCACATAAGGAAACAAATATTTTATTAATTGATAAATATCTTCAATTAGATCAAGAATATACTCATATATATCAAAAAAACGGATTTATATTGATCTAATGTGATAAGGAAGCTTTCCATAAGCAAAAACAGCAAGAAATCGCGAAGATATCCCCATCTGACGAGTTGACTAGTCGAGTCAAGCATGGACTCGTCGTGTCTGCATGGACTCGGCGAGTTCAGCTATGGAATCGGCGAGTCCAGCCTCCAGAAACCAAAAATTCGAATTTTTCAAACATATCAAGCATCAGTACAATAGAAACCAACCTGGCTCTGATACCACTGTTGGGTTTTAGTCATAAGACATCCTATGTGCTCATACAAACCCTAATGCTTGGATCTTGGTTTCTCTATTGTACATGCAAGTTATCCAAGGCCATAAACCCTAATTCTAGCATATGGAAATCGATATTAACATATAAATGGGTTTAAGATATTACCTTGATTGTTATGTAGCAATAACAATCCCAATTCCTCCTTGAATTGACTTTGGAATGCTTAGAGTCACAAGTGTCACTCCTCTAATGGCTTACAAACACCAAGAGCAAATGGAGAAGGTATAAGGAGAGAGGGGAGGTATTGAATTCGTTCCTAAGAAGCCTTAGGGAAGGTCTGGCCGAATTCATGAGTCAAGGGGTGTTTATATAGGTGTAGAGATAGGGTTTCAGTCATTATCCTTATCTAGTTGCTTGTCCACCAAGCAACCCATAAGATAATCCTTGAATCCTTATCATAGTCGAATTCTAAGGCCTTATCACCTTAAATTCGTCCAACCTATTAATAAGAGAGTCCTTACCTTATTTTGTAACTATCACATAATTACAATTCAGCCCCTCTAGTTTAATTAATAACATTCAACCACAAAATTAATTCTTAATTAATTATTGACCAATATTAATTAAACAAATATGATTTCTCCTTTAATATATTATTCTTATAACATATTAATAAATTATAATAACCTCTCTCTCTATTTATTTCTCCAATCAAGTTGCTTTGGTGAAGGCAACCCAAAAGGACCATGCACCATCGGGTCAAGTACATACCAAAATAGTTATGGATTTAGACACTAATCCAACAATAACTTCTTCGTTATAACTCGGATTTCGGCGCTCTTTATATGCACGGAACCCTTGAGACATATTCTACAACTTGGTTAATATTATTTATTCTAAATAATCTTTGTCGAAAAATCGTTTTCGACCCCTATTATCTCTAAATTGACTAGCCCGGATCTACGGGAGTTACAAACAATCCCCAAAACGAATATTTTGTAATAACATTTGTAGCACCTGGTTTCCGGTATGTGAATTTTATTTGAGCATTGCCCTAATTTAGCCTTGGACTCGGCGAGTCATAGGGTCCGACTCGCCGAGTAGGGACGAGACTCAGGACGCGTTTTAAGTAGGCGACTCGACGAGTCCATATCCTGGACTCGGCGAGTCACCGCTGCGGGATGAAACCCTAAGTTTCAAGGGTTTGCACCCTATTTAAACTCTCATTCCGCCCCAACTCGTCCCCATTCACCCCCAGAACTCCCCCTACATCGTTTTCCCTTGTTTTCTTGAGAGTTTGAAGTGTTCTTGGTGTGTTCTTGAAGGTTTTTAAGAGTAAGAGGAGTAGATCAAGAAGGGGAGAAGGAGATCAGCCATCCTTGTGTCATTTCAACATTTCCTTTGAGGTATAACCCGTTTTCCCCTTGATTCTATGCTTAAAACTTCATTTGGGTCCTTCTTGGTCAATTCCCCAAGTTTGCATGTTCATTATATGTTGTAATAAGGCGTTTGGCCTTTGGATCTATGTAAGATTGAGCTCCAGGAGCTCAGATCTGTTAGCTTTTTGGCCTCATGAGGATTGTTAGCCCTAGATCTACCATTTTGAGACATTTTGAGCCTTATAATCCATATTGGTGAATATCCACACGTAAAGTTGGAAACTTTACGTGTGATTCGTGTCCTAGAAGTCCAGATCTATGAATGGCATGGTCTGGAACCGAGCAAATCAGTATATTTAAGGAGTGCATGGCGACGACTCGGCGAGTCGCATAGGTGACTCGGCGAGTCTGGTCGCGAGTCACCGAATTGGTCCCTTCTTCATGTGTCGAGTTGAGCCTTGAGTCACAGGGGGTGACTCGGTGAGTTGGGAGCTGAACTCACCCATGTTAGGACTCGGCGAGTCAATGCCCTGACTCGGCGAGTCCAAGGCAATCTTCATAGCTCAAGAACAGACTCGGCGAGTTGTTCATACAACTCGGCGAGTCTTAGCATAAAGTGTTCATCGGGTGAAGATGAACTCGACGAGTTGTTCATACAACTCGGCGAGTAGGATGAAGGTGTTGAATGGCAGTCAGAAGGCGAACTCGTCGAGTCATAGCCCGACTCGACGAGTAGAACCAGGGACCCAGGACATTGGTTGCTAGGGACTCGGCGAGTGGTGATCCACTCGGCGAGTCGGGTCAACTGAAAGTTGACTCCAGTTTTGGCTTAGAGTTAATCCAGGGGTAAAATGGTCATTTTACCTAAAGGACAGTTAGCAGTGTTTGATTGAGTATGTCGTGGAAATTGCAGCCGGAGGACTCCCGGAGCAGCAGCAGTCAGTTAGTTCCCGATCAGTTCAGCAGCTACTTTGAGGTGAGTTACCTTCCAGTAACGGTGGGTCTAAGGCCACAATGCCGACCCACCAGTAGGAGTTGTATGATAGATGATTGTCTTTGTGATATCATCTAAGTTCGCTAGTACCTGACATGTTATATGCTAGCATGATATGCTGTATGTGATAGTAGTAGAGTTTAGGTGTTCGGACCGAAGGGTAGTCAGACACCCCAGATGCGTCTGACAGTATGTGACGATATGTATGTATGCTGGCTTGTTATGTTATATGTGATCGTAGTAGTAGGGGTGAAATAGTCCCCGAGGATCGGTTGTTAGGACCGATGGGTAGTCAGCACCCCAGAATGGCTTGACACGGGTAAGACGGCACCCCAGAATGGCCGTATGGGTAGGTCGGCACCCCAGAATGGCCGTACCGGGTAGTCAGGCACCCCAGAATAACCTGGCAGTATATATGTCATGTGTTTGTATGGTATGCGGTACGTTGGGGGAACTCACTAAGCTTTGTGCTTACGTTTACAGTTTTGTTTTCAGGTACCTCTGCATCGAAGGGGAAGGAGCCGGCGCGGTAGCGGCACGTCATACACACACTCTTCGGTTTCCGCATTGATGAGATTTACTGGGATTGTACTCTGATATTTGATGGGATGTACGGTTTGGCTTTTGAGAACATGGTTGCAATGCTTTATGGTGTGAACAAACAATGTTTCTTTTTATTTAGACAATGTTTTTATTATTAATGTTTTCTAAAGTAATATCAAAAAAAAAAAAAAAAAAATTTTGGGTCGTTACAACATTGGTCAAGTCTCTGTGACTTTTCCCACCTAGACATGACAAAAGAGTCATTGCATGAAAAGTCTAGAATCTAACACTTTCTAGCAGTGACATGAATTTGAAATTCTTACACTTGCAATAAGGATTTGGAATTTTTGAAATGAGCATCATTGAAATATTTTACAATTGATCTATTTAACAAAGTCAGGACCATAGACAAACATAGTGTGCATGCTTGGAGCATGGCATACTATTGTTTTAATTCAAGTATTAGGTTGATAAATCAAAACATTATACAATGAATTATGTGCAATCAATATGGTAATTAAATAAAAGGTGTTTTTATTTATATTCATATGTTCTGAGACCATATTGTATTCGATTATTCTTGTGTTTCACTTTTCATGTTTTGACTTCCAAAACAACTAGGTTATTCAAACCATCCACTGTCGATCATATTTTGGAAGTAGGTATTGAGGCAAGACTGTCATGAATGGTTTTATAGTTTGTCTAGGACAAAGTAGCTTCAGTGTTCATGAGTACTCCTGGAATAAGATTCGAGCATTGGATTCAACCCACACTCATTCGGATCACTTCATGGTTTTATCACGCATGATCATGAGACAATAATATCTTATATTCTTCAAACAGAGACATGTGAGTTGTAGTTGCGAGTCGGTTGCACATTGACATATGTAAACACACCAGTAACTTGGATGTTATAAAACATATTGTTGTGTGTAATTTGATGAGTAAGTGCAAGCGAACATTTGGGTCGAAGTTTATCTGTTCCTTTTACCCCATGTGGATAAAATCGATATCTATGGACCCTTCGATGATTTAGTGATGACACTAGGCCTCGACTGATTTGATTTCTTCAATTAGTCGGTCGTCATAAATTGGAAATTGGGAAACAACAGATGGACAAAAAGAATCATTATAATCCATGTCTCAGTCCATATGATATCTAGAATGGAGGAATATATGATCCCTTATCTAATGGATGCGTTATTGACTAGGTCAGAGTTCGACAATGGATTTTAAGCGCTACGATTGCTAGTCGGGTTCGAGTCATGCTTGCAATAATAGTTATTAGACTTATCCAAGTGGGATACTATTGAATTAGGTGTCTAAGCCCATAACTATTATCAGTATGTACTTGACCTGAGAGTAGCATGGTCCATTTGCGTTGCATGGCACTAGAACAATCTGAAGGATGGATAATTGAGAAGAGGTTATTTATGGTTTATTAATATATTATAAGTTCTAATATATTACTATGAAATCATATTATTTAATTAGTATTGATCAGGAATTAATTTTGTGATCAAAAGCGACTAATTAAATATAAGGGGTTGATGTGGTAAATCATTCATTCTTATAAGGTGGGCTTATGATCCATAGTTCTTCATGTTGGGCTAAACCCATATGGTAACCCACAGATACTCCATGGAGGTTTTAAGCCATGGAGCATCAGGGATATGGAAAGTGATTAGGATTTGCATGGTCTAACCCTAGTTTTCCACACTATATAAGAACCCCTCTACCTCATGATATTGGTACTTAAGTAGCACTAAGGAGGCACTAGTGGAAACACAAGAGGGCTAGCTAATTTTATGAGTGCAACTGACCTCCTCTCAAGTTCCTCCATTGTTGGTGGTGTTGTATGATTCCATTTGAGGTGCAACACTTAGGGCACTAAGTTCTTAAAGGTCCAAGGCTTCCAACTACAACAAAAGTTATGTCATCTAACTTGTTTTAGTATCCAAGTATCAAAGTTTTGTATGCTAGTTAGGGTAATACCTTGGAAAATTCAAGTTTGCATGCATAATAGAGAAAACATAGATCCAATGTATTTAGGGTTGCATGCATAGCTTAGGAGTGTTAGAATGCTCAAAAGCCTTCAGGTCGAATAGATAATCATACCTCAGGAGTGTATAATGGTTCTTTCAATTAGCTTATTTAGCTCCCAGTAGTCGATACACATCCAGTGCGACTAAGCATTCTTCTTCACAAACAGGATTGGTGCTCCCATGGAGAACTACCAGTTCGAATGAACCCCTTATCTAACAGCTCCTGCATTTGTGTAAACAACTCCTAAATATTTGGAGGATCTAACTAATACGGTGCTTTGGCTATTGGAGCCGCACCCAGAACCAGGTCAATCCTAAACTTCACCTGCCTCTCCGGAGGCACCCTAGGCAAATCATCCGGGAACACATTCAGACATTCCTGAAAAATTGCACATCATCCACATTCTCCTTACCCTTTACTCGGGTATGCATAACACAGAACACATATCTGGAACATCCTGATGAAGATAGTGTTTGGCCCTAGCTGTTGAACATAGAATCGGCCCACGCTGAGCTCTCTCTCCATGAACTACTAACTCTCCCCCATTTGGGGTTCGAATACATACCAAATGATGCTCATAATCAATCACTACCCCTTTGGGGCTCAACCAGTCCATCCTTGTTCCCGCATAAAGGAATAGGAACTAAATCAATCGGATACTGCTCGCTAAAAATCTTCATAACACAACCATGAAGAACCATCGATACCCGGGCATATCAATCATCTACAATCTTAACCTCTAATGGAAAATCCAACTCGCCCAGAGCACCGACAAATCTCTTGCTAAGCGCAAGTGATACAAAAGATTGGGTATCCACCGAATCAAAAAATATCAACACAGAGATACCATTCACGACGAACGATCCTAAAATAAATCACACAAATAGAAGTAGGAAAATTAACATAAATAAAGAGATAAAGAGAAGATACATAGCCGTCACCACATCAGGTTTCGCACAAGCCTCCTCGGTTGTCAGCTGGAAAGACCTGCTCCACACCACAGGCACATCCACCTTGCCCTGGCAGCCATCTGTACTCTGAAGAGTCACCAGAACGGATGCTACCACTGCTCCCGTTGTTGTCAGGCTCGAGCAGTTGGCCTTCTTATGGCCCCTTTTATTGCAATGGAAGCAAAACAAGTTAGATACCGAGGTGGTGGTGGTATTAATAGAAATACAATCCCATCTAATAAGACCCATCCGACCGCACTTGAAGTAGCCAGAACCACCCCACCATGCATGCTGCATCATGCATCATTCCGCACTTGCCATAGTAGCTCCAACCCGGTTGGCCCCTCGACCTCGATTCAAATACCTTGATCCTCTTGCCCACACTCCCTAAGCCCTGATCCTCATCCAATTTCCTCTTCCTCTCCATCTCTAAATCTCTCTCTCTCTCTTTCTCTCTCTTTCTCTCTCTCTCTCTTTCTCTCTCTCTCTAACCCTTGCAATCATATCCTTTAGTGTCTTGCAACATGATCGGCTCATCTGCCACATACTGTAGAACTAACAGCTCCCTCTCAAGGAATATTGTGGTAATCTCATCCACTATCATAGTAGTTTGGCGAAGGTTCTGGAACTACCCCGCCAGCTAGTACGCCTCAACCACCGTTGCAAACTCAACTCGAAATATAGACACAAATCTTCCCATGTCATCCAATCAACTGCCGCATCACCTACTAAGCGCTAACCTCCTCCCACCAATATCAAGCTCTGTCCTTTAGAATATAGTAAACAAGTATGACATTTGCACCCTCAGGACAATTGTTGATGCGGAAGGCGTTAGCGACATCTTCTAACCATCGCCTACTCGAGATTAGGTCCTTCTCCCCAAACTAATACGGATCCCCGCATGCCCGGAACTCCATGAAAATCAACGAGCATGCCCCAATCAAAGCCACCATCTCAATATGGATAGAGCCCAAGCGCGAATCCAACACCTCCATGATACTCTCCTTGATCGTCCTGAAGATCACAGGAGTCTACTTGAGTATGATGTAGGTAATCTCAAATGAAATGAACTCCCACATCTGCTTATCCAACTGTCCAACTCAAGATCCCAAACGAGAGCCACTGCCAGAACCTCCTCATGTGGCCACCATACTAAAAATAGACCATGCAAACCATCAGAGAATACATACATACATACATACATACATATATATACATCGAGGAGTCTCACACCCTACAAGCTTCCCAATATCATCACAGCTTTGCTTGACTCGAGTATAGATCCTCTGGTTCCACTTGTATGGGCCCATACTACCTTCCACATCTCTCTGTACTTTCCTCAAGGATCACCCCAAATCCTCCAAGTCACTCCCTTATCCACACATACCATTCTCAACTACACAAGCCTCCAAGCACTAAATCTTTTCCTAGGTTTTCCTAGGGTAATCCCCACATCAGTCTTCACCATCAGCTATAGAAGGAACTCCCTCTAACATTGTCTAACTAGCTTACGAATACAATTACATATTACTGACACCGGATTGGTCTTCAAATGAATGGCCTTATACTACAACGGTTGGATACAAAACAAGAGTTGCGCAATAGAGCTAAACCTAACCTTATAAAATTACTTAGTGTCAATAATATGTAACTTAGCATATTCACTTACTATTTAGCTGAAGTTAGTGTGAATTTTTAAAAAGCCAAAGCATCCATCATTCAAGCATTGAGTAATCACAATAAGCATAACCTAACAGACCATCCAAGTCTACAAGCTCATACAATAGGCAGACTGTCACACCCCAAAACCAGAACGGCGGAAACGTCCTGGAGTGGATGACGTCATGTCAAGTATCACGACACATGCATTATAGTAATCAAAGTACAACAAAACATTGCATTAATAGTAATAGCTTTACATGATTTACATTACAAAGTATCAAAGTAACACAGGCAAATGTAATAAGTACAGCATGGTACTAAGCTATCTTCATCAACAGCTCCAGAGATGTACCTGTCTAATGCTGACCTGAGAATACAAGTTATTTGAAAACCGAGTATCAGCATTTTTACAAATGCTCGTGAGTTCAAAAGTATTTAGTGGCATTTTATCCAAATAACATTAATAAAAGTGGTAGTTTTCAAATATACAGTGAAATAGATTCCTTTTCAAAAAATCCTATATTTTCTATTTATAAAGCAGTCTTCTACCAAGACTGGTCAGAGTTATGTGGTAAAAAGGTAGTTTTTCCCTTAATCGCGATCGTTATCAAAATACAGAATTTGATTATTAAGAAAGCAGGAGAATTCAAGGAAATAACGTATGCCTCAGCAGTGAGGACTGCTGACTAAGGCAAAGGAATCATAGACTCCAGGAGAGTATCGGATGAACGACACGCCTGGCTCAGTCTAACAGAAAGAGACACACATCCCAGATGGTATCAAATGAAAAATACAGCTGGTAAGGTCCAAAGCAGAGAATACAGACCGCAGATAGTATCAACTGAAAGATACAACTTGCAAGGTCAAAAACAGTGTGACTCTAAGAATGAGTTACCAGCATACAGTATAAATTGCTAGTGAAATACCGTTACCTTAAGGCCATGAATTATAAGGCAACCTGGGATACTCCTAACCATACTAACCGACACTAGAGTACCAGACGCCCTACAAGAGTCTATAAAATATGATATTTGTCACCCCTTGGCTTGGTGGGCCGTGGACTCTAGCTAGCAGTCAGGGTGTAGGGGTGTCAATCCTATATAGTTCTTTACACACAATGTCCACTCTCCTTACAGGAGACTCTGGTTACCAACTAGACGACAGAGAAGGCTGTGTCCTAAAGATGCATCCCAATTAGTGGGTAGTGGGTTTCATATGTAAGCGTTGAACTAGAGGTAGAGACTCATAACTGGACTGACTAGAGCAAACCTATATGTTTATGCTCATATACATAACATATAACTAATGAATCAAACGACCTTCGGGCGGCCATCCGATCCCACCAGACCACATCTCAACGAAGAAAAAGAAATAGGGCGGACAAGCCTTCCTAAGTCCTTCAATCATTACTTATATGTATCTAAACAATCACAGACATACATCTAACTACGCTTGAGTGTGTAACAAATGGATTCATATCATGAAGTATAAGTGTACAGTGTGGAATAACCGATTCGTGAAGTATAAGCGTGCCAAATGTAAGTGTATCACGAAGTAGACACGACATCAAGTAAAGTAAGAGCGTATCGAGTATAAGTGAAGTAGAAGCGATACCAAGTATAAGTGAAGTAGAAGCGTATCACTAAGTAAGAGTGTGAATAAGTATAAGCGTCCAGCAGGTATAAGTGTATCACGAAGTGGAAACGTTATCAAGTATAAGTGTATCACGAAGTGGAAACGTTATCAAGTATAAGTGTATCACAAAGTGGGAACGTTATCAAGTATAAGTGTATCACGAAGTGGAAACGTTATCAAGTATCAGTGTATCACGAAGTGGAACCGTTATCAAGTATAAGTGTATCACGAAGTGGAAACGTTATCAAGTATAAGTGTATCACGAAGTGGAAATGTTATCAAGTATAAATGTATTACGAAGAGGAAGCGTTATCAAGTATAAGTGTATCACGAAGTGGAAGCGTTATCAAGTATGAGTGTATCACGAACTGGAAACGTTATCTAAACAGAAGTAATGCAGTGGTATCTTAACCAAGTAGAAGTATAAAAACATAGACGTAAACTTTGGAAAACTTTTATATATTAAGAAAATCACGACTTGGTATTCCTTTGTGAAATAAGTTTGATTTAAAACCTTTAGAAATTCTTTGGAAACCTTTCATAAATCAGTTTGAAATGAAACATTGAATAAACAGTATAAGTAAGAATTTTGAACAAGTGAAAACATTTCAGATAATCATTTATAGTCATCCTACTCGGTAAAACAGTTTATAGTGTGGTAAATCCTTGTGCATGCGGGTTATCATTCACATATGATTGACATGATAACTGGCATGTTTAACTTGTATCTCCCCCCTATAAAACGTATAAAAACATTTAAAAGGTTCATTCAGGGGTATGAACTCACCTGGTGTAAGTGGATCCGACAAAGGCGCCGGTTGGGTGCTCGGTGTCAAGTAAAGACTTGGACACACTTAGTGACCTATTTAACATGTGATAACATATGTTTACATACCATTAGTACATATAATACTAATTAAACAAGTATACGCACCCTAGAGAGCGGAAAACACTTTGGTTAAGTGTTTGGGGTGTCCCGGGTAACAACTAAGGGCTCAAATGGCTTAGGAATGGAGTTTACTCTCCAAGAGTAAACTCTATACTTAGAGTTTACGGCCCTGGGACAACTCCCATGAGTTTACGGCCGTAAACTCATGGCGAGTGGTTTCTAGGGTGTTTTAAGGCTTCAACTTGCTTGCGGAAATATTCTAGGACCAAATCCAAAAGGTATGAATGGGTTTAGGGTCTTTAAAGACACCATTAGGGAGTTTACGGCCCATGAACCACCCCT
Organism: Lactuca sativa; assembly: GCF_002870075.4. Lineage (NCBI taxonomy): Eukaryota > Viridiplantae > Streptophyta > Magnoliopsida > Asterales > Asteraceae > Lactuca > Lactuca sativa. The sequence goes on from NC_056626.2 coordinate 258,228,471, forward strand.
AAGGGAGTTCACGGCCGTGAACTCTTATATCTTGGGTTTATTGAAGTTTCAAGCCCTGATTACCCTCCTAGTAATTTATAATGAAGTATGAAGCCATTTGGGGAATTAAAATTATCATTTTAGCATGTTTTGGGGTGTTTACGGCCTTGACATATGTCTGGGCTGTAAACTCCTTTTAATCCCTTAAATCCTTGTGTTTGAATGATCTAAACCCGAAATAGCAAGCCCCTAATTCATGTATTAAGCCTAAGGGTGATTTGGGAGTGTGTTTGGGACATTTTGACAAGGTTTAGAGGTGTTTACGGCCTAAGCATGTGCTTGGGCCGTGAACTCTCTTTTATGCCCTAAATTGATTGTTATAAAAGAGTAAACACTCCTAGGGTAAATCCCCAATTGGTTCTTAGGCTCAATGGGACAAGTTCGGGTCTTTTTGGCCTCATTTAAGGTGTTTACGGCCTAAGGAGGATCTTAGGCCGTGAACTCCTTTTCAATAGCTTAAATGGTCAAATTCTAAGCTATAATCACGAGTTATATTGTTTAGAACAAGCTAGGGTAAGTGGACTTACGATTTGGAAGCGTTTGGTTGCGGATTCGAGTCGAAAACGAGTCTAGAGAGAGAGTATAGAGAGAGAGGGTGGAAAAGGTTCAAATGGGGTTTACTCCCCCCCCCCCCCCCCTTATATATGGGTGGGAGTTGGAGCTCAGTGGGAATCTACCCGATACTGTCGTTCAACGGGGCTTTTGGTGGCACCCGATTTAGTGGTCGTGATAATAAAACTAACTTTTTCCAATTAAATGGAAATGTTTAACACGTGTTTTTATTTATCTTACCACGACGTTAATGACATGTAATATAAGTAAATAAAATATTTATTTACTTGGCGACCCCTAATTAACGGAACGTTTATAAACTGGGATATTCCGTTAACGGTAACGGGGAAATGTAACGGAACAAACTTGGGTTGTCACACAGACAAAGGCATATCTCCTAGCATTCTATTATGCAATCCTAAGCAGATCCTTAGCCCTAATATAAAATACAATTCCCAGATTCACAATATAAAGCATAACTAAACATGTATGGGTCATTTGGGAAAACATAGTTGATCTCAGTGGATTACATGCACCACACGCCTGTCTTTATTAGAAAAACACTTTTTATAAAACATTTTCTATTTGTAAAATCAACCAAATCCTCAGTTTAAGTTTAGACACACCCAAGAGTATGCATGAATCTCTCAAACCAATGTTTTGATACCAACTTGTAACGTTCCAAAAAATAAGACTAAAATTTCAATTTTTTTAGATTAATAAAACCATTATCCAAAACAACATCATAGAAACCATAGAAAATCAGAGTCCATCAATAAACATCCAAGTACATCAAAGTAATACAAAATGTAAAACAATATGGTGTGTGCACCACAATCATCTCTGGCTCTTCCCCTTCTAAGTAGAAACACCTAAAACATAAAATCAAAACCATAAGTACAAAGCTTAGTGAGTTCTCCAAAATACAAAATAACATACATGTCAAACATATAATGGGCCCCGCTCGTCATTGGGCCCCACCCGGCATCGAACCCCGCTCGAAACAGATCTGTAATTCATTAGCCCCGCCTGGCGTCTGGCCCCGACGGTATACATATAACATATAAACACATGCATAAAAATCACAATGATAAATAGCATACACTATAATCATTAGGACCCGCCTAGTAAACGTATAAACACATAACACATGCAAGAGTCGCGCAGACAACTACCATCCTAAACATAACAAACCATCGGCCAACATTGGTGCTTTCGACCCACTAAACATAGTAAGGAAACTCATCTCAAGCTGCATAATCACTCAGATGAAATCTCAGTGTTACTAGTCTGCAAAATCCTTGCGCTAACAACATCAAATAATATCCAATTAATAGTTGTATCTAGACTCATAGTCAAGAATTTAATTTGCTTTTCCAATATCCATGGTGAAAGACTATTTTACCTTTTTTCTTACTTGGTCGATAACTATTGCCCAACCTATTTTCTCAAATGGCCTAATTTCCTAGATGGCATCCCAAGACCCAATAAGGCCCAACTTCCAAATTGGGCCAAAAATCATCATGGGCCCAATCCTAAGAAAAGTCGATAGTCTATTCATGACCCAAAGTCATAAATCCAATTGCCTAAACACTAAAACCCAAAATATGGCCCAAACGTAAGGAAGTTGATCTAAAGTCAAACAGTTGAGTATGTTGGGCGTACTCAAACTTATGCTTGGTGTAATCCAACCGGAGCTAGTACGATCAGCGTACAAGCTGATTACACCCCATGTACTTGGCAGACAGTCATCCCAAGTCATTAAGCACTTATTCGGTTAAGCCCGCATGCAACACTCTCATATCTGATTCAAGAAAATGAATTAACATGTAAAATTGGCAACTTTACCACCACGCATGACTTATTAAGACCTAAAACTCAAAAAGAGCCATATTAAGAACCCTAACACTTGCATGGACATAAATAACACATAAAGTTTGCATTTTTATGTTCAAGGGACCTCAAGTGAGCAAAGATCTAACATTCATCGCTTCTAGAGTAGACCATAACTTCATATATGACTTCAAAGACCCAAATATGCATAAATAACACCTTAAAAGGGATCTAGCATAAAGGACCATCAAGATGAGAGCTTTTAACCTCAAAATTCTTACTAAGGTGAAGATAACTATGGATATACATGCTCAAGCTAATCCCAAGCAACCTCCAAGTGTTCCTCTTCTTCTTTTTCACAATAAAACGCCAAAAAACTCACTTTCAAGCTTAAATCTTACCAAATACACTTAGGGTTTCGATATTAGGGAATAGGGTGACGAAGGTTGATCAATAGAATGTCCAAGACTGAGATATGTTAGTTAAATATGGCATAAACCCTAAAAATCGAGGTTTTCCTCTACACCACATAAGACATGGATACTCCTACATACGCCTCATGTACATACGTGATCCCATGATCCAGAAATGAGGTAGTACGCTAAGCGTACTCATAAAGTACCCCCCGCTTACTAGCTAGGGAATAAAATTGAAACAAGTTTGCATTAAGGACTTAAAAGGAAACATACTGAAACTCAAATGTGTACAATGTGACTCAGTGATTCTTATGTCGTGAGGTCGGTCCAATACAAAATCAATAACTGAATTGTCTATGTCGGGAGCGAGTTCCTAGAATCAGACCTGGTCAACTCTCATGAGATGACCATAGACTAGCCAAGATGTGAGACTTGATGTTAGGATTTTATCCAATAGATTTGACGTTATGGGTTGGCTCTATGGCCTAGTTTGACCATGGGATGGGTCCTAGGCATGAAAATGTCAAATGGCCATTTACCCCAACGAGGGTATGCTAGGGACCCCTAATTATGGAATTTCACCATAGTTTTTAATTAAGATTATTATCCGATATATTAATAAGATGAGCTTTATAATAGCAGCCTGAGTACAAGTTTTATCCTATTATCAACTAAGGTGAGTTTTCTCACTACATTGATGGGTCGAAGGCAATAATATCGACTCATTATAGGATGTAGATGTAGGATATCTGTGCTATGTAACTAATATTGTTATGAATTTATCTTATATGCATAGATCTAATAGGGACTTAGAGTTCTTATAGACTCAGGTTTGATATGGGTCTGGGGGTTGTTGCGGGACCCGACATAGCTATATGTTGTTTTATGGAGTCATTATGGACTCGGGGTTGATTCAGACCTAGGGGTTGATACGGAACCCACATGGCCATGTGTTGTTATACTCATGTGTTTTTTGTATGTGGTATTTTTGGGGGGAAATCACTAAGCTTTGTACTTACAATTATGTTTATGGTTTCAGGTACTTTCAGTACAAAATTGAAGGACCCATCGTGATGACAATGTTCACCCCCTCATGTTTTCTGCAATTATGATTTTTTTTTACTCTGATGTTTGGATAATTTGTATTTTGGATGTTTTGAGACATATGATGTATGAGATTAATGAATCTTGAAACTGAAATTTTTATCACTATTTTTGGATCGTTACAACAAGCATGCATTTTAATGTCTATAAACAAAGCCACTTTTCTAGTAATGTTTATTGTGAGTCATCACAACAAATATTAAGTCATTTCCTAAAGACTTAGCATAATACGTTGAGGTCTTCAAAAAAAGGCTGCATGCATAATATCTTCATGCTCTATCTTGTTACATTTTTACAAAATAAAATACAATTATTCTAAAACTAATCTATTGCATATAAAAACGAACAGATAAAATAATGCCTATTTATCAATAGCATCATCATATTAATAAATAAATCACAACAACAAATGTCCTAATGTTTTGTTTATACACAAAAGACATATTAAACATATAATAAAAACAACACTTTGGTTTTTCTAAGATAACTTTTATATAACCAAAATGCATGAAAAAATGGTTATATAAAAAATAAACACATATTTACAACAAGTTGCCAAAGAAAATAAATATTGATATTTCTTTAGCCAAGAGAAATCTCTTTTAAGTCCCATGCAAGGTAAGGTCAAAGCCTATTAAATAATGTTAAGTAATACACTACTTTAGGGCATGGGAGACAAGAGATGAAGGTTGACAAACAACCTCCATCCTCCATAAAAAGCTACGACCATATTAAAAGACAAAATTGTCTTCCATAATTTTTTAATCAAAAGTGTTGATAAGATAGTTAAGTCGTGGGTATCTAAAGTGTCTAAAACATTTCTACATGAGTAGGTAATCATACCATCATACATACTTATAAAGCTAGTATTTTTTTTCTTGAATCTCATGCATTTGAAACCCTATTTTTTAACTTTCTCAAACCACATTAATTTGAAACCCCCTTTTTAACCTAATGCAACTGAAAAGTTTTCTTAATTATGATTTAACACTCAAAAGTTTTATAACTTATATTATGTTTAATTAACATTTATTGAAAAGTTTACTATAAAAATGTTAATCTTTTGGGAAGACGTGCATGCAAATCATATACAATTTTCAAAAAGAAAACGAACTTAAAGGTTTTTGTGTTGGGTTAAGGTCTTATGACCACTTTTGGAGATATGCTATTATGTTAGAGCTTTTAATTTGTAAGTTTGTTATACTATTTTGTTTTTATATTTTCTTTATTTTTTTATTATTGTCATACAGTCACCGTATATTGTGGTTTAATGTTAATATATTGATTATATGTTATATAGGTTGATATCGAAAATATATAATTAAATATTTTAAATATGTTTTTTTTGTTTTCTAATTGTACGGTTTCAAAGAGATAATTAATTAAAACTTATATATATATATATATATATATATATATATATATATATATATATATATATATATATATATAATAGAGATCAAAACACTTCAGCTAAAATTCATTTAAAATTTAATATTTCAAATGCTTTTTAATAATGATTGTAAAAATTTCAATATGCATTACTTAATTGATTGATTAACAAAAATATTAATGTTTTGAAACTCCTAACTCTTATACTTATATTATTTAATTTTTTTAGTTAACTAAAATATTTTTCCTACATAAAGATAACATTTTTATGTTTGGTTACTCATATTTGTTTATGTAATTATAACCCAATGTGTACATAGAATGACTACTTCAATTTCACATTGGAATTGATACCACTAGAGATGTATGTTGTCTTTAACCAGTGGTAGGAGATCCACATACCATTTTTAATTATTTATATTAATGCTTGATAATATCTATTTTATATATAATCCTATTCACCTTAATATTTTAGGTACAAATTAAGGAAGATGATTCTCAGCGCACCAACATAAAGTCAAACATATGCCTTGCAAAATATGTAATAAAATTAAATATCATATTTACTGATCGACTTATTTTAAAACTTTTGATGGCATTTATATATAATGATATATTTTGTATGACTTCATTCTTAATTTCAATGTTTAATATTTGAAAGTCCATATATGAAACCCTGGATGTTTTGGGGTAATAATAGTGTAATACAAAGTTTATTAGTTCAATATTGTTAATTAATAGCTCATTAAAAACAACTTATTTTTTATTTTATCCAAAAAATATTATCGGACGTAAGAAAAATAGATTATATTAATTTTATACAAAAACTTATAATATATATTGGATATTATAAAAGTAAAAGTAAAGTTTATAAGGTATGGACTGTGACAACCCGAAATTTCAATTATTTACAAACCATATCAAATCAATAGAAGTTAGATCAGTTACAGAGAATTTCCAGACTTCTGGGTATAAGTTTGAGTATTTCAGGATTTACATTTAAGGAGATATCAGGAGAGTGGATGCACTAGAGTTTTGTGCAACACTGTTATTCCAAAACTCTATGATATTAGAGTACATTGGATGAATAAAAATATTTTCTTCCAAAAATCCCAGGAGTATATATAGGATTCTGAACCATATTTATTCATTAGTTACATTTCCAACTAGAGAAAAGCCGAATTCTCTGTCAAGGATCTTCGGACTTTCGTTCCGGAAAGTGAGTACTTCTATCTAATGTTGTTTTAAAGCTTCTTATATGCTTAATACACTAGAAATCATAGGAAAACACTAAGATCTGAGAGTTTACCGCCCAAGAACACCTTGGGGAGTAAACTCTTTTATAAGGGCCAAAGTATGCCCAATGTCCCTCCAAGCCTTGGAACTCAACCTAGAAACTACCATGACATGTTTAGACCCCAAAATCATTAAGAATCAAAGGCTAGAAGTGAGTTCACGGCCAAGGATGTTCTTCAGCCGTGAACTCCATTTTTAGGTGCGAAAACACCCTAAAAGCCTTCCTTAAGCCAAGAAACTAGTTTAGACATGTACCCTAATGAGTTTAGAATTAGCAAACACCGTTAGAACACCAAGAGTAAGGTGTTCACGGACCAAGAAGTTCCAGGGCGGTGAACTCCAAACAATAGTGCCAAAAGGTGCTATAAACTCTTCGAAAGCCTTGTACACTAGTATAGTTTAGTTCCTAGTTAAATTAGGGACTTGAAAACACCAAAACCACCCTCCAAACAGGGCCGTAAACTCCTAAAAGGAGTTATATAATGCCCTAAACTATTCCATAGACCAAGCCATTAAGTAGGAATGCTTCTTAGGGCCTTATAGAGCATCAAAAACAAATTTGTCACATAAGTATGAGCTTACGGCCGTAAACTCATGAGTTTACGACCGTAAACTCATTTAGTAGTGTCATTAGGGTCGTGAACTTCATACTCGAGTATTCCTTGAAACCTACACACAATAGCTTTCCCTACAAACACTTAGATGCAATCCTAGAGGCTAATAACACTTAATAAAGGTGTTTAGCATGTCCTATGGTGTCTTGACTCGTTTATTAGTTGTTTATAGACTAATTTGTTACATATATGTGATATTATATATTAACTAGGATCATAGAGTGTGTTCAAGACTTCACTTGACACCTAGCCATCCTACCCCTTCAGTTCATCCGTATCACCCACAACAGGTGAGTTCATACCCCTAATCAATGTTTTAACTGTTTTTAAATGTTTTATGCGGGGGGTACAAGTAGAATCATGCTAGTTACTATATAAATCACATGTGATTAGTAAGCAGCATTCAAATGATTGGCTACTCATTAGCCGTTTTACCAAACAGTTTGCTTCAAATGTTTTTCATAAGCACTTTATATGATTAAAACGCCTTATTAAACTATACATTTTACTCTGTATGTTTCATTTCAAACTCATTTACAATTTTTTTTCAAACAAATGTTTCCTTATACTTAAACTGTTTTATCAAACCCATGCTTCAAACCCGTTTTATAGATTTACATCAAGTCGATCTTTTCTTAGATAATAATTATGTTTAAAGGTTTTACAAAACTTATTTTATGCTTTTATATTATCAATTGCATGCCTATATATGTATAGTTATATAAGAAATGTTTAAAAGACTTAGGAAGGCTATCTACCCTATTTCCTTTTCGCGCTTGAGATATGATCTGGTGGGACATCGGGTATCCGTCCGAAAGTTGTTTAAATATTAGTTATATATCATATGTACATATATAGTCATAAAGGTTCTTCCAGTTCATCCAATACCCTTGGGTAGTAAGGGTATACATCCATGTTCATACATACCAGTTATATTACTAATAAGCTACCATATGGGTAGTTTAGGAAGATACTAATACGTTTACTAGAACAATAAGTCACACAAAGAGTCAGTTCATACATGATTCATAATACATAGTGATGAGAAACAAACATAATACTTAGTGCTGAGAAACAAACATAATACATAGTGATGAGAAACAAACATAATACTTAGTGATGAGAAACAAACATAATACTTAGTGAGGAAAAACAAACATAATACTTAGTGATGATGTGACAACCCGAAAATTTCCATTCTGAACAAACCATATCAATCCAATAGAAGTTAGAACAGTTCCAGTGAAATTCCAGACTTTGAATATACGTTTGGCAGTTTTTCAGGATTAACACTTAAGGAGACATCAGGAGAGTAGATGCATTAGGGTTTTGTGCAACACTGTTATTCCAATACTCTAGGATAGTAGAGTTCATTCCGGGAATAAAAATATTTTTTGCCAAAAATATCTCAGAACTATAAATACAATTCTGAACCAAATTCATTCATTATTCGCATTTCCAACTAGCGAAAAGCCATTTTCTCTCTCACGGATCTTCGGATTTTTATCCCAAATCGTGAGTACACTTCTCTAGTTGTCTTATAATGCTTATTATGTGCTAAATAAATTAGATTACATATGAATTCTGTGAGATTCAGGAGTTTACCGCCCAAGAACGTTCTTGGAGAGTAAACTCAAAAATTAGGCTTAAATGCTACCTAGTCTTTTCCCCATGATAAATAACGAACTTAGGCTTCTTTATAAATGTATTTGGGACTAGAAAACAATCCAAAACCCCAAGATTTGGGAGTTTACCGCCCAAGAACACTTGGGGGGTAAACTCCATTTTAAGGGCCAAAAGTGTCCCAATGCCCATCAAAGCCATGGAACTCGAACTAGAACCTACCATTGCATGTATTAGACAACAAATCAATTAAGATTCATGGCTAGAAGTGAGTTCACGGCCAAGAGAGTTCTTGGGCCGTGAACTCCATTTTTAGGTGCCAAAACCCCCTAAAAACCTTCCTTAAGCCAAGAGAGTAATTTAGACAAGTACCCTAATGTGTTTAGGACTAGCTAACACACTTAGAACACCAAGAGTAAGGTGTTCACAGCCTAAAAGGTTCTCGGGCCGTGAACTCCATAAAATGGTGCCAAATAGTGCCATAAACTCTTCTAAAGCCAAGTACAAAAGCCAAGTTTAGTTCCTAGTTAATTTAGAGACTTGAAAACACCATAAACACCCTCCCAAGGGAGTTTACGGCCGTAAACTCCAAGGGAATATGGTCCCAGGGCCGTAAACTCCTAAAAGGAGTTATATTATGCCCTAAACTCTTCCATAGACCAAGCCATTAAGTAGAAATGCTTATTGGGGCCTTATAGAGTATCAAACATCAAATGGACACACAAGTATGAGTTCACGGCCGTAAACTCATGAGTTTACGACCGTAAACTCATTTAGTGGTGTCTTTAGGGTAGTGAACTCCCTTATGGAGTTTTCCTTGAGCCCTACACACAATAGCTTCCCCTACAAACACTTAGATGTAATCCTAGAGGCTAATAACACTTGATAAAGGTGTTTAGCATGTCCTAGGGTGTCTTGACTTGTTTATTAGTTGTTTATAGACTAATTTGTTACATATATGTGAAATTATATGTTAACTAGGATCATAGAGTGTGTTCAAGACTTCACTTGACACCTAGCAGTCCTACCTCTTCAGTTCATCCATATCACCCACAACAGGTGAGTTCATACCCCTTAACCAATGTTTTTAAATGTTTTATGGGGTGATACAAGTAGAATTATGCTAATTATTATATCAATCAAATGTGATTAATAAGCAGCACTTAAATGATTGGCTACTCATTAGTTGTTTTACCAAACAGTTTCCTTCAAATGTTTTTCAAAAACACTTTATGTGTTTAAAAACTCCTCATTACACTGTACATTTTACTCTGTATATTACATTTCAAACTTATTTACAATTGTGTTTCAAACAAATGTTCTTTATACTAAACTGTTTTATCAAACCCATGCCTTCAAAACCATTTTATAGATCGACATCAAGTTGATCTTTTCTTAGAAAATATTCATGTTCAAAGGTTTTACAAATCTTATTTTTCGCTTTTATATTATAAATTGCATGCCTCTATATGTATAGTTATATAAGAAATGTTTAAAAGACTTAGGAAGGCTATCCACCCTATTTCCTTTTCGCGCTTGAGATGTGGTCTGGTGGGATATAGGGTACTCGTCCGAAGGTCGTTTAAATATTAGTTATATAACATATGTACATATATAGTCATAAAGGCCCTTCCAGTTCATCCCATGCCCTTGGGTAGCAAGGGTATACATCCTTGTCCATACGTACCAGTTAGATTACTAGTAAACTACCATTGGGGTGGTTTAGGAAGATACTAGAGCTATTACTTGAATGCGATATCATACAATGAGTCAGTTCATTCATGAGTCAACATTTTATAGAACATTACAGTACATTACTATACTTGCTATATAGAGAGAGAACACACATTACAGCTAGCACACGTAGAACATTACAGTACATTACTATACTTGCTAGATAGAGAGAGAACACATATTACAGCTAGCACACGTAGAACATTACACTACATTACTATACTATTACATGATCACACTTACATAAGTACAATTACATGATCACACTTACATGAGTACGCTTACATATACATAGAACAGACGTCACTAGGTGCTATAGCATGGAATCAGTTCCGGATCTAACTATATCGATGAATCACAACGCAATTATGATCGTTATATCGAGTATACATGATCATAGTAATCTGGATGCTCTTGGCTCCCATATATGCAGGGGTCGTGGGTAGGTCCCAAAATCCCTTTGATAGGGGAGCGTATAGTCTGGGATCTAGACATCACATTATACCTTATCCCTCAAATAAGGCAGTTGAGTACCGATGTAGTTATTTATATCAAATACTACAATACTTAGAAGAATTACCCTAGACTTAAGGTAATTGGTACGGTTGTAGTTCGGTGCTACACCATAGTACTATTTCATTTTTCCCATTACATTCACTTCGTGAATATTCACACGACGCACAGTAATGTAGCAAACTATATTTTGGTTAATGATAGTCAGAGTTGGGAAAATGCACATTCTTACTAGAGACACACACAGAGACACTAGATGCCTTGGAAGAAGGCTACATAAAGATCAGTTAAGTCTTGGTAGAAGACTCCCTGTTATAATAGTAGGAATCATAAGGATTCCTAGAGTTTATCAAACGTTTACAGTTGTTTTACATACATTTTCAATGCTTACGATTTATATACATTTTCAATACTTACGATTTACATACATTTTCAATACTTACGATTTATATACATTTTCAATACTTACAAATTCTTACATACAAATTAAGACACTAAAATACTTATGATCTCACCAGCCCCAAAGCTGATACTCGCTTTCAAAATTACTTGTATCCTCAGGTCATCATAGACAGGTACCGATGCAAGGATTAGGGAAGATGGAGCTTGTTCAAGATTCATCTTTCATTTTGATTTATGCTTTAGTGTTTATCAAAATTTGACAGAACACACTTGTATAATAATTATATTATTAATGCAATGGATGATGTTGTTGCTTGTTTACTACTTTACATTGTTGTGATACTGTACATGACGTCCTCCGCCGCAGAACGTTTCCGCCGTTCTTGGTTGTGGGGTGTGACAGATTGGTATCAGAGCATTGTTTATAGTGAATTAAGTATATCAACCCATAAAAGATATACTAACTATAAATACATAAGGGATAAAAAAATACTCTGAGCAAGAGTTTATATTTTAAATAATAAAATATTTAAGTAAGTATACGTGCCTGCATTCATACTAAAATCAATGTCACTAGGACAGTACAAAAGAATTACGATTGTTCGGCAACACAAGTGGGCTTAGAGACATATGGTCAAAACTGGGAAGATATAGCCTGATCACCTATATTATTCGAAGGTTGACTAGCATGTGCCTAAGTTTAATTGTGTGGTTGCAACAATGCTAAAATCTTACCAACCCTACAACAATGAGAACGGTAGAACATAACATTAAACTTAAAATATTATAGGAGTATTTGGTGTTACTATAAGTACGTTATACTTGAGAACTAAAACGGGATCTTCATTACTAAGTTGATAGTTTCTAAGTGGATACACTAAGGATATATGTCATTAGGATGTTATAGACTTAGAATCTGTGAAATTTTACTTCACCCCGATTCTGTGTGAATTTGGAGTTAAGATCACTTATTCGAAGGCCTATCCTGTTTCGATTACATATAACTGGTATGCACTTCACAAATAGCGATGTAACTGATGAAGATCTTCTAAATAATTATATAGATAGTTCGTCTAATAATTATTTTCTTACCCCAATTCTTGCATAGATAACATGGCTGGACTCCATCCCCACGGCAACCCGTACCTCCCAAATGAGGTCATTGCTGGTTGGTTTGGAGAAGAACCAGAGAATGATCATCCTATCACTTTGAATGATCACCATGATGAAAACCCTTCAAACGATGCTAATTCTGAACCAGAGGTTGAGAACCTACCCCAAGCAGCTCCCTTTCTAATTCCTAACCCTCGTCCGGCTTTTCATGGCCCGACGCCTGAGTGGGTGGAATGTTTAGAAACATGGAGCCAAGGACAAGATCAGCCCATGCCATTTAAGGGCGACCGAAGCTTTTACGACTTGAGCAATGGGGGCTCAGCAGATAGAATCTTGCCAATCTTGGTCCACAGAGTGTCCCAAAATGAGATTCAAGGCAGGACAGCCCTACATAAGATCACCGAAGTTGTCGCCGATGCGAGAATGCATACCCTCCGCACCATTCGTCTAGAAAATGCTCGCGAGAGATCAGAGAGAAACCATGAAATCCTGCTGCAAGCACTGGCTGAATCACGAGCCGAAGTCATAGAGCTCCGAGTACACCAGAGGCTGTACGAAAGACACCTACTTGATGTAGAACGTCAACTGGCTGAACTGAGAGTTCACCTGAGGGATCACCGTCGTCAGTAGTAGATTCTTTACCTTACTTCCCTTGTTAGAAAGTAATCGTTTTCTGTCTTTGCCCGATGTGGCATTTTCTATGAAATTACATTGTACTGTAAGTACTTTTGGTTAGGTTTTCATGCTGTTAAGAACTATATTCTCTAGATATGATGTATGACCTTTTGCAAGGTCATTTTCCCAAACTTTTACGTCATGAATATCAAAGATATTGACAGTCGGCTAACTTCTGTGTCATTTCCTTTATTCAAGTATTCTCATCATACTCTCATTAGAGTCTATCTGAAGCCTTCTTTAGTCAAGTCATTGGACTATAGCAAGTTAGATCTGGAGACATTTCCAAGTCTCTTTCAGTGGTTGGGTCTTGTATTTTCACCAACCCACGATACCTCGGCTTGAACGACAAACGTCTTGAGACCATTCTACGAACTTACTTCTACTCATTACTAGGACTGCATCATAGGGATGTAGGTCAAACCTTCGCGACCATACTTCTATTTCCGTGTTAGGACTGCATCATAGGGATGTAGGTCAAACTTTCGAGAACATACTCTTACTCTTTGATTGAACAATCGCCGTACACCTAGGGTCAACCAGAATCGGTCACAAATTCCTCATCTTTCGTATTACAGAATCATGTCGTCATCCGGAAACAATTAGTCAGACAACGAAACCTCTACCTTTCCTATGGACGCCGCTACCTTTCAAACCGCAGTTACAACTGCCGTGATGGCTGCCGTGACAATTGTCCTTGCGCACCGTAGCGCTATCAGCACAAGCAATGCTGATGTTGGGATTGAAGATTCCAATCGTAGTATCAATCCAAGAAGTCGCCAAATAGTAACAGTTACAGGCTCGCAAAGCCGAAAGACAGAGAACAAGAAACGAAAGTGTCTAGCCCAGAAAGAACGCAAGAAATCCCAAAGGCTGGCTATGCAACAGCAACAAGTGGAAACCCCTGCCATCCTAGTACCGAGCAGACCATACGAGGGAAAACTCCCGAAGTGTGATAAGTGTAGTTTCCATCATCATGGGGCTTGCCATGAGATGTGGTGTTGCAATTGCCTAAGACTAGGGCACCATGCTCGTGGCTGTGGAGCACCGGCACGACCCATCACTCAAGTCCCTTTCATCGGGACTAACCCTACACACGAGAGTAGTTACAAAGCCGAACACTTTAGGAAGCAATTTCCAAGGTGGAGTAATGAGGAAGGCACTCGTGTCCATATAACACTGGCTAAACACCTCACTTCCACCACCAATATTGGTCCACATATGTCACCAATGCGGTGAAATTGGACACTTCAAGAAAGATTGCCCGATAGCAAAGAACTCGGGTGCTGATGGGAAGATTCTCAGGATCACAGCTGCAGGAGAGCCTACGCTGGAACCCTCGTTAATGTAACTTAGGCGTGTTGTTGTAACAGACTTATAAACTATTCAGAACTAGTGCAACTAGAGTCTTACCTTTTGCGAGATCCTGTCTGTATAGGGATTCTCGTGATGCGTATACTTGTCTTTTGTAGTATATCTTATTCGCAGAAATAGTCTTGTGGTAAATCTAAAGTACTGTAACTCTGTTCATGGTTTCATGGTTGTGTTTTGTCTGTAAACGTCTTATGTTCAAATCTAATGTCTTTAAGTTTCAGTATGACTCCGACATTATCATACGACTCGATTCGATTTTATCCTCACAAAAACAGCTTCATACGTACATCTATTTCTTCTAGATCACTTTTCCAGCGAAGCCGTCATATCAGAACACCAAAGTACTCATGCCAGGAGTACCTCTTAGTTATTTTCTTTCCGAAGAAATCCCCGAAGTACCACTCATGCAGTACGTCAAGTTCAATCCAAGGATTTATACGATTGATCTATCACTGAGGAATGTATGCATAAGAGTGATATATAATCAAGGTTCTACAGGTTTAGAATTGATGATTCCACTTTAACTTCTTTTTCCCCGATGGGATGTGAGATTAAAGAAGAATCAGTTATTCGACCACCTTTTCAATCTTAATTATATAGGACTCGTACACACGAAATTGTGATTGTGAAAACATGTATGAATTCTAATATGAACTTCAGGATGGAGAACTGCCTAAGTATACGAGTAATCGCATCATCATCTGAACCAACTTAGAACCCAGTATGACTCCCGTAAACGGATCGCCCTACAGCTTAAACACCTACGGAGACACAAGAACAGCCCAGACAACTTAACGAACTACACAGAAATAGAATTAGAAGACTAGGCTTGTCACCCTGGAGAACCCCGGTCATATTCTTCCAGAGATCGACGGATTGCATCGTATGTACCTCGGATATCGAGGACTCCGTCAAGATTTTCATTAGAAATCATTTTCTCTGCCTGGCATAGATGAAATGGTTGAGCAAACGCAAGGAAAGAATTACTTTCAGAAATGGATCTGAGATCCGAATATCACCGGTCCGAGTGTTAGGGAAGGATGTCCGGAAGACTATCTTCCGAACTCGATGCGGACACTTCGAGTCCGTAGTGATACTCTTCGTATATGACCAATACGCTCATAGTTTTCATGAACTAAATGAGTAGGGTACGTCTTTCTTACTTGGATCAGTTCGTCATTTCTCCATGTAATGACTTACTTATCTACCCTCGAAGTAAGAAGAAACCCATGGAAACATTTCCTTCAGAGGAACTTTTTGCGAAGTTCTCTAGGCACGAGTTTTGAAATTGAAGAGTTAAATTCCTATGACACACTGTTAGTGATGGGGGAAATTTTGAGCACTTTTACAATTTGTCAAAACCGTTGAGAATTTGTCGACACCAGAGACACCGACAGTCGTTCGCCAAACTCTAGGTCTTACAGACCTACTGTCATAGTTCATTCAGAACTCCTCGCAAGTAATAGAAACCTTTACGACCATGACCCAGCAAGGGGTGGCCCTTGACTGGGAAGTTAAACAAAGAAAAAGAAACCTTGGAGAATCCAAGTGAGTGTCCAAGTTCTTTAGGAGAATTCACTCTGGGAATGGCTTAATACGCTTCGTACCGCGTGGAAAGCTAAATCCAATATAGTTAGGACCCCCAAGATTCTTATCAGAATCGGTCCTGTGCCTCGCACAAACTAGACCTACTCCGCGAACTCAGTAACATACATTCTACTCTTTTCATCTCGATCGTGAAACCATACATTTACGTTAGGACTCTTGTAAGTCCACTCGTCGAGATCCTCGCCTTCGTATTAGAATCATAGTGACCCTCGACCGAGAGGTCAAGCGGACGAAGCTACGCCGTCGCCAGTTAG
Source organism: Lactuca sativa (assembly GCF_002870075.4). Taxonomy (NCBI): domain Eukaryota; kingdom Viridiplantae; phylum Streptophyta; class Magnoliopsida; order Asterales; family Asteraceae; genus Lactuca; species Lactuca sativa. The sequence goes on from NC_056626.2 coordinate 258,245,013, forward strand.
TGAAGGTTCGTTTGAATGCCAACCGAGAACCCGATTTCACTTAGGTGCGCTAGAACCAATCGATTAGGAAGTTTCCACCTCACGACTCGATCATTCGTACCTACTTCCTTGCCTAAATTCTAATTTCAGGACGAAATTCCCTTCAACAGGGGGATGATGTGACAACCCGAAAATTTCCATTCTGAACAAACCATATCAATCCAATAGAAGTCAGAACAGTTCCAGTGAAATTCCAGACTTCGAATATACGTTTGGCAGTTTTTCAGGATTTACACTTAAGGAGATATCAGGAGAGTGGATGCACTAGGGTTTTGTGCAACACTGTTATTCCAATACTCTAGGATAGTAGATTTCATTCTGGGAATAAAAATATTTTCTGCCAAAAATATCTCAGGACTATAAATAAAATTCTGAACCAAATTCATTCATTATTCGCATTTCCAACTAGCGAAAAGCCATTTTCTCTCTCATGGATCTTCGGGTTTTTATCCCAAATAGTGAGTACACTTCTCTAGTTGTCATATAATGCTTATTATGTGCTTAATAACTTAGATTACATATCAAATCTGTGAGATTCGGGAGTTTACCGCCCAAGAACGTTCTTGGAGAGTAAACTCCAAAATGAGGCTTAAATGCTACCTAGTCTTTTCCCCATGATAAGTAACAAACTTAGGCTTATTTATAAATGTATTTGGGACTAGAAAACAATCCAAAACCCCAAGATTTGGGAGTTTACCGCCCAAGAACACTTGGGGAGTAAACTCCATTTTAAGGGCCAAAAGTGTCCCAATGCCCCTCAAAGCCATCGAACTCGAACTAGAACCTACCATTGCATGTTTTAGACCACAAATCAATTAAGATTCATGGCTAGAAGTGAGTTCATGGCCAAGAGAGTTCTTGGGCCGTGAACTCCATTTTTAGGTGCCAAAACCCCCTAAAAACCTTCCTTAAGCCAAGAGAGTAATTTAGACAAGTACCCTAATGTGTTTAGGACTAGCTAACACACTTAGAACACCAAGAGTAAGGTGTTCACGGCATAAAAGGTTCTAGGGCCGTGAACTCCATAAAATGGTGCCAAATGGTGCCATAAACTCTTCTAAAGCCAAGTACAAAAGCCTAGTTTAGTTCCTAGTTAATTTAGAGACTTGAAAACACCATAAACACCCTCCCAAGGGAGTTTACGGCCGTAAACTCCAAGGGAATATGGTCCCAGGGCCGTAAACTCCTAAAAGGAGTTATATTATGCCCTAAATTCTTCCATAGACCAAGCCATTAAGTAGAAATGCTTATTAGGGCCTTATAGAGTATCAAACATCAAATGGACACACAAGTATGAGTTCACAGTCGTAAACTCATGAGTTTACGACCGTAAACTCATCTAGTGGTGTCTTTAGGGTAGTGAACTCCCTTATGGAGTTTTCCTTGAGCCCTATACACAATAGCTTCCCCTACAAACACTTAGATGCAATCCTAGAGGCTAATAACACTTGATAAAGGTGTTTAGCATGTCCTAGGGTGTCTTGACTTGTTTATTAGTTGTTTATAGACTAATTTGTTACATATATGTGAAATTATATATTAACTAGGATCATAGAGTGTGTTCAAGACTTCACTTGACACCTAGCGGTCCTATCTCTTCAGTTCATCCGTATCACCCACAACAGGTGAGTTCATACCCCTTAATCAATTTTTTTAAATGATTTTAAATGTTTTATGGGGGGATACAAGTAGAATTATGCTAATTATTATATCAATCAGAAGTGATTAATAAGCAGCACTCAAATGATTGGCTACTCATTAGCCGTTTTACCAAACAGTTTCCTTCAAATGTTTTTCATAAATACTTTATGTGTTTAAAAACTCCTTATTACACTGTACATTTTACTCTGTATATTACATTTCAAACTTATTTACAATTGTGTTTCAAACAAATGTTCTTTATACTAAACTGTTTTATCAAACCCATGCCTTCAAAATTATTTTATAAATCGACATCAAGTTGATCTTTTCTTAGAAAATATTTATGTTCAAAGGTTTTACAAATCCTATTTTATGCTTTTATATTATAAATTGCATGCCTCTATATGTATAGTTATATAAGAAATGTTTAAAAGACTTAGGAAGGCTATCCACCCTATTTCCTTTTCGCGCTTGAGATGTGGTCTGGCGGGATATAGGGTAGTCGTCCGCAGGTCGTTTAAATATTAGTTATATAACATATGTACATATATAGTCATAAAGTCCCTTCCGGTTCATCCCATGCCCTTGGGTAGCAAGGGTATACATCCATGTCCATACGTACCAGTTAGATTACTAGTAAACTACCATTGGGGTGGTTTAGGAAGATACTAGAGCTATTACTAGAACGCGATATCATATAATGAGTCTGTTTATTCATGAGTCAACATTTTCTAGAACATTACACTACATTACTATACTTGCTAGATAGAGAGAGAACACACATTACAGCTAGCACACATAGAACATTACAGTACATTACTATACTTGCTAGATAGAGAGAGAACTTATATTACAGCTAGCACACGTAGAACATTACAGTACATTACTATACTATTACATGATCACACTTACATAAGTACAATTACATGATCACACTTACATGAGTACGCTTACATATACATAGAACAGACGTCACTAGGTGCTATAGCATGGAATCAGTTCCGGATCTAACTATATCGATGAATCACAATGCAATTATGATTGTTATATCGAGTATACATGATCATAGTAATGTGGATGCTCTTGGCTTGCATATATGCAGGGGTCGTGGGTAGGTCCCAAAATCCCTTTGATAGGGGAGCGTATAGTCTGGGATCTAGACATCACATTATACCTTATCCCTCAAATAAGGCAGTTGAGTACCGATGTAGTTATTTATATCAAATACTACAATACTTAGAAGAATTACCCTAGACTTAAGGTAATTGGTACGGTTGTAGTTCGGTGCTACACCATAGTACTATTTCATTTTTCCCATTACATTCACTTCGTGAATATTCACACGACGCACAGTAATGTAGCAAACTATATTTTGGTTAATGCTAGTCAGACTTGGGAAAATACACATTCTTACTAGAGACACACATAGAGACACTAGATGCCTTGGAAGAAGGCTACATAAAGATCAGTTAAGTCTTGGTAGAAGACTCCCTGTTATAATAGTAGGAATCATAAGGATTCCTAGAGTTTATCAAACGTTTACAGTTGTTTTACATACATTTTCAATGCTTACGATTTATATACATTTTCAATACTTACGATTTACATACATTTTCAATACTTATGATTTACATACATTTTCAATACTTACAAATTCTTACATACAAATTAAGACACTAAAATACTTATGATCTCACCAGCTCTAAAGCTGATACTCGCTTTCAAAATTACTTGTATCCTCAAGTCATCATAGACAGGTACCGATGCAAGGATTAGGGAACATGGAGCTTGTTCAAGACTCATCTTTCATTTTGATTTATGCTTTAGTGTTTATCAAAATTTGACAGAACACACTTGTATAATAATTGTATTATTAATGCAATGGATGATGTTGTTGCTTGTTTACTACTTTACATTGTTGTGATACTGTACATGAAGTCCTCTGCCCCAGAACGTTTCTGCCGTTCTTGGTTTTAGGGTGTGACAGATGAGAAACAAACATAATACATAGTGATGAGAAACAAACATACAGGCTAGACAAAGGAAGAACACACAATATAGCTAGCACATACATTACATATACATTACATTCCGTTATGTGAGCCATTAAACGGGTCATGACAGTACATGTCATGACCGTTTTTGTATCCAGAATCTCCTTAATCGGGGAGGGTATGAGTTTGCATATAGATCTATACTGGATTGACTATCCTACACCTTGTTGTTCGCTACAGTGGGACTTGCAAGTCTACGGGTGCCAAATGTCATTTCTTACGGCGTCTTACATCGTCGTTTGACTAGATTCGGTAGCAGGATACATGTCGATCACATGTTACTTTAAATTACATTAGATTTAAGGTAGTTAGTACGGTTGTAGTTAGATACTACACCATAGTACTGTTTCATTTTCCCTTTACATTCACTTCGTGAACATTTACACGATGCACGGTGATGTAGAAACCATATTTTTGGTTAATGATAGTCAGATTTGGGAAAATACACACTCTTACAAGAGACCCACACACAGACACTGGATGCCTTGGTAGCAAGATACGATTAGTAGGAAACATAGGGCTTCCTAGGATCATGCAAAACATTTTCATACTTACAGTTCATATACATTTTCAATACTTACAGTTCATATATATACAAATACTTCTATACAAATTAAGACACTAAAATACTTATGATCTCACCAGCTTTAAATTTGACACTCTCTTTCAAAATAACTTGTATCCTCAGGTCAACCATGGACAGGTACCGATGCAAGGTCCAGAGAAGATGGTGCTCGTTCAAGACTCATCTTTCTTTTTGATTTATACTTTAGTGTATATTATATATTGACAGAACACACTTGTATTAAAATTATATTATTAATGCAATGGATGATGTTGTTGCTTGTTTACTACTTTTCATTGTTGTGATACTGTACATGACGTCCTCCGCTCCAGAACGTTTTCGTCGTTCATGGTTTTGGGGTGTGACATTGACTATATTAGATAATATCAAAATATAAATTGATGGATTTTTATGTTATTTGATAATTCGGTTAATACCCAAAACATGACTAAAAACGTAAATTTCAACATATTTCAATTTTTTCCCATAATTATTTTAACAACTTAAATGATTTTTTGCGCAACACGCGAGGTTACGCTTAATATGATATAATCACTAGTTTGTTGTTTCTTTTCTTATTATTTTCATAAAACAATAATTATTCTCTAATTAAATACAGAATTGAATTTATTTATTGATAATAAAATTCTTAATCAATATTCAATAATACCAACTTATTAAGGTGTGACTTTATATCATTAGTAATATCACTCCATAATAATTTTTGGATATATAGATCCAACATTAGCAATGTATGTAATTAAATTTTTTTTCTTTTCAAGTTGTGCATGCGTAAGATTTGCATAAACGTATGCTAGAGAAAAGTCGGCAATTTATGGTGAATCGACTGAAAAGAATGTGGACAAAAATAGGTGTTATTCCAAATATGATTGATGCAATTCTTACAAATTAAGATTTACAATAAATAATAAAAAATAATCATGAACCAAGAAAGAATAGTGGTAAAAGTTACAGTAGCGAGATATTGTAATGTCACATTTTATTATATTAGTTTTGGACCATCTTTATATTATATTATATTTAAGTTGTCTTTGGATTCTTGTATAAATTTGGATTTATATATTAAATCATGTAATTTAAAAGATAAGAACAGTAGTGATGCAAATATGCTAATTTCTTAGCAAATAGATAAGATATTAATGGTGAATAACTGTGTGGATATGATATGCGATGCAAGCTAGCGTTATAAGGCTGGAGGGAGTGATGTCATCAAAACCACACTCTCTTCTCCGCCACATTAGCACAACGTCATTTTTACCACACAAGTGTGGTGTCTTCACACACCAAGGGACTGGTGCCAAACTTTTATTTTAGTTTATTTCATTTTTGTTTAACTATTTTAATTTAACAAAACTTTTTTTAATAAAAAACATAATTTTAAAAAAATAATATTTTATTAATTAAAAATACAAATACCATACATTACTTAACTTTAAAAAAAATCTAAAATTTTAGAAAATCAAATAAGAAAAATAAAACCTACAACTTAAAAAAAAAAAAAAAAAAAAAAAAACACCAAAGAATTAAAAACTTGAAAAAAAAAAACTTAAAAAATAAAAAAATAAAAACTAGAAATTAGCCACGATTTACGTAACGTGTTTTCACTTTCTCCTTCATAGCCAAAATAACGTGAAGCTCGTCTCCGGTCATATTCTATGTGTCCATCGCTAGTATTCGCATCTCGCTCTCCTTTTGTTTCCGAAGTTCTCTTTCAGAAGCAGTTTACAAAATCTTGTCCATTCTGTCTTTTATACTCTCTATGTTAGCCCCCATTTCTTTCAACTCATCTGAATACGACGCTTTGCATTTGCCGTTTCCTTTGCTTTTTGCTTTGTCTCTTTCCATTGGTCGAGAAGATGGTGAAACTAGAACAGGTTCATCTTTGTTCAGATCAAATTGAACACGAGCATCTGATGTAGTGTGGTCGGACTCAGATGTTCTGTTGCGTTTGGAGCCACTGTCGATATACTCGTCAGATGTTTTGCTACTCAGCCATTTCTTGTTACCTTTCAAAAAATTCCAAACTTCAAGAAACTTGAAAGCCTTCAGATTTTCTTTTTGATACACTTTCAATGCTTTCTTCAAAACCACTTAATCGCTTTCTCCACTTTTCTATTGAAGTTTCATGTTGTTCCACAAATCATTAAACAACATGATTTCCTTGTTCGTCTTCCCCTATTTGGCGTACATTTGATGTTTTGTACGGTATTTTCCACGGTTCATTCCTTTAAGGAACCTATGCAAAATGTGAATCCAAAAGCGGTCATGTTTTTTGTCTTTTCAAACCGTTGCATCTTCTGAAATATGGATCCAAGATTGTGCCAAAACCAATACTTCGAGAGGTTCCCAACATTTAGCCTCCGCCTTCTCTTTTCTTTTAGTTGCTGCTCGAGTGGGCTGAGTTTAACTAACGAATTCCGGTTCGGAATCAGAAATGACTGTTTCGAGTTGAGACAAAAAAATCAAATAGATTAAAATATGGGTTGGTTTGTGGTAGTGTTTGTTGTAGTGGTGGTGTTTGTGGTAGTGGTTGCGATGGTCGTTGTGGAAAATACGGAAGAATACCGACATAGTGATAATATGGAGGTGAAAAAACCGGTTGATCAAATGAAAGTATTGGGATGGTGGTGTTTCTAACTGGTGTTTTTTTTTACTGGGCCTTTTGGAAGAAGACATTTTTCAAAAAAAATGTTGGAGGAAAACAGTAAAGATTTTGGTTTAGGTTGTCTAAAAACTTTGTAAATAATGGTAATATATATATATATATATATATATATATATATATATATATATATATATATATATATATATATAATTTAGTAAATTCTAATGTGAATGTTAAATATGTGATTGTTCATATATTCGACAATGAATAATGTCATAAAGTTGTACATACAAAATTTTAATGTGAATATTATTGTGTGATTGTTCGTATATTTGTTGATGAATAATGTCATATCGTTGTATATACAAAATTCATAGTAAAATAGTAATATAAAATAGTATTGTCACGTTCTCACATTAAATAATGTTCTCATTTGAACTTAACTCTCTCTCTCTCTCTCTCTCTCTCTCTCTCTCTCTCTATATATATATATATATATATATATATATATATATATATATATATATATATATATATGGAGTAAAGGTAAAAAAAAAATTACACCAAATCAAGGACTGTTCAACGATCAAAAAAGGAGTCAAAGCCAGAAGCCAATCAGAGGACACTGTTGTTTTTAGGCGCAATGGGGCCAAGACCGCACGAGACCTTACCCTGAGGGAGGTGTTTGTGGTTGATGTGGCACAATCACGGTTCCAAACGGCACTCCACACCCATTAGCCTAATTTTATAACATAAAATGGAGCAAGTAAAACGCCAAAGTGTCAGTGACGAAAGAGTAAAGAGTGGTAATAAGTACATGCAACATTAGCAACAGATAATGCAATGGAACGGCCACAAATACTATCATAAATACTAAACACTTACCAAAGGGGGTTCTCTACATTTTATTTTTACTTGTTAAATATAATATTCATCCTAACCTAAACCTTAAAAAAATAGTTTACAGGAGACCGTTTATGCACTAATTAAATTATAAGGGTAAATTATTCAAAATTATATTTAAACTAATTTGTAACATACTCAAATTAAATTCATAATTTCCTTAAAGCATCAACGTGTCAATGAAAGAGTGTAGAATGATAACAAGTACAAGCAACATTAGCAACAAACAATATGATGAAAGATTCTATCACTCAAGGGTTTTATGTCATAAACATTTTATTTTATTTTCACTTGTTAAACATAACATCCTACCTAAACCCTAAACGTAAACTTTCGAATGTAGTTTAAATGATAATATTTCTACGCCAACTATTCTATAAGGGTAAATTAATAAGGTTATATTTTAAACAAAGTTGTAACATATACTCAAAATAAATTTAGCAATTATGAATTTAGTGTAGCTACCAAAAAAGAGCATTAATTGTGTTTTTCTTTTTAATGAAATATAAAAGAATTTTATTAGTAGAAGGATATGATTAGTAGGAAACATAGGGCTTCCTAGGATCATGCAAAACATTTTGATACTTACAGTTCATATACATTTTCAATACTTACAGTTCATATACATACAAATACTTCCATACAAATTGAGACACTAAAGTACTTATGATCTCACCAGCTTTAAAGTTGATACTCTCTTTCAAAATAATTTGTATCTTCAGGTCAACCATAGACAGGTACCGATGCAAGGTCCAGAGAAGATGGTGCTCGTTCAAGACTCATCTTTCTTTTTGATTTATACTTTAGTATATATTATATATTGACAAAACACAATTGTATTAAAATTATATTATTAATGCAATGGATGGTGTTGTTGCTTGTTTACTACTTTTCATTGTTGTGATATTGTACATGACGTCCTCCGCTCCAGAACGTTTTCGTTGTTCATGGTTTTGGGGTGTGACATTGACTATATTAGATAATATCAAAATATAAATTGATGGATTTTTATGTTATTTGATAATTCGGTTAATACCCAAAACATGACTAAAAACGTAAATTTCAACATATTTCAATTTTTTCCCATAATTATTTTATCAACTTAAATGATTTTTTGCGCAACACGCGAGGTTACACTTAATATGATATAATCACTAGTTTGTTGTTTATTTTCTTATTATTTTCATAAAACAATAATTATTCTCTAATTAAATACAGAGTTGAATTTATTTATTGATAATAAAATTCTTAATCAATATTCAACAATACCAACTTATTAAGGTGTGACTTTATATCATTAGTAATATCACTCCATAATAATTTTTGGATATATAGATCCAACATTAGCAATGTATGTAATTAAATTTTTTTTCTTTTCACGTTGTGCATGCGTAAGATTTGCATAAACGTATGCTAGAGAAAAGTCTGGCAATTTATGGTGAATCGACTGAAAAGAATGTGGACAAAAATAGGTGTTATTCCAAATATGATTGATGCAATTCTTACAAATTAAGATTTACAATAAATAATAAAAAATAATCATGAACCAAGAAAGAATAGTGGTAAAAGTTACAGTAGCGAGATATTGTAATGTCACATTTTATTATATTAGTTTTGGACCATCTTTATATTATATTATATTTAAGTTGTCTTTGGATTCTTGTATAAATTTGGATTTATATATTCAATCATGTAATTTAAAAGATATGAACAGTAGTGATGCAAATATGCTAATTTCTTAGTAAATAGATAAGATATTAATGGTGAATAACTGTGTGGATATGATATGCGATGCAAACTAACGTTATAAGGCTGGAGGGAGTGATGTCATTAAAACCACACTTTTTTCTCCGCCACATAAGCACAACGTCATTTTTACCACACAAGTGTGGTTTCTTCACACACCAAGGGACTGTGCCAAACTTTTATTTTAGTTTATTTCATTTTTGTTTAACTATTTTAATTTAACAAAACTTTTTTTAATAAAAAACATAATTTTAAAAAGATAATATTTTATTAATTAAAAATACAAATACCATACATTACTTAACTTTAAAAAAAAATCTAAAATTTTAGAAAATCAAATAAGAAAAATAAAACATACAACTTAAAAAAAAAAAAAAAAAAAAAAAAAAAAAAAAAAAAAACACCAAAGAATTAAAAACTTGAAAAAAAAAACTAAAAAAATAAAAAAATAAAAACTAGAAATTAGCCATGATTTACGTAACGTGTTTTCACTTTCTCCTTCATAGCCAAAATAACGTGAAGCTCGTCTCCGGTCATATTCTATGTGTCCATCACTAGTATTCGCATCTCGCTCTCCCTTTGTTTCCGAAGTTCTCTTTCAGAAGCAGTTTACAAAATCTTGTCTATTCTGTCTTTTATACTCTTCATGTTAGCCCCCATTTCTTTCAACTCATCTGAATCCGACGCTTTGCATTTGCCGTTTCCTTTGCTTTTTGCTTTGTCTCTTCCCATTGGTCGAGAAGATGGTGAAACTAGAACAGGTTCATCTTTGTTCAGATCAAATTGAACACGAGCATCTGATGTAGTGTGGTCGGACTCAGATGTTCTGTTACGTTTGGAGCCACTGTCGATGGACAGGTACCGATTCAAGGTCCAGAGAAGATGGTGCTCGTTCAAGACTCATCTTTCTTTTTGATTTATACTTTAGTGTATATTATATATTGACAGAACACACTTGTATTAAAATTATATTGTTAATGCAATGGATGATGTTGTTGCTTGTTTACTACTTTTCATTGTTGTGATACTGTACATGACGTCCTCCGCTCCAGAACGTTTTCGTCGTTCATGGTTTTGGGGTGTGACATGGACTATATTAGATAATATCAAAATATAAATTGATGGATTTTTATATTATTTGATAATTCGGTTAATACCCAAAACATGACTAAAAACGTAAATTTCAACATATTTCAATTTTTTCCCATAACTATTTTAACAACTTAAATGATTTTTTGCGCAACACGCGAGGTTACGCTTAATATGATATAATCACTAGTTTGTTGTTTCTTTTCTTATTATTTTCATAAAACAATAATTATTCTCTAATTAAATACAGAGTTGAATTTATTTATTGATAATAAAATTCTTAATCAATATTCAATAATACCAACTTATTAAAGTGTGACTTTATATCATTAGTAATATTACTCCATAATAATTTTTGGATATATAGATCCTACATTAGCAATGTATGTAATTAAATTTTTTTTCTTTTCAAGTTGTGCATGCGTAAGATTTGCATAAACGTATGCTAGAGAAAAGTCGGCAATTTATGGTGAATCGACTGGAAAGAATGTGGACAAAAATAGGTGTTATTCCAAATATGATTGATGCAATTCTTACAAATTAAGATTTACAATAAATAATAATAAATAATCATGAACCAAGAAAGAATAGTGGTAAAAGTTACAGTAGCGAGATATTGTAATGTCACATTTTATTATATTAGTTTTGGACCATCTTTATATTATATTATATTTAAGTTGTCTTTGGATTCTTGTATAAATTTGGATTTATATATTCAATCATGTAATTTAAAAGATAAGAACAGTAGTGATGCAAATATGCTAATTTCTTAGTAAATAGATAAGATATTAATGGTGAATAACTGTGTGGATATGATATGCGATGCAAACTAGCGTTACAAGGCTGGAGGGAGTGATGCCATCAAAACCACACTTTCTTCTCCGCCACATTAGCACAACGTCATTTTTACCACACAAGTGTGGTGTCTTCACACACCAAGGGACTGGTGCCAAACTTTTATTTTAGTTTATTTCATTTTTGTTTAACTATTTTAATTTAACAAAACTTTTTTTAATAAAAAACATAATTTTAAAAAGATAATATTTTATTAATTAAAAATACAAATACCATACATTACTTAACTTTAAAAAAAATCTAAAATTTTAGAAAATCAAATAAGAAAAATAAAACCTACAACTTAAAAAAAAAAAAAAAAAAAAAAAAAAAAAAAAAAGTAACACGAAAGAATTAGAAACTTGAAAAAAAAAACTTAAAAAATAAAAAAATAAAAACTAGAAATTAGCCACGATTTACGTAACGTGTTTTCACTTTCTCCTTCATAGCCAAAATAACGTGAAGCTCGTCTACGGTCATATTCTATGTGTCCATCGCTAGTATTTGCATCTCGCTCTCCCTTTGTTTCCGAAGTTCTCTTTCAGAAGCAGTTTACAAAATCTTGTCCATTCTGTCTTTTATACTCTCTATGTTAGCCCCCATTTCTTTCAACTCATCTGAATACGACGCTTTGCATTTGCCGTTTCCTTTGCTTTTTGCTTTGTCTCTTTCCATTGGTCGAGAAGATGGTGAAACTAGAACAGGTTCATCTTTGTTCAGATCAAATTGAACACGAGCATCTGATGTAGTGTGGTCAGACTCAGATGTTCTGTTGCGTTTGGAGCCACTGTCGATATACTCGTCTGATGTTTTGCTACTCAGCCATTTCTTGTTACCTTTCAAAAAATTCCAAACTTCAAGAAACTTGAAAGCCTTCAGATTTTCTTTTTGATACACTTTCAATGCTTTCTTCAAAACCACTTAATCGTTTTCTCCACTTTTGTCACACCCCAAAACCACGAACGGCGGAAACGTTTAGGGGTGGAGGACGTCGTGTAAAGTATCACAACAGTGTAATATAATAAACAAGCAACAACATCATCCATTGCATTATAAGTAAAGTTTAATACATGTGTGTTCTTTCATTGTAATAAGACACCAAAAATATACAATCAAAAATAAAAGACGAGACTTGTCTGCTCCGTCTTCTCAAAACCTGGCCTCCGTACCTGTCTACTGATGACCTGAGAATACAAGTTATTTTGAAAGCGAGTATCAGCTTTAAAGCTGGTGAATTCATAAGTATATAAGTGTCATTGCTTTGTTTGTGAAAATCTGTTTTGAAAGCCATGTAAACCTTTTAAATGAAAATGTTGAGGTAAGTATGAAATCCCTAGAAAAACCCTTATTTTCTATAAGTATGAAATGTAGTCTTCTACCAAGACCCGAATGTTCTGTACGTATGAAGTGTAGTCTTCTACCAAGACCCGAATGTTTTGTAAAATGATAGTTTTCCCTTAGTATTGACTAGTACTAAAAGTGCTTAGTCTAACTCATCGATTATGTGAATGTATCACAAAATAAAGTAAACAGGAAAAATGTACTACTGTAAGTGTTGTCACTGGGTACTAGGACTAACACAACATCGCATTAAGCGAAATATGTAACCTAATGAACATCCGAAGATTGTCCAAAAAAAGTATTAATGTAAGTGTCATCGCTGGGTACTAGGAGTAACACAATCATCGCAATAAGCGAAAAGTATAACCTAATGAACATCCGAAGATTGTCCAATTGTCCTCTGTAGTAGCAGCAGGTGGGTGGAAGGGTTAGTCCCAATCGATCTACCTAATATAAATAGTAACCTTAGACATCCGTAGATGGTCATCGACCACCGGTGCTAATCAGTGGGGTTCGGAATGGTAAGTCCCGCCTAGCTATCCCATTGAACCGATATAGGAAAGACAATTTACACAGTAAGTACTAATAAATCATCATCGTAGTTCTAAGTACAAGTATCCAGGTAAGTGAATACAGGATAATGCACCTATGTAAAAGTGTTACTGTATGGTATTTATGTATGTGTGTCCATGTAACAGGTAAGTATATGTAAACATATTCATGTATCAGGTAAACATCTGTAAGTACTCATGTATCAGGTAAGGTACTAGTATAGACTCATGAATGAACTGACTCTTATATGATTCCTTGTAATAGAAGTAATGTTTGATATCTTCAAATTATCCCTATGATAATTTACTGTAATATAACTGGTTGATCATATAGGTTTGTACACTCTTACTACTCAAGGGTGTGGGAAACTAAATGAAAGATGTAAGCTATAACATCAATACATATATAAGAATATAAGTGTATATGCATAGTTTAGTTCAAGAATGAAAAATGGTTTTTGTAAGGCATCTTATGGGTTTTGAACAATAATTAACAATGAATTGATGTCATTTTAATAAACATTTCAAAGGTAAAACATTTGGTAACAATGTGTTTTTAAGATGTAAAACCATTTCATGCATCATATTTTGTAGCATGTGAAATATGTTAAATGATAAACACAGTTATAAAATACATATCAATGATTAAATAACATGTTTGTTTCTACTTGTATCCCCCCCCCCCCCATTAAAGCATATAAAATCATTTAAAATATTGATTAGGGGTATGAACTCACCTGTAGTTGGTGATTTGGATGAATTGAACGGTATAGGATGGCTAGGTGTCAAGCGAGGACTTGTGCACACACTACGATCCTAATGAACATATAATCACACATATATGCACTCAATTAGACTCAAAAGACTAATTGATAATGTTTAAGACATCCTAGACATAGTTAACACTTTATATAAGTGTTTTAAGCCGTAAGGATTTCATCTAAGCTATTGTGGGACAGGGTATTTGTGTTTAGGGTTTCCAAAGGACCCTATATGAGAGTTTACTCTCCATAAACCATCACACATGGAGTTTACGGTTGTAAACTCTTGAGTTTACGGCCGTAAACTCCCAAACATGTGTGTTTGGTGTGTTTTGAAGTCCCAAATGCTTTCTAGAATTATCCTAACTTAGTGGCTAAGTCCTTGGAAGGGTTTAAGGTCTAGAAGTACTCCAAATAGGAGTTTACGGCCTCAAGGCCATTCCCCTTGGAGTTTACGGGCGTAAACTCCCTTGGGGTGTTGTTTTTGTTGCTTTCAAGCCTCTTACACTTGTGGGATATGTTCTAGACTTTTATTCCTAGCATATGAAGGCATTAGGCACACCTTATTGCCCTTTTTAGGAGTTTACGGCCCAAGAACCATGTCTTGGCCGTAAACTCACTTGGTTAAGTGATTTTGATGTGGTTTGGTCCTTCCATTAAGTGTGTAACAATTTCTTGTGAAGGCCTAGGGCTTTAGGTGTCATGAAAAACACCCTTTTGTCCATTTATATGGAGTTTACGGCCTAAGATACACTTGGGCCGTAAACTCACATTTGTTTGTGTCTTTTGATGTGTTTAAGACCTTATACTACTTGGGAAAATAGCCTAGATACAAGCCATAAGTCCTTAAGTCCTCAAATCACCATTTTGTGTTTGATTTTTGGAGTTTACGGCCTAGGATTATCTAGGGCCGTAAACTCCCAAACTTGGGTGGATTAGGCTTGTTTTCTTGTCCCTAACATGCATACATAAAGAGTCTAAGGCCTTATCATAACACAAGTTTCGGTTTTTGGCTTCGTTTTGGTATAAAAACCCGAAGATCCGTCAGAGAAAAAATGGCTTTTCTCTAGTTGGAAATGTGAATAATGAATAAATTTGGTTCAGAAAACTATTTATAGTCCTGAAATATTTTGGCAGAAAATATTTTTATTCCAGAAATGATCTCTAATATAATAGAGTGTTGGAATAATAGTGTTGCACAAAACCTTAGTGCACCCACTCTCCTGATATTTCCTGAAGTGTAAACCTTGAATTACTCAAACTTATGCGAAAAAGCCTGAAAATTAACAGTGACACTATAACTTCTATTGAAGTGATATAGATTGTACATAATGGAAATTTCGGGTTGTCACAACTTTTCTATTAAAGTTTCATGTTGTTCCACAAATCATTAAACAACATGATTTCCTTGTTCGTCTTCCCCCATTTGGTGTACATTTGATGTTTTGTACGGTATTCTCCATGGTTCATTCCTTTAAGGAACCTATGTAAAATGTGAATCCAAAAGCGGTCATGTTTTTGGTCTTTTCCAACCGTTGCATCTTCTGAAATATGGATCTAAGATTGTGCCAAAACTAATACTTCGAGAGGTTCCCAACATTTAGCCTCCGCCTTCTCTTTTCTTTTAGTTGCTGCTCGAGTGGGCTGAGTTTAAATAACGAATTCCGGTTCGGAATCAGAAACGACTGTTTCAGGTTGAGACAAAAAAATCAAATGGATTAAAATATGGGTTGATTTGTGGTAGTGTTTATTGTAGTGGTGGTGTTTGTGGTAGTGGTTGCGATGGTCGTTGTGGAAAATATGGAAGAATACCGACATAGTGATAATATGGAGGTGAAGAAACCGGTTGATCAAATGAAGGTATTGGGATGGTGGTGTTTCTAACTGGTGTTTTTTTTTTGCTGGGCCTTTTGGAAGTAGACATTTTTCAAAAAAAATGTTGGAGGAAAAGTGTAAAGATTTTGGTTTAGGTTGTCTAAAAACTTTGTAAATAATGGTAATATATATATATATATATATATATATATATATATATATATATATATATATATATATATATATATAATTTTTATAGTAGAATAGCAATATAAAATTGAATATATTCATATTATAATTACTGGGTCTTTTGGAAGAAGACATTTTTCAAAAAAAATATTGGAGGAAAAGAGTAAAGATTTTTGTTTAGCTTGTGTAAAAACTTTGAAAATAACGGTAATATATATATATATATATATATATATATATATATATATATATATATATATATATAAAAATAATAATAATAATAATAATAATTTAGTAAATTCTAATGTGAATGTTAAATATATGATTGTTCATATATTCGACAATGAATAATGTCATAAACTTGTACATACAAAATTTTAATGTGAATATTATTGTGTTATTGTTCGTATATTTGTTGATAAATAATGTCATATTGTTGTATATACAAAATTCATAGTAAAATAGTAATATAAAATAGTATTGTGACGTTCTCACATTAAATAATGTTCTCATTTGAACTTAACTCTCTCTCTCTCTCTCTCTCTCTCTCTCTCTCTGTATATATATATATATATATATATATATATATATATATATATATATATATATATATATATATATATGGAGTAAAGGTAAAAAAAATTACACCAAATCAAGGACTGTTCAACGATCAAAAAAGGAGTCAAAGCCAAAAGCCAATCAGAGGACACTGTTGTTTTTAGGCGCAATGGGGCCAAGACCGTACAAGACCTTACCCTGAGGGCGGTGTTTGCGATTGATGTGGCACAATCACGGTTCCAAACGGCACTCCACACCCATTAGCCTAATTTTATAACATAAAATGGAGCAAGTAAAACGCCAAAGTGTCAGTGACGAAAAAGTAAAGAGTGGTAATAAGTACATGCAACATTAGCAACAGATAATGCAATGGAACGACCACAAATACTATCACAAATACTAAACACTTACCAAAGGGGGTTCTCTACATTTTATTTTTACTTGTTAAATATAATATTCATCCTAACCTAACCCTTAAAAAAAATAGTTTACAGGAGACCTTTTATGCACTACTTAAATTATAAGGGTAAATTATCAAAAATTATATTTAAACTAATTTGTAACATACTCAAATTAAATTTATAATTTCCTTAAAGCATCAACGTGTCAATGAAAGAGTGTAGAATGATAACAAGTACAAGCAACATTAGCAACAAACAATATGATAAAAGATTCTATCACTCAAGGGTTTTTTGTCATAAACATTTTATTTTCACTTGTTAAACATAACATCCTACCAAAACCCTAAACGTAAACTTTCGAATGTAGTTTAAATGATAATATTTCTACGCCAATTATTCTATAAGGGTAAATTAATAAGGTTATATTTTAAACAAAGTTGTAACATATATACAAAATAAATTTAGCAATTATGAATTTAGTGTAGCTACCTAAAAAGAGCATTAATTGTGTTTTTCTTTTTAATGAAATATAAAAGAATTTTATCGGTATTTTACTGAAATTAAAAAAAAAACAAATAATATTTTTTTTCGTGTATTATTAGATTCATATGATTTAGATACGTAAATGAATAAATCAAAGTTTAATTTTACTGAAATACTTTTTACCAAAAATATTTTAGAAATGAAAAATAAAAATATACTTGTAATCATATATAAATATATTTGAAAATATAAAATAAATAAAATACAATATAATGATAAAAAATCTAATATTTATAATAATTAATTAACAAAACACCATGTATCAAAGAATAAATTGCATTTGTAATTATAAAAGAATCAAGAATAATGACTGACATTTTTTATTTATGATTACGACTCGAGTGACACAAATGCAATCTATGAAATGAATTTTTTTTCTAGTAGCGTGTAAGATTTGCACAAAAGTATCCAAGTGACAATTCTGACAATTTATGGAGAATTGATTGAATAAAAAATATGGACAAAAATTAGTGCTATTCCAAATATGATTAATGCAATTCATATAAGTTAAAACCAACGAAAAACACTAGTAATGAACCAATAACGAAGAGTGATACAAGTTAAATTAGCGAGATATTTTCATTTTTTTGTCATTGTATCATGTTTTATAATATTATCATTGGACCATCCTTGTATTATATTATATTTAAGTTCTCTTTGTATTCTTGTATAAATTTGTATCTATATATCTAATCTTACTATAGATAGCATGATAACAATATGGATGCAAATGTGCCAATTTTCTCAGTAAATAGAGAAGAAATTAATGGTGGAAAACTATCAGTATACAATATGCAATGGCAAACTAACATTATAATTTATCGCAAAAAATGCACAAAAAATAGAATACCAAAGTGTGAATGACAGAGAAGAGATTGGTAACAAGTACAAGTTGCATTAGCGACGGACAATATGATGGAAGACTGTCACAAATATTGAACGCTGACCTAAGGTGGTTCTCTATGATAAACATTTTACTTTTACTTGTTAAATATAACATTCCTACCTAAATCTTAAAAAGTATTTTGTAAGAGAACATTTCTGCACCAAATAATTTATAAGAGTAAAATAATAAAAATATATTTAAACTAAGCTGTAACATACTCAAAATAAATTAATAATTTCATTAAATTTAGCGATAATAAATTTAATGTCGTTACAAAAAAAAAGGATAAGGTTTAATGTTTTATTATTCTAAAAATGAAAATTTTTATGGTATTTTTTTGGGAAGTTACAACTCTCTAATTAAATAGAAGAGGTGAATTTATTTATTAATAATAAAATTTTTAATAGATATTCAATAAGTACCAACTTGATTAAGGTGTGACCTATATGATCATATGTCATTAGTGATATCATTCCATAATGATTCTTGGGCTTATAGTGTAACAACCCGAAATTTCATATCACTTCTTGTAACTCAAATTGTAATCCAATTCGATCAACCCAACGCCGTTTCCAAATCCGTTTCCGATTTCGTCGTTAAATTAAGTCATTAACATATATCGACCTAAAATGACTTAATGGGTGTCTTAATGCCATTTGAAATCATTCTAACACCCCATAATAGTTATCGGAATAATTCTACAATCGACCATATCGGGTTACGGCAACTTGGTCGGGTGCGACCAAAAGCCCCACCTAACGCCGGTATCGGGTAGAATTCCGTCGTTGTCCAGTTCCCGAGCACTATATAAAGGACTCAAAGCTTCCATTTGAAGCTTTTGGCCATCTTTCCTTAATCACTCTTCAACCTCTCTCCTCATCCATAATCAAAGGTCCAAAAACAAAGATTTAAGGCTCCAAATCAAAGAGTTAACATCCCTAACTTGTTATCTAACCTCTTTAGCCTTCAAATTGATGTTTAATTTGAGATTTAGGACCTGGAACATGTGTTTACGGCCAAGGATCAAGCTTGGGCCGTAAACACTTAAAAATGGGGTTTTTAAGCCAATTAACCCTTCCAAATCATTGTTGGGACTTAGATACTACTTTGAGACTTACAAATCGGGACTTGAAACATTTAAAACATGAATTTTGAAGGACAAAAGAGAGTTTACGGCCAAGGCATGTGCTTGGGCCGTAAACTCCTCAAACATAGGGAGTAAACACCTTTTCACATGTTAGAATGCCTTGAAACTCAACCAATAGCCTTGGAATAAATCATAGAACCATCTAAAAATAGTTTGGAGACCATAAACATATCAAAATACCACATATAAGAGTTTACGGCCATAGAACATACTCCAAGGCCGTAAACTCCTATTTATATGTCAAATGATGCCTTTAAACCATCCCAAACCTTGGAAAACTAACTAGAATCACATGTGATTGTCCTATGCACCTCAAATTAATTTTGGTTTAAGTTTGGGGGAGTTTACGGCCGTAAACTCCATGTTTACAGCCATGAACTCCAATAAATGGGGTATAAATCCAAACAAATTAATCCAAGGCATTTTAGAAGTTTATTCCAACATTCCATTGTCCATTTAAGCCATTTTAGCACTCAAAATCACCCAAATATGAGTTCACGGCCGTGAACTCATGTGTATATGGGTTTCATGGCTGTAAACTCCATAAAATGTTTACTCTTGGGGAGTAAACTCAAATACCAAGTCCCTAGTGCCATTACACGTCCGAAGATGTCACCCGGGTCACTCCAAACGCTCGTTTTGAGGTGTTTAACCTCGTTGGAGTGTAATGTTCCATATAATTAGTGATTGTAAATCTAATTGGATATATATGGACATTATTACATTTTACATAGGGACATCGCGAGTAATCAAGCCCCAAACCGTCTAGTGTCTGAAACCGTCACATTCCCGAGTCTGGTGAGTTTATACCCCTACCCTTTTTCACTGTTTTCAGGGGGAACACAAGCAAAGTAAAAGGGTTTCTTGTACTCAAAAACTTGTTTTCGTGTGTGTATTTCACATTTTATATGCTTTTAATACTGATTGATACAATTGATAACCATTCGAACATGCAGATCACGTAAACATTTATTTGTGAAATCGGTTTTATAAACTGTTATGTTTCATATATTTCACAAATGGTTTTTTACATTTTATCAGTTAAAAGCATAACATTAGAACACATAAACAATATAACATGTACGCTGTTTGTCCTCGGTAACACTCCACAGAGATACGCGAGTGGAGGACTATCATATTATTACTAGTAAATTTGTTATTCTTGTATGATTGGAGACACGTCCTTGGCGAACACTCCACAGAGATACGCGATTGGAGGACAACACCCGTAACCAGAATCTCTGGGATTTAGAGAGCGTGACTTGAGTGTATAGATCTATACAGGGCTGACTACCCCACACCTGGCTGCTAGCTACAGCCGAACCGAAATGGTTCAAGGGTGACGAAAGTCATAAGGATGTGGACTACTTATTGCCACAGGTTCAGTCTATAGTATGGTTATGGAACTCATAATTAGGATAACAGAGATTTACTTATAGTAATAATGAATAACTTTATACACTTCACAAGATATCCAGGTTTCGGAATACATCTTTTACATTGATAACCAACAGTCAGGAAAGTATGAGACTTTCCTAGGAAACCTTGTACATAACCAGGTCTAACCATAATACATCTTTTACATCTTTTACAAAAGGTAACCAACAATCAGGAGGGTATGGGACTTTCCTGGGGATACATTTACATAACTAGATAAGTGTAACAAACTAGATAACCTTACATCTTTGACAAATGGTAACATACAATCAGGAAGGTATGGGACTTTCCTGGGGATCCATTGGTACATAACCAGAACAGTATAACAAAACAGATAACCTAAATGTACATTTTCACAATGGTAAACATGTTTTCGGTGTGCAACTTTACTTTACATAATGTGAAACAACAACTAACCTTTTTAAGAAAATGTGAGATTTTCTTGGCGTGTGTTACATTTTCAGAAACAGAAAGGAAACATGGACATTTTCACAAAACAAAAACCACTTATGAACTCACCAGCGTTATGTTGATTTTCAAACCGCTTGTGTTCTCAGGTCAACGTTAGAACAGGTACCGAAGATTCTTTTTGCCCGATGTCGGAGTGCTCAGAAGACCCGTTTCATTTTGTTCATATATATATACTATGTATCACAACTATACAACTTTACTTTTGAAACAATTGTAAAACTTTCCTATATGTAATGTAATGGTTGTTCTACTTTACTTACTATGTACATTGGATTTAATACTCAACATGGAGTCAACCCCGAAAATGTTTCCGCCTTCGGTTTTCGGGGTGTGACAGATTGGTATTAGAGCCCTTTTTTATAGTGAATAAAGTATACCAAACCTTACATGGTATAAAACTATAAACACTAAAGGGCCTAAGTGCTCTGAAATAAAAGTATTTTCAAACTATAAGTATTTTCAAAAGTATACAAGTATACCGAACCGTCGAGATCCGTAACTACAAGTAGAACAAAAAATAAGTAAATGGAGGTTGTGTACTGCAGTTAAACTTGGGCAGTTATGTAGTCATGTCTAGGATCAATATAGCCTGGCCAACTATATTCATTCGAGACACGACCAACATGTGTTTGGGAGTAACTGTGGTATGTGGCATGCCAAAAACTTACCCTAATACCACAAACATCAAGCCAGAGTCATAGCGAATCATGAAATACTATGGGAGTATTTCTCGAGCCAATTCTTTGTAAGAATTCTCGTTCACGTATAGATCCTCGATCATTCCATTAGCGATAGTTTACCTGCTTCGATTATTCCTTCCTGCTTTATCGCTTATTTGGAATAAATATCTGTCATATCTCTCGATTCAATTCAGAGGACTTATCATCCTCTCTTTCTTGATATTATTAGATCAAGATGCCTCCCAGAAAGAGACCCAGCTCAAAGACCCCTCCTTAAATTGATCCCGTGTTATTCCATACAGCTGTTACCGCCGCGGTGGTAGCTGCCATGTCCCAATTGAACACCGGTGGTTCCAGTGGTTCGGGAGGTGGTACTCAAGATCAAGAAAGCAATCATGGACACCGAAAGGAGGGTTCCTATAAGGATTTCATGAATGCAAAACCAACATCCTTTGATGCCACTAGAGGTGTCATTTCCCTATCCCGATGGTTCGAGAAAATCGAATCCATCTTCGAAATATGTGCATGTGCTGAGTCCGATAAGGTAAAATTTGCAGCTTGTACCTTCAATGATAAAGCCATGACTTGGTGGAATGGCCGAGTCAAATCCTTGACCCTACCCATAGCCAATGCCATGGGCTGGAACGCCATGAAAGAACTCCTCGTTGCAGAATATTGTCCCCGTGGTGAAATGCAGAAGCTAGAGCATGAGCTCTGGAACCTAAAGATGAAAGGTTCTGACACTGCTGCATACACTTCCTGATTCGATGATCTTGCCCTTCTCTGCCCTGGTTTGGTCACTCCTAAAAGCAAAAAGATCGAGAGGTTTATTTGGGGGCTAACCAATCCAACAAAGGGTCATGTCTTAGCTGCTCGCCTGGATACATATGATAGTGCTAAGACTTTAGCCCAAGCCATAATTGATCACCGTGATGATGTCGAGGAAGCCACCACCGTCCTTGAGTCGACTAAAAGCAGTGGTGAGAAAAGAAAATTCTGGAAGAAGAAGAAGGGTCAATCTTCCCAAGGATCCTCCAAAAGACAGCAAACAGTAGCAGTCCATGTTGCTACTACCCCTATTGCTGCTGCCTCTGTTGTGGGATCCACAGCTCCAACTCCTACTAGCCGGTATGCTGATAATCTTCCCCTCTGTGATAAGTGCAAGTATCACCACAATCCTAGCCTTTGTCGAGAACTTTCCTATACCAATTGTGGTAAGAAGGGACACATGGTCCGATTTTGCAAGGCTCCAACTCAATCGGCC
This sequence comes from Lactuca sativa, assembly GCF_002870075.4. NCBI lineage: Eukaryota > Viridiplantae > Streptophyta > Magnoliopsida > Asterales > Asteraceae > Lactuca > Lactuca sativa. The sequence continues at coordinate 258,268,554 of NC_056626.2, forward strand.
AATCAATCTCCTGGAGCAGGCGTCGGTCAAGCCTGTTACAACTGTGGTGAAGCTGGGCACTTTAAAAGGAACTGCCCTAAGAAGTCTACTACTAACAACACCGGAAGGGTCCTCGCCATGGGACGGGAGGAAGCGGTCGCCGATCCCACTATTGTCTCGGGTACGTTCTTTCTCGACAACTCATATGCTAGTATTCTTTTCGATTCGGGTGCTGAAAGGAGCTTTGTTAGTCATGCATTCAAACATAACCTAAAACATAATTCCCAACCTTTAACCGAAACATTTACCGTCGAGATGGCGAACGGTGAGAAAGAAAACGCGAGCGAAGTATTCGTAGGTTGTACCCTTACTCTGAACGACCATTCGTTTCCTATCGATCTTATGCCGGTATCCATAAAGAGTCTTGATGTCATCATTAGCATGGATTGGTTGAGTCCCAATCATGCGGATATCCTTTGTTTCGAAAAAGCCATCCGTCTCAACCTTCCTTCGGGTCAAACTCTAGTAGTCTATGGCGATAAGCTCAGTTCCAACCTTTGTATCATTTCCTACATCAAAGCTCAAAAACTCCTGTAAAGGAGTGTATTGCATTCTTGGCCCATGTAATCAACGAGAAACAGGAAGTTAAAGACCTCGCGAGCATCCCCGAAGTCTGTAACTTTCCAGATGTGTTTCCCGAAGAGCTTCCAGGAATCCCTCCTGAGCGTCAGGTCGAGTTCCGTATTGACCTAATTCCTGGAGCTACTCCTGTAGCGAAGTCTCCGTATCGCTTAGCTCCAGCAGAAATGCAGGAGTTATCCAGTCAACTCAACAAGTTGCTCAGTAAAGGATTCATTAGACCAAGTTCCTCACCCTGGAGAGCTCCGGTACTGTTTGTCAAGAAGAAAGATGGGTCCTTTCGGATGTGTATCGATTATCGCGAGCTGAACAAGTTAACTATCAAAAACCGATATCCTCTTCCGCGAATAGATGACCTCTTCGATCAACTCCAGGGAGCTAGTTACTTCTCCAAGATAGACCTTCGATCAGGGTACCATCAACTACGAGTTCATGAGAGTTATGTTTCCAAAACAGCTTTCAGGACTCGATATGGACACTACGAGTTCGTAGTGATGCCCTTTGGTCTAACCAACGCACCGGCGATGTTCATGGACCTGATGAACCGGGTGTGCCGTCCTTATCTGGACAAGTTTGTCATTGTGTTCATTGATGACATACTCGTCTATTCCCAAAGCGAAGAAGACCACAAACAACACTTGAGGCTAGTGTTGGAAACCCTTCGATCCGAGAAGCTGTACGCGAAATTTTCCAAATGCGAGTTCTGGATTCGGAAGGTAACTTTCCTCGGTCATGTAGAAAGCAAGGAGGGTATTCATGTCGATCCTTCCAAGATAAAGGCGATAGAAAATTGGTCAGCACCGAAGACACCTATAGAAATCCGGCAATTCTTGTGTCTCGCTGGCTATTATCGGAGATTCATCCAGAACTTTTCCAGAATCGCCAAACCCTTAACCACTCTAACACATAAAGGTGTACCCTTTTGTTGGAGTGATAAGCAAGAAACCGCATTCCAGACGTTGAAGAAAGCCTTGTGCAGCGCGCCTGTTCTGTCCCTACCCGAAGGGATAGAGGACTTCGTTGTCTATTGCGATGCGTCTAATCAAGGCTTAGGCTGTGTGCTTATGCAAAGGGGAAAAGTAATTGCCTATGCTTCTAGACAGTTGAAAGCACACGAGGTCAACTATACCACACACGCCTTGGAGTTAGGAGCTGTAGTCTTTGCATTGAAGATTTGGAGACACTACCTCTACGGAACCAAGTGCACGATCTTCACCGATCACAAGAGCCTGCAACACATATTTGACCAGAAAGACTTAAACATGAGACATAGGCGATGGGTAGAACTACTCAGTGATTATGAGTGTGAAATCCGTTACCATCCCGGCAAGGCCAATGTGGTAGCAGATGCCCTTAGCCGAAAGGAGAGTGCAGGCCGTAAAGTGAAGAACCAGACGATGACCATCCATTCCAATCTACCCATGCAAATCCGAGAAGCCCAGTTAGAAGCCCTCAAACCCGAGAATGTGTTGACCAAAGCCTTGAGAGGAATGGAAAAGAAACTTGAGATCAGAGGTGACGGAGTCCATTGTTTCATGGATCGGATCTGGATTCCCAAGTTCGGAGGATTCAGAGAGATAGTTATTGAGGAAGCGCACAGAACCAGATACTCTGTTCACCCGGGCTCTGACAAGATGTACTTAGATCACAAGAAACAATACCGGTGGCCAAACATGAAGGCTGAGATAGCTACGTTCGTGGGCAAGTGTCTGACTTGCGCCAAAGTAAAAGTTGAGCACCAGAAACCCTCGGGTCTGCTCCAGCAACCCGAGATACCCAAATGGAAATGGGAGATGATTACCATGGATTTCATCACCAAACTACCCAGGTGTCCAAGTGGGTATGATACCATTTGGGTAATTGTCGATCGTTTAACAAAGTCCGCTCATTTCATTCCGATCAAAGAATCATTCAAGATGGAAAGACTCGCGCGGATTTACATCCAAGAGATAGTCCGACTGCACGGTGTACCTGCGTCCATTATCTCTGATCGAGATAGCAGGTTTACCTCCCGATTTTGGCAGTCTCTCCAGAAAGCTCTTGGAACCAAGCTAGACATGAGCACGACATATCATCCTCAAACTGATGGACAAATTGAGAGAACAATCCAAACCCTGGAGGACATGCTTAGGGCATGTGTCATTGACTTTGGAAAGTCGTGGGACACACATCTACCTTTGATCGAATTCTCGTACAACAACAGTTACCACACCAGCATTAGGGTTGCCCCGTTTGAAGCCTTATACGGTCGCAAGTGCAGATCCCTTCTGTGCTGGGCTGAGGTGGGGGATACACAGTTGGACAAGAGTCGAGTCCCGGACAGTGCTCTCACTGGTCCTGAAATCATCCGTGGAACCACCGAGAAGATCATCCAAATCCGAGAACGACTGAAAGCTTCACGTGATCGCCAGAAGAGTTACGATGATAACCATCGGAAACCACTGGAATTCCAGGCTGGAGACCATGTCCTGTTGAAGGTCTCGCCCTGGAAAGGCATTGTACGCTTTGGTAAGCGTGGGAAACTTAATCCGAGGTACATTGGACCTTTCGAGATCCTCGACAGGATTGGTCCGGTAGCCTATAAACTTCGTTTACCTCACAAGCTCAATAACATCCATCCCGTCTTCCATGTTTCAAATCTCAAGAAGTGCCTATCCGATGAAACCCTAGTGATTCCTTTAGACGAGATCGAGATCGATGAAAACCTCAACTTCATGGCGGAACCGATCGAAATCATGGATCGAGAAGTCAAACGTACGAAACAAAGTCGCATCCCGTTAGTGAAGGTTCGCTGGAATGCCAAGCGGGGACCGGAGTTCACTTGGGAGCGGGAAGATTCGATGAGACAGAAGTATCCGCAACTTTTTCTAGATCCATGATTTGTATTTTGTCTTGTATCTTGTCTTGAATTTCGCGACGAAATTCCCTCTAACGGGGGGATAATGTAACAACCCGAAATTTCATATCACTTCTTGTAGCTCAAATTGTAATCCAATTCGATCAACCAAACGCCGTTTCCAAATCCGTTTCCAATGTCGTCGTTAAATTAATTCATTAACATATATCGACCTAAAATGACTTAATGGTTGTCTTAATGCCATTTGAAATCATTCTAACACCCCATAATAGTTATCTGAATAATTCTAGAATCGACCATATTGGGTTACGGCAACTTGGTCGAGTGCGACCAAAAGCCCCGCCTAACGCCGGTATCAGATAGAATTCCGTCGTGTCCAATTCCCGAGCACTATATAAAGGACTCAAAGCTTCCATTTGAAGCTTTTGGCCATCTTTCCTTAATCACTCTTCAACCTCTCTCCTCATCCATAATCAAAGGTCCAAAAACAAAGATTTAAGGCTCCAAATCAAAGAGGTAACATCCCTAACTTGTTATCTAACCTCTTTAGCCTTCAAATTGATGTTTAGTTTGAGATTTAGGACCTGGAACATGTGTTTACGGCCAAGGATCAAGCTTGGGCCGTAAACACTTAAAAATGGGGTTTTTAAGCCAATTAACCCTTCCAAATCATTGTTGGGATTTAGATACGACTTTGAGAATTACAAATCGGGACTTGAAACATTTAAAACATGAATTTTGAAGGACAAAAGAGAGTTTACGGCCAAGGCATGTGCTTGGGCCATAAACTCCTCAAACATAGGGAGTAAACACCTTTTCACATGTTAGAATGCCTTGAAACTCAACCAATAGCCTTGGAATAAATCATAGAACCATCTAAAAGTAGTTTGGAGACCATAAACATATCAAAATACCACATATAAGAGTTTATGGCCATAGAACATACTCCAAGGCCGTAAACTCCTATTTATATGTCAAATGATGCCTTTAAACCATCCCAAACCTTGGAAAACTAACTAGAATCACGTGTGATTGTCCTATGCACCTCAAATTAATTTTGGTTTAAGCTTGGGGGAGTTTACGGCCGTAAACTCCATGTTTACAGCCGTGAACTCCCATAAATGGGGTATAAATCCAAACAAATTAATCCAAGGCATTTTAGAAGTTTATTCCAACATTCCCTTGTCCATTTAAGCCATTTTAGCACTCAAAATCACCCAAATATGAGTTCACGGCCGTGAACTCATGTGTATATGGGTTTCATGGCTGTAAACTCCATAAAATGTTTACTCTTGGGGAGTAAACTCAAATACCAAGTCCCTAGTGCCATTACACGTCCGAAGATGTCACCCGGGTCACTCCAAACGCTCGTTTTGAGGTGTTTAACCTCGTTGGAGTGTAATGTTCCATATAATTAGTGATTGTAAATCTAATTGGATATATATGGACATTATTACATTTTACATAGGGACATCGCGAGTAATCAAGCCCCAAACCAACGTCTAGTGTCCGAAACCGTCGCATTCCTGAGTCTGGTGAGTTCATACCCCTACCCTTTTTCACTGTTTTTCACTGTTTTCAGGGAGAACACAAGCAAAGTACAAGGGTTTCTTGTACTCAAAAACTTGTTTTCGTGTGTGTATTTCACATTTTATATGCTTTTAATACTGATTGATACAACTGATAACCATTCGAACATGCAGATCACGTAAACATTTATTTGTGAAATCGGTTTTATTAACTGTTATGTTTCATATATTTCACAAATGGTTTTCTACATTTTATCAGTTAAAAGCATAACATTAGAACACATAAACAATATAACCTGTACACTGTTTGTCCTCGGTAACACTCCACAGAGATACGCGAGTGGAGGACTATCATATTATTACTAGTAAATTTGTTATTCCTGTATGATTGGAGACACGTCCTCGGCGAACACTCCACAGAGATATGCAAGTGGAGGACTACACCCGTAACCAGAATCTCTAGGATTTAGAGAGCGTGACTTGAGTGTATAGATCTATACGGGGCTGACTACTCCACACCTGGCTGTTAGCTACAGCCGAACCGAAATGGTTCAAGGGTGACGAAAGTCATAAGGATGTGGACTACTTATTACCACAGGTTCAGTCTATAGTATGGTTATGGAACTCACAATTAGGATAACAGAGATTTACTTATAGTAATAATGAATAACTTTATACACTTCGCAAGATATCCAGGTTTCGGAATACATCTTTTACATTGATAACCAACATTCAGGAAAGTATGGGACTTTCCTGGGAAACCTTGTACATAACCAGGTCTAACCAGAATACATATGTTACATCTTTTACAAAAGGTAACCAACATTCAGGAAGGTATGGGACTTTCCTGGGGAAACATTTACATAACTAGATAAGTGTAACAAACTGGATAACCTTACATCTTTGACAAATGGTAACATACAATCAGGAAGGTATGGGACTTTCCTGGGGATCCATTGGTACATAACCAGAACAGTATGACAAAACAGATAACCTAAATGTACATTTTCACAATGGTAAACATGTTTTCAGTGTGCAACTTTACTTTACATAATGTGAAACAACAACTAACCTTTTTAAGAAAATGTGAGATTTTCTTGGCGTGTGTTACATTTTCAGAAACAGAAAGGAAACATGGACATTTTCACAAAACAAAAACCACTTATGAACTCACCAACGTTATGCTGATTTTCAAACCGCTTGTGTTCTCAGGTCAACGTTAGAACAAGTACCGAAGATTCTTTTTGCCCGAAGTTGGAGTGCTCAGCAGACCCGTTTCATTTTGTTCATATATATATATATATATATATATATATATATATATATATATATATATACTATGTATCACAACTGTACAACTTTACTTTTGAAACAATTGTAAAACTTTTCTATATGTAATGTAATGGTTGTTCTACTTTACTTACTATGTACATTGGATTTGATACGCAACGTGGAGTCAACCCCGGAAATGTTTCCGCCTTCGGTTTTCGGGGTGTGACATATAGATCCAATATGGATTTGGTTTACCAATGTCCTTGTTTCTAATTCATATCTTCACTTTTGCTCAGGTATCTTTCTTGACTATTTAACCTTGTTCGGACCATGATAGGTGATATGATGTTGCTGCTTTTCCTAGATTCTAAAAGTTCATTGATATATTTGGAAAAATTTTGTGAATACTAAAACTTTGTTGTTAGTTACAACATCTTAGTCTCATTGTTATCTTGTTATATCTTAAACAATAGATTACATGAAAGAAATAATAATGTATCTTCACTAATTTGAAATTACAATGTTGTAACAAGAATAAAACTGAAATGATCACTTTAAGTTTAGTTGCTAAATATAACATTCTACTCTTACTATTATAATTGAAAAAGTAGGTTATAACAAGAAACAAGAATATGCTTTTATTTACTTGAAAGTACAACGGTCAAATAAGAAATGAATTGAAATGACGTTTTTATGTTTTTTTTTTGAGTGAATAAGTTGATCATAGTTTTTCATAGTATAATAAATTAAGTATACAAAACACATTGTAAAATTTATTACTAGTATATTTGTTGTCTAAGTTATTTACAACTTTTATATATATATATATATATATATATATATATATATATATATATATATATATATATATATATATATATATACTACCTTATAAAAGAAATCTTACTATTTCTATAAATAGAATCAATATAATAATAATATTTTTTGAAGACGTTCAAGCCTTTAAGCTTAATGTACAACCAACTATTAATATAATAATATTATAATATATATCTTACAAATGATAATGTTAGGGATACAAGTATTAAAAATACATTTAAATTAGTATTTTCTTATTTTTAGGGATTGAATTAGTAAATTTTATCAATTTTGATCCAACTTGTACTCCTAAAATATCTCTTCTCTGGTATCTGGTGCATTCGAAATCTGAAACACTTCTTTTCGACAAATTGTTCGAAATTTAAAAGCTCATTCAAATTGGAATTCCTTAATTTTTTGCATAAAATATAGTTGACTGGAGACTAATTCAAATCTACATCTCCTTTTCCTCCATGGAATCCACCACCACAATATTTTTTGGTTTTGGCATTGCACTTTTTTTTGTGAACCCGATCGATAATGGTGCAAGTGTTCTTATAAATATAACATGTCTTCGAATGGAACTAATTGTTTCAAAGAAACTATTCGCCGCCGCCGCTTTGCGCGGGCAAACAGCTTGTGTGTGTGTGTGTGTGTATATATATATATATATATATATATATATATATATATATATATATATATATATATATATATATATATGGTTAGGTTCATGTGAGACGACCTAATTTTGTGAGACGGTGAGATGCATTTTTTTATTTTTTTTATTTTTTGTATTTTTTTTAGTTAATTCAAGTTCCGAAAATAATATTTAAAAAAAGAATTTTTTAATTTTTCCATTGATTTTGCATTTTAAAATTATTTTTAAATATGTACAGTGTAATATTCTATTTAGAATATTTCACGTATTTTTAAAAAAAAATAGGATTTTTTTTATTTTTTTTAGTTAGTTCAAGTTCCGAAAATAATATTTAAAAAAAGATTTTTTAGATTTTTCCATTTATTTTGCATTTTAAAATTATTTTTAAGAATATGTCAGTGTGATATTGTATTTAGAATATTTCACTTATTTTTCAAAAAAAAAAAAGGGATTATTTATTTATTTATTTATTTTTTTAGTTAATTCAAGTTCCGAAAATAATATTTAAAAAAAGAATTTTTGGATTTTTCCATTTATTTTGCATTTTAAAATTATTTTTAGATTTTGTCTCACGGTGTCACAAAATTAGAATGGTCTCAAATGAACCTGAACCTATATATATATATATATATATATATATATATATATATATATATATATATATATACGGTCTCACAAAATTAGAATGGTCTCAAATGAACCTGAACCTATATATATATATATATATATATATATATATATATATATATATATATATATATATATATATAGGGTTAGGTTATTTTGTTTTTGTTAAGTATTGTGTGCCCATGTAAATGATTGTAGGCCAATCATTTGTGGTAATTTAAGGAAGTGATTTTCTTTTTAAATTAAATAGAAAAAAATCAAATAAATGGGCTTTAATCAATTGACCGGTCAAACAAGGGTAGAATGGTATTTTGCCCCGTCATTTAATTATGAAACGATGTATAATATGGAATGATCAACCGATAATGCCAAATATCTCGCTTACTCTCATAATCAAGAACCCAAATCCTTAGGAGGTTGAAAAACATTATGATTTATTGTAATCAGTCTTCAAAAATCGGAAGATCGTTTGAATGTTTTTCTTATAAATATCGACATTTAACCCTAGAAAACGGAATCGACATTTGAGGGCTTATATTAACGGTATTCTGCAACAATGAGGAGTACACGATCCAGTTCATTTAATTCAAGGTTCAAGAACACAGTAGAAACGGCGTTGAATCTTGAAGACGACAATGAATATTTCGTTGCTGAACCTGAAGGTAACAATTTTTTTGTGGTATTTAATGTTTATTTAGTTCGAAAAATGTAGTAGAATTTAGGAAGTGTTTTTGAAATCTTTTATATGCATGTATGATTTGTGGTCTGGAAGAAAAATGTGTCATTTTTTCGTATTTTATTAAGAATCATTACTGTGTATGTTATTCTGCCAGAATGTTCTGTTTATATGAACGTGACCATGGTTGTTATTCTAATAGAATAAGTATAATTGTTTTACTGGTTAAAATTGTAAACTAAATTACTATATATAAGTTGTTAGTTAGCTTTTTTTTTTTACAGGTTTTAAATTCTAATGGAATCACAGTTTGTATATGATTTAGTACCTAAAACTGAAAAAATCGTAGTGATTGTATGTTGAATAAGGTTACATGTTTCATATTCTACTAGAATGTTTTGTGTGTATGAACCTAAACATTGTTGATATTCTGGTAGAATTGTTATCTAAATTTCTATATTTAAGTAGTTAATTAGCATTTTAAACTGAAAAAATCATAGTTCTTGTATGTGGAATAAGTACACATGTTTCATATTCTATTAGAATGTAATGTGTATAAGAACCTGAACATGGTTGATATTCTGATAGCATAAGTGTACTTGTTTTACTAGTTAACATTGTAAGCTAAATTTCTATACTGAAGTAGTTAATTAGCATTTTATACATAATTTTAATTCTAATGGAATCACAGTTTGTAGATGATTAATGACTAAAATTGAAAAATTGATAGTTCCTATATGTGGAATAAGTATACATGTTTCATATTCTATTAGAATGTAATGTGTATAAGAACCTGAACATGGGTGATATTCTGCTAGCATAAGTGTACTTGTTTTACTAGTTAACATTGTAAGCTAAATTTCTATACTGAAGTAGTTAATTAGCATTTTATACTGAATTTTAATTATAATGGAATCACAGTTTGTAGATGATTAATGACTGAAACTGAAAAATTTATAGTTCCTGTATGTGGAATAAGGTTACATGTTTCATATTCTAATAGAATTTTATGTGTATACGAACATGAACATGGCTGATATTCTGCTAGCATAAGTCTAGTTGTTTTACTTGTTAACATTGTACGCTAAATTTCTATATTGAAGTAGTTAATTAGCATTTTATACAGATTTTTATTTGTAATGGAATCACAGTTTGTAGATGATTAATGACTTCAACTGAAAAAATCATAGTTAACTTATGTGGAATAAGTTTACATGTTTCATATTCTAATAGAATGTTCTGTGTATATGAACCTGAAAATGGTTGATATTCTGCTAGCATAAGTCTACTTTTTTCACTATTTAACACTTCTAATAGAATGTTATATTATATATGAGTGTGAAATTCGATTGTATGAATCTTATAGAATTCTAAATTAAATGTATTTGATTCTTGTAGAATTAACCTACTTGTTTTATTAGTTAACTTTGTAATGAAAATTTATCCGTGTAAGTAGTTAATTAGCATAGCATCAAAATGTTAAATTGTAACTGAATCAAATTTTGTAGATGATTAATGAATTAAACTGAAACAATCAAAATCTTATATATTGGAAAAGATTACGTGTGTAATATTCTAAAAGAATGTAATGTTGCATATGAGTGTGAATATGATTCTGGTATAATTCTGAATAAACAGTATTTGATTGTTGTAGAATAATTTATTTTTATATTCTGTTAGAATTTATTATATTATAATATATTTGTGTGATGTTAATGTTTTATTCTGTTTGAATCGGTATTTTGTGTGTATGATGGTTTTGTTATAGAAATAAACTTTTAATCTGCTATAACATAAGGAATATCTGAATTTATAAAACATTAATCCCAAATTATCTAATAATAAACATTATGCTATCTATTGTGTGTTGTATCAGAACAAATTTATGAAGAAGAACATGTGAACCGAGAAAGAAGGTCAAAGAAAAAACTTGATAAATCAGTTGAACAAAAGACAACTCCTAAACCTTTAAATGCACTACTTTTGGAAAGAGAGATAAGGTCGAAGAGGCAATTTGATAGAGTTCCAATTGTAAAACATTTAAAAAATAAGGCAATTGCTGAATCTGTCAAAGAGGAAAAACAAGATAATTTTAGAAAAACAAATAAGGAATACCCACCTGGTTTAAGATACCTTCCAACCAGAATGAAATGTGATAACATCACTGCAGCTGTTATGGGAATGTCGCCGTAACAGAAACAAGCAATCTTGAGAATGGGTTTTGGATCAATTCTGCAAGTGAATATTACAAGTTATCCAGGACAACTAAGATACTATCTTTTAGATGTTTATGATGCAGATAGTAAAAGCCTTGTCCTACAAAACTCTGTTATTGAGATAACAGAACAAACAGTGCATGATATGATGGGGTTGCCATTTGGTGGAGAAGACATCAATGAGTTACCATTGTGTGATAAGGGAAATGAAATTCTAGAAGAATGGAGGGGACAATATAGTGGTGATAAGTTCAATGGTGAGGAGTATTTAAGAAGGATTCAGGCTACAACAAAGGATAATTTGATGTTTAGGCTGAATTTTTTGACCTTATTTGTTAACAACTTCATAGAGTCAATGTTGATGGGAACAAATCAAATAAAAGTGGTAAGGAAGTTGGTGTTGGTAGAAGACTTTTCAAAGTTAAATTGGTGTAAATATATGCTTGATTGTTTGGGATCTAGAAAAAAACTATGGAAAAGGGATGAGAAATCAAGCTACTACAGTGGTCCTATTACACTTCTGATTGTAAGTTTAAAATATTTTTATATGAAAATATATATTTCGTATCGATTTATTATTGATGTATTGATTAAGTTAATGTTTTTTTTTTCAATTGGTGTATGTGTATAACATGAAGTATTCTATCAAGATAGACAAAAGGCTTCCTTTTATTGGGCATATAAACGGTGCTAAATTGTTAGAGATTCAACGATTGGAAATCAGTTTGGGAGGGTTCGGGAGGCAGTTTCGGGATGAGCATGATGATGTCGATATAGGCGATGAAACAGGAGCTGAAGAACAGCAAATACTAAGCTTTAAGAGGGATTTTGGAGATGAGGAGGTAATATTATGGTAGAATATGAAGTACATATTATGAAACTAATAGTTAATGATGTATTCTAATTGAATATATAGTACATATTCTTGAAATGTTATTATTTATTAATGATATGTGTTGCAGGCGTACGCTGTTGTTATAGAGCATAGTTATGGGATAATTCTAACAGAGAAAAGTACTATGGAGGTTGCGTTGAAGGATGGTTTGGAAAAATTCCCTCATAGTGTGGTGCTGAATTAGTGGATGGAGAAAATGAATGAACTTTTCAAGGGTGTCTTTGAAGGGGCAGGTAACAAAAAAGTGCATGAGCCTGCCTGCTTTAATGAGGTAAATATGAATGATATAGGTGATGGCGGTGAAGGATATAGTTCACCTGTTGGAGGATTGATACTTACTGAAGTTAATACAGAAAAATAAGTCAATTATACCACACCTGTTGATACGACTTCTTTAACAATGACTCGGTTTCATCGACTTCCAGGGGTGAATGAGGAAATGATTAAGTTGTTGGATGAAACTGAGTTATAGGTGTATAGAAAGAAAAAGCGAATGTCAGTAATCAGTGGGGATAATCTAGTAGGAAGAAATATAGGAGAAGCTGTTGATAATGCTGCAGGATATGATGATAATGACAAAAGGGAAAAACGTATTCCTAAAAAGGCAAAAGTCTTTCATTCGCCCTATATTGAAAGAATTGTTAAGGTTGGGGAAAAACTGACTAAGGATGAAACATGGATATGCAATTTAGTTTTTGCATCTAAAAGAGATGATGGGTCAGTATTTATATATATGTTTATATATGTGTCACCTATTATATTTCTATAATTTTAAAATGAATGTATTCAAATTGATTTTTTACATAATTTTTTGTCACAAGTATGAGATTTGGGACATTGGAACAGGTCATTTGCTGCACCAGGGTTTTGCATATCAATTCAATCAAGGAATGTTTTTGCATTCTAAAATAATTGATTGTTGGGCTGTGTTTTTAAATAAAATGGAGAACTACAAGGATGAATCATCGCTTTCGAGATTTTTCTTCGATACAACTATTGTGGTATGAATTTATTTTGTAAAATAATTTTTAATTCAAATTTATGTTTGTAGAATTAATATTGATGTTGAGGTGGGGTTTTTCAGACAGAAGATATATTGAATGAGCTAAAGTCGGAAGATATGAAAGGTAGGCTTTTTGCTACTTTATTGCGAATCTACACTAAGAAATTTGATGTGAAGCCAAGTTTTAGAGATGTTGCACTTGTAAGTTTATTTTATCAATATAACATTTGTGGCATCAATTAATAATAACTTAACCTCTTCTTTTAATGTGTACAAGGTTTTCTTCCCAATAGTTGATGATGGAAAGTATTACTTACTCATCTTTGATTTGAGATCAAGTTTGTACTACATAGTAGATCATGTGAAGAGAACAGGAACTTTGGAAAGAAAGTATGGCATGATACCAAAGCTGGTGGTAAGATAATCAATAAATTTCTGATCAATAGTTTTCCATTCTAAGGAATATTATAAGAGTATGTTTGATGTATCTGTTGTAATTAATGATAGAAAAAATTGTTTTGCAACTACTTGACATCACAACATCATCCAATGGCAAAAACGTTAACTTTTAAAGTGGGACGTGTGATGAACATATCTTGGCTAGTCGAAAAAGCTGGAACAGAATGTGGAATATACCTCATGAGGCATATGGAAACTTACATGGGGGAAAATGAAGGGCGTTGGGAGTCTGGTCTTACAGGTAAAATGCCTGCTGATGTGAGTGCTACAATTAAGTTAAGGACGAAATACATGGCAAGATTGTTGACATCTGATTTCAATAAGTTCAAGACTATGATAGTTAAAGATTTTGAAGTGTTTCGTAAGCTTGATATTTTGGAACAAGATATGCTTCTAAGAGAGTCAGCTGAAAACAGGAAGAAAAAAAGAAAAACAAAGGGTCGTAGGTAAGAATTTGGAGTGGTATTTAATAAGTTGTAAGATAAACTTTGATATGTCATGAGCTGAACTTGTTTTTTTGGGTGTTGAAACATGACTCTGCCTTATGTTAGATGTTTGAAAAAGTAGTTTGTCTATCAGAAGTTATGAAGTAATGTTATCAGTATTTAAGCTTATATCTTATAATGGAATGTTAATTTTCGTATAAAGGGTGTGTTGATGCGTTGTTTAAATTCTGGGATGATGATGTTGTGCATTATGAAAATCAAAGGTTAATATGTTGATGTATTTTTGTTTCTAATAATCTTGTTAATATAATTCAATGTTGTGGTTAATAATGTTTTGTGACTATTGTGACTACAATGTTTTTTATAGATTATATGATGATGATGCAATGTAGTTTTTTTTATGATTCTGGTAGTATACGTTATATTGATTTAATTTTATGTTAATTGGATGTGGATGACGATTGGATCTTTTTTCATTAAATTGTACCTTGTTTAAAAGTAAGTATCTTTTTTCATTAAAATGTACCCTGTTTAAAAGTAAGTATGTGTGTGTAAATGTGTGTGTATATATAAAATTCTGTTGGAATGAATATGTTTATGTAATATATAGACATTTTGAAATAGAATATAAATATAATGAATTCTTGTATAAAAATTGCAGATATCGTTTGTAAACTACACTAAACAATAAAACATTTTTGTTAACATTAAAATCAATCTTAAAATGATTGAAAGAAGTTGTATATGTTGCTGTAAATTAAACATTCGATGGAAATTTTGTATTAACATTTTTGAAAATGATGAATTTATACAGTCGATGGAATGAATTTTTGTACTACGTTTTATGATTATTTTTTAGTAATAAGAAAAGATAAATACTGTTATGTTGATTGACAATGTCATCGTCAATAGTAATCAAAGTGAATACTTTATTGAACGATAAAAGATAACAATGAATGTGAATCGACAGAATTAAATGAAATGTCATTCTAATAAAACCAAAAAAAAAGGAACTTATTTCTGGGTATTCTTTAGAGGACAATTTCTTTTTTCATGATGAACCATCTATTCACATGTACCACATTTTCTCTTAGGTTTCGAGATTTCCTTCTCAATCATCTATTTTGTAGATTTTAATCTTTTCCCACGACTACCGCAGCCTTTGTTACGAATATCTGTAGGATTCTAAATGTCATTAACATCAGATTCTACATCAGGACCAACCACGCCTAAAAGCTTCTTGAAATGATCTGCTCTGGTCGGTAGATCATGATTTGGACAGTCGTCTACGAATTTTTTTTTTCAACTTATTCTGTTCGTCGAGGTATAACTTTAACTTTGCTGCATCATGGCTCAAAAAAGACACACAACGGTCAACAGTTGAAAAAATATCAATAGCAGTCATGTCGGAATTAGAATCATCAAAATAATTATTGAAGCGTCTTTTCAGTAATTCTGTTGGAATAACATCCCTACGCCAACGTTTCAAAATGTACTTTTCAGGAATTTGTTCGATGCCATAAAACTTAAAAACACAGAATATGTGTCTGCATAAGATACCTACATGTTCAAAATGCATACAAGTACATTTGAATGAACCATCTTTGGTTGAGTGTGTGACCTAGAAAATATAAGATGATTAGTGAGAATGTTTAAGTTGTAAATTTTTAGTGTTTAAATGCAAACGTTAAAATGACAATTAATGTGAAAAAAAATATACTGTATATTCAGTATCCCTTATAAGACAATCGTAATTATATTCCTCATCTTTG
The DNA here is from genome assembly GCF_002870075.4 of Lactuca sativa. Classification (NCBI taxonomy): domain Eukaryota; kingdom Viridiplantae; phylum Streptophyta; class Magnoliopsida; order Asterales; family Asteraceae; genus Lactuca; species Lactuca sativa. The sequence continues at coordinate 258,284,404 of NC_056626.2, forward strand.
TCATCAACATCGACATCATTTGTTTGCCTAATAGTTATCTTCTTTGTTTTCTCCATAACAATAATCGTGTCAACACCATTGGAAGATATCACATTCTTTTGGAACCAATTATCTTCAGATCTTGATATCTCCTTCTGAACCTGATAAAAAATCTTTCGTGTATATACATTTGAAGCATGAGGTTCATACGGAGTACGTGTAATGAATTTAGGAAAAGTGGTGGCAGTATTAAAATCATTGAGAATTTGGTTATGTCGTTGTCATTCCATAACTGATTCCAATGTCATCATAAACATGACAATATAAGAACCGGTTAATGCCGTGGTTTGAAATGACCAATTCTGACTTTCAGACAGCGATGTAGTTCGCATAAGATCAGACATTGGAATGTGCTTGAATAATGCGGGGATCGAAGATTTTCGCAATCCATACACTGTATTCATCCAAGTGTTATCAATAATTTTAAACTCCTCCAACATCTGACGCCACACATTCTCGAATTCATGTGGTTCCAGCTTAGAATTCCAAATTATAGAGTGGAAACGCTTTCGAAATTTTTGATTGGTTGTTGCATCTTCAATTGATAAAATCTGTATAAATTCATTCTGTTAGAATATGATATCATGAAGGTAGAATATGAAAAAATAATTGTAAAACCATATCAAAAGTAAGAGTTAAACTAATTGATTCTGTCAGAATATGAGGTAATTGTAGAATCATAACAAAAAGTAAGAGTTAAAGACACTGATTTTGTTAGAATGAATTGATTCTGGTAGAATATGAGATAATGAATGTAGAATTTTAAAAAATCATTGAAGAATGATAAGAAATATTAAGAGTTAATGCAATTGATTCTGTTAAAACCAAATATTCTGGTAGAATATGAGAAAATAATTGTAGAATCATGCCAAAAAATAAGAATAATATTCGTTTTATGCATACCTTATTTGGCAACTTCTTCGTTATATGCCACATACATAACCTATGATGTGCCAATGGAAAACCTTATCTATAGCTTTTTTCAAAGCCGGATCTTGATTAGATAAAACCAATTGAGGTTGTTTTCTAAAAGCTTTCAAAAAAGCTCTAAACAACCATTCATAAGAAACTCCATCTTCTTTACATAAAAGACCAGCACCAAATGTTACACATTTTTTGTGATTATTGATGCCAGTAAACGGAACAAAAATCATATCATATCTATTTAAAAAATAAAATATTAGTTTACATAACTGAAAATAATGAAATTCTTATTGAAAAGTATTAAAGGTTATAAATACTTATTCATGCTGAATGTGGCATCGAGTGATACAACGTCTCCGAATGAATTGTAATTATACTTTGCTGTTTCGTCAGCCCAGAATAAAGAATTCAATCTCTTGTTCGACACTTTATACTCAAAAGTAAATGATGGGACATTTTTCTTCCTGTCATTCATCTTGTCAACAAGGAATTTCGCGTCCCTCCCACCTATGTAACAATTAAGATTCCTCCTAGCATTCTTGAAATCAGTAACCAATCCACCTCGAACGGAAGGACCAACCTGAAGAGCACTATACAGTCTATGTGCTTTTACAGGACCAATGTTTTGTTTTGACAAATTATGAATGAAAATTTCTTGGGAATAATCAAGTTTTCTTTTTGAACGAGATAAGTGCATATTGCCTTTGCTAAACAACTCATGATTATGTCGCTCTACAAAATCACTCACGACATATGTAAGAGTACCGAGAATTATTTCTAAAACAACTTTCGCTTTACAATTCCTCCTAAATAAATCTTTCCTTCTTTGAGTCTTTTTATGCTGAATATCTAGAGTATCTAGTTTACTAGTATTCGGATTACCTTCCCGATTGCACACAAGATGTCTATTTGTAATAATCCCATTTTTCATTTTTTGGACTCTTCCAAGCCTGACATCAAAACCAGATTCTAATGCATATTTTCTATACATTGTTTCTGCTTCACCATATGAATTAAATTTTGATGAAACTTTTGGTTTGATGTCGTCTAAAACAATCGGAGTCCAATACAAGGTGCCACCAGGAGAAACATAATCATGTGTAACATGTGGTTGTTCTGCTTAAACATAGCAAATACAAAATTATTCTGAAAGAATTATATAAATTTTATTCTGACACAATTTTATTTTTTCTGTAAAAATTAAAATATACTGAATTGAATTTAGTACCTTCACTAAAATCAATATTAAACTCTGTATCTTCATGAGTAACATATGGTTGTCCTGTTTAAAATAGCAAATACATAATCATTCTGAAAGAATTATATAAATATTATTCTGAAAGCATTAACTTTTTTCTGTAACAACTTCAATATCCTGAATTGAATTTAGTACCTTCACTGTAATCAATATTAACATCTATATCTTCATTACCGAAGTGATTTTCGTCTTCATCATTATTTGCGTCCTCTGTATGTTCAGCAATGAAAATATTAACATTTAACATTAAACATGTTTGTTACAATATAGAATCTGAAAATAGAATGAAAAATTAAACAAAATATCAAAAAACTAACCTAAATTAGGATTATTGCTTTCTCCTGTTTGAAATCCGTCATTATATAGTGTATCATTATCAGGAAAATCAAAATCTTCAATGCCATTGTCATCATCACTAGCCAAATAATGTTCCTCATAAATATGATTATTGACATCTGGTTCTTGATCGCCAATTGCTAAGAAATTCCGAGAGTGTCTAAATAGGGATGAAAACGGATTCTATGCAAATTAAAAGCCTTGATATTAGGGATCATTGATAAAAATAAATGATTCCGATTTGATTTTTTTTAAAAACATGATAAAGGAAAAAATATTCATTCGATACTATATTCACATTCCAAATATAAAAAATTCCAACAGTACATTATATTAACTACTTAACAATATTATTATGTATTTTTTTAAAGAAAAGTTGCAGAATATTTTATTGATGAAATTATTCTATTAGAATGTTGTATAAATATGCATTAAAAAACTCTGCATGTTATCGGAATGAAATAATTCTATCATAATACTATAGCAAATATGACTTATAAAACATATCAATTTTTGTTAACTCGAATCAATGCACGCATTAATAATTTTTGTTAACTCGAATCTGCTCTGATATTCTGTTGGAATGATAACATGTATAATCATATAACACATAAATATAGCAGATAACACGAACATCTTATTAATTTTAACCATAATACTTAAAGAAAGACACATAGAATTCATCAAACGACCACTTTATTACACTGAACTGAAACTTGATAATACCATATAATTCATCAAAAATTACTTTTATTTTACTGAAATCAAACTAAATAATATCTAAAAACAACCAATTTGATGAAGTTCTTGTAGTTCTATGATTTCTTCAATCCGAAAGGACAATTCTTACTATCATGACCAACTCCAAAGCATGTTTTATATCTTCTTATTTTCTTCACAACTTGATTCACCGAATTCTTGGGATCATTGACATTACCCAAATCCTTCCCGGGATTTTGATCATCGTTTTCCTAGAAGATTATCATATTTAATACATCTGTATATATAAAAACAGTAAAAGGGTGTGTGGGGGACGTTTGAAACAATATCAGGATTATCGTTGACAAATGCTTGCAAATATGTAGCAATACCTGGTTCCGATTTCCAGTATGAACATCCATCGAATGAGTAACACAAATTGATCGGCAGGTTATGTCTTTGACAATTGTGATCTGTGTTTGTGGATCGGACGTTAAAATAGATTATATAGAGAAAATTACATTAAAGATAAGTAAATCAATCATAAAACATTGCCTAATATAAAAGGATAAGATTCAGAATAAATAAGGAATTAAAATGAAAGATTACATAATTACCCTCATGTATTAAAAAAATTAATTAATAATTTGTTAAATTGTGATTGGTGCATTTAGGCATTGAAAACATTTGAACATATATATATATATATATATATATATATATATATATATATATATATATATATATATATATATATATATATATATATATATATATATAGGGATGAGCATTAGAACCGCCGGAACCGGAACCGGACCGGAACCGAACCGGAATTGGTAATAGGTCCGGTTACCGGTTCTCCATTTTTATGAGAACCGGTCCCGGTTCTAAGAACCGGAACCGGTTTGACATATTTTTCATTTTTTAAAATGCGCATAACTCGCTCAAATGAAGTCGAAATTATTTGATTTTTTTTTCCAACATGTAATTTAGAGTTTGTAATTCATTTTTGACGGTACAAACATATGTTTTGGTTACATATTGAATCAGACACATGCCCCGAAAGAAACCATATCGATGTTGCGTTTTTTTATTTCAGTATTATTTTTTTGTTTTTTTGAATATGTCCCATTTTTTAAATGTGTATAACTCATTCATATGACGTCGTAATTACTTAATTTTTTTCCAGCATGTAATTTGATGTTTGTAGTTCATTTTAAACTATAAAAACACATATTTTGGTTAGATATTGAATCAGTTATAGACCCCGGAAGACAACATATCAATGCTGTGTTTTTTCTGTTTCAGCATTTTTTATTTTTTTGGAATTTGTCCCTGCTTTTAAAATACGCATAACTCACTCATATGAAGTCGGAATCACTTGATTCTTTTTTCATCATGTAATTTAGTGTGTGCATTTCAATTTAGAATGTAAAAAGTCATAATTTGGTTAAATATTGAATCATTTACAAGCTCCAGAAGATAGTATATAATCTATAGTATTTCCACCGGTTCTACTTTGAAAAATAACCAAAAAACCGGGACCGAAACCGGAACCGGAACCGGCGCTAGAACCGGCGGTCCGGTTCCCGGTTCTTATAATATACGAAAACCGGTTCCGGTTCCGAACCGGTCCGGTTCCGAACCGGTCCGGTTCCAAAGCTCATCCCTATATATATATATATATATATATATATATATATATATATATATATATATATATATATATATATATATATATATATATATATATATATATATATATATATACTCCTGCATGTTATTTCCACTTCTATACTTCAAACGGGATGGGGGCGGTAATTTTAATATTGATGATGTTCACAAATAATAGGCGTTTTTAGTGGAAAACTTTATTTTCTTCTCATATTTTGTATCAACAAACAATATTTTTGATAACTTGCAAATGTCTCTTAGTATTTGACATATAGTATTATCGAGTGTAACGAATTGTTTCTACATATGATATTATATTTTGTTTTATGTATTAAATGTGATGTAAAGGTTTGTCAGAGATTGTTCATCATGCATTAAATTAAATAAAAAATTACGACAAAATGTTGGCTGTAAATATTTAGTCGTTATGTATTTATAAATGCATTATGAATATTAATGATTACAGCTTCAGTGACACACATGCAATGTATGTAATTAATGTTTTTTTTTTCTAGTGGTGCGTAAGATTTGCATAAACGTATGTTAGAGAAATTCGGCAATTTGTGGTGAATCAATTGAAAAGAAATGTGGACAAAAGAGGGTGTTATTCCAAATATGATTGATGCAATTCTTACAAATTAAAATTTACAATAAATAATAATCATGAACCAATAACGAACAGTGGTACAAGTTAAAGTAGGGACATATTCATGTTTTTTTTTTTTTTTTTTTTTTTTTTTAATCATTATATCACGTTTTATAATATTAGTTTTGGACCATCTTTATATTATATTATATTTAAGGTTTTTTTTGGATTCTTGTATAAGTTTGGGTTTATATATCCAATCATGTAATGTAAAAGATAACAACAGTAGTATTGGAAATATGCTAATTTTCTTAGAAAATAGATTAGAAATTAATGGTGGATAATGTGTGTATTTGATATGCGATGGAAAACTAGCATTATATTTTATCACATAAAATGGAACAAGTAAAAAGCCAAACTTTCAATGACAGGGTAGAGAGTCGTAACAAGTACCAGCAACATTAGCGACGGACAATGCGATGGAACGGTCACAAATACTAAACACTTACCTAAGGGGGTTCTCTCTATTTGTTTTTACATGTTAAATATAATATCCATCCTAAACCTAAACCTTAAAAAAGTACTTTACAAGACCTTTTATGCACCAATTATTTTATAACAGTAAATTAGTAATATTATATTTAAACTAAATTATAACATACTCAAATTAAATTCATAATTTCTTTAAATTAGCAATAATAAAAGTCGTGTAGTTACCTAAAAAAGGATTAATTGTTTTTTCTTTTTAATGAAATATAAAATAGTTTTCATGACTTCACTAGAAATTTTCATTTTTTTTTCGTGTATCTTCAGTTTCATATGATTTCATTCATAAATTGAAAGACCCTGTATAGTGGTTTGGTCTAGGCGTAGTCGTTGATAGCAGTAGATATGTAATTATTCGTGTTTTGTCATGTGTTTACGGTCAGAATGGGTTTACGGCCGTAAACTCTTTACGACCGGTAACACCTTACGGTCCTTAGTCAAGTCTATAAATAACGAGTTGTGTCAGTCATTGTGGGTTGTTGATGCTTTCGTATACTCCCAAGTTGTATCAGACGTTTTATAGCATTGAAGCGTATGCAAACTTGGTCTTTTGTTCTATATTCGATTATTAATTCGTGTTTGCATCTGTTATTATCTTTGATCATTGGTAGATCTGTTTTTCGGGACTTTACAATTGGTATCAGAGCAATACCAGTGCCAAAGGCGTTCAACAGCTGCGTTTTCAACTAAATCGATATTCACAGCAGTATAGAGGGATTTATTCCAGTCGAAATCAAAGTGTCTTGAAGTTTACGGCCTGAGTTTACGGCCGTAAACTCCTCTTCACGGCCATAAGTGTATTCCACGAAAACGATTGTTTTACACATCATTCAAGCTTTCGTGATCACATATTGATTCTGGCATTTAATTGAGTTGTTTTTAAAATAAAAATCGAACTTTTTTTTATTTAACTTTCATTGACCGTAAACTCGAGCATTCACAAAAAATCGATTTTCTGTTAAACGATAATTACACCATTATTTTTCGGAGTTTAAATCAAAAGGTATACTTGGACTGTAAACTCGAGTTTACGGCCTAAGGTTTACGGCCTACGAGTTTACGGCCTAGAGAGTTTACGGCTAAGTCAGTTACCATACATTAGTTGAAATTAAATTCCTGAATTAAAAATTTATTATTAAATATAATAATTAAAATTAAATTTACAGCCTTAAAATTTACTACAATTTTTTTTTTTTTAAATGGAAACACAAAACTCAACTCAATACCAAGAACTTGATGCTGTGATGGGAACAACCACGCGTATTCCAAGACTTATGTCTGCTGATGGTTTCCCCGAGTGGAAATATAGAATTGAAAAGTATATAAAGATGAAGGATTTCAAGATTTGGAAATGCGTTTTAAAGGATCCCGTCAGAATCACCACTACAGTTGGGGGGCAGGTAGTCGACAAGAAAATCGAAAACTACACTGATGAAGACTTTGAGAGTGTAGAAGAACAAGAAAAGGCATTGGCCATTTTGACTATGGCTTTATCTCCAGACATTGCACAAGGATTCAGAGAGTACTTCTACTAAAGCACTGTGGGAAGCTCTCATTGAAGTATATGAGGGAAATGAAGACATGCGAGAAAGTCGCCAAGATATGCTGAGACAACGCTTCAATATGTTTAATTATGTTCCCGGAGAGACTCTCGAAGCTCAACTGCAGCGATTTACAACTCTCAACACAGAGATGACTGTGGCATGGATTTTTTTATACAAAGTCAGAAATTAACAAGAAGCTACTAAATGCACTCCCAAAATCTTGGGACATGAATGTGGCAGTAATTAAGAAGACTAAGGATCTCAATCGCCTTTCCCTAGCTGAAGTGATGGCTGTCATCATAGCGTGTGATATTGATGACAAGGAGCGATAGATCAATCATGTGAACTCCTACTCAGCCGCCAATCTTGGCATTTCAACTAATAATGCTCTCTCTTCTTTCTCTTATACTCCTGCAGGTTCATCTTCCTCTGCACCAGTCATTCCTTACCCATAAAGCCAGCCTCTCATGTCTACCCAAAATGCTTCATCCTCAAATGTGGCTTCTTCTTCAAAGGGAAAGGAGGGTGATGAAAATCTTGTCTTTGTAACAGGGCTTGTGAATTGCTACAATGCTCTTGTAGCTGGGGAACTTCCACCTCAATTGTCATTTGCAGATCTTGATCAAATCCATCCTGAGGACGTTGAGGAAATGGACATCACATGGCAAATTGCCATGGCTGTATTTAGGGCAAAACAGTTTGCCAAAAAGACAGGAAAGAACAATTGGGGAATGAGTGCTGACAAGAAGGTTGGATTCAACAAAGGAAAGCTTCGATGTTTCAATTGCCACGAGCCAGGGCATTTTGCTCGTGATTGCCCACACCCTGATAGGAGGGTTAATAATGACAGAACAATGGTTGCAGTTGGGAACAACCGAAGCAGTGGTCAAGCAAACAATGAAAAGGCTATGGTTGCACAATCATTTGACTGGGATGATCAAATACAAGCTTTAAATTTGTCTGGACCAGAAAATGATTACCTAGCACAAGTAAGGGATGACACTCAAGCAGGGACTGCAGTAGCTGAAGACAATATGATGAAGCTACAATTTGGCTTGATGGTATCTTCTTCTAATGCACCTAATTCGTCCAAGGTAAGTCTTCTATCATGCTCTAAAGCTTGTGTAGATTATGTGAAAACTTTACATTATAAAATTGAGACATTAGGAAATGAAGCAGAAAATCTTAGGATTCTTCGTGAACTCAATGACAAATTAATAAGAGACGTAGAAGACCTTAGATATGAAGGGTACCGACTTCGAAAAGGACAAAAACCACTTAAAGCTCAACTAGAATAAAAAATTAAAGACTTTAGGAGACTCCAGGAAGACTACAGCAACAAATGTGAAAATTATGATTATGTAGTCAAACAAAATGCTGAGCTAGTAGCTGAAGTTGAATCCTTGAAAGGAAAATTTGAGACTGCCAAACTTGATGTTAGAAAATATGATTTTTCAAGTGAGGTGGTTGCAAATATGATAGACCAAAGTATGCAGTTTAAAAGGAATCAATCAAAAGGTCTAGGGTATAATCATGTACCTCCTCCTTTCAATCATTCATACATGTCCAAGCCCTTATCCAAAGAAGATCTTGCCAATGAATCATTTATGATTTATGGCAAGCCCTCCGGTTTTGTTTCAGGAGGATTTATTAATGTTGAAAGTACTAACATTTCTACTTCTCCTGCAGATCAATCCTTGAATCAGTCAAAGCACAAAGTTAAAGGATGTGTTTCTGAAAATAAAATCGAGTCCAAACCTGAAGCTTTCATTTTAAATAAAGACAATTCTTTGTTAAATGTTTTAAGTGACAATTTTTCTTGTGGTGTTTTTAATTATTCTGATACAGTAGCTGCTACCTCTGATACAGTTTTGAGTGTTTCTAATATGTCTGATAAATCTTTGAACAGTTTGGTTGACAATTTAAACGTTTGTGATAAAAATGTTGAGATACCACTAGTCTCACAACCCTCAATAAATATAGCACCCTCACTTGCCTCACAACCTAATAATATTGCATGTTTTTGTGAGACAAGCAAGGGTGTTTGTAGGGAAAACAAATCTGATAAATGCAGCACAAGTTCTAACAATAACAATCAGATCTGTTTTAATTGTGGTACTAAGGGTCATATTGCTAGAAATTGTCTTAATCGAATGTTTGTGAGTTATAATCTTCCAAGAGGAGAGAACGAGTTCAAAGGAAGATCTTTAAATAGAAATTCCTCTAGAAGTCGTTCTCGAAATGATTATTGGGTAGATAAAAGAAATAGAAAAAGGGATATTTTTCACAGTCATAAAAGGTTTTTTAATCACCTTGTCCTGAACAGTCTGCCAAAAAGGAGCATAGCCACGCCAAGGTCAAGCTCATCCCAAAGCAATAGTGGATCTTCAACCAATTCTGGTAGAAGTAATACATGCTTTAAGCAGATTGTTAAACATAAAATGACAAAGTTGACTGAATTTTTCAAAAAACCTAATTATAAATGGAAGCCCAAATCTACTCCAAATATATCATCTGTATCCTCAGAGAAGTTCATGTGCAATAAATATGAAAAGGTATCGGGATCACCCAGGAAGATCATGACCTGGGTGCCCAAATCTAATTAAACCCGCACATTTTGCAGGGGCAGTTGCGGGGAAATGTCGTCAGACCATGGTTCGTCGACAGCGGCTGTTCCCGGCACATGACAGGAGACATCACCCAATTGAACAACATTCAATCATTTAATGGGGGATACGTCTCTTTTGCGGGTGGAGATGGAGGAAAAATTACACAAAAGGGCACGATATCAAATGGAGTTTTGAGTTTTGAAAATGTGAATTTCGCTCCAGAGTTAAAACACAGCCTACTAAGTGTCTCGCAGATCTGTAACAAGGGCTATTCTACACATTTCACTGACAAGGAATGCATGATCTTAAAGCCAGACTTTTTCATCCCTGAAGAATGGATTCTCGTAATGTCAAAAAGGGATGGAAATGCTTATATTATCGATATGAATAGCAATCTCCTAGAGCAAGTTACTTGTTTGTTCTCAAAGATCTCTGAGCAAACTGCAATGTTGTGGCACCGAAGATTAGGTCACGCCAACGCCAAAAATCTCAATCGTCTTGCAAAGAATGAGATGGTCCGTGGATCACCTGTCAAAGACTTTATCACGTTTGAGAAATGCGTGTCTTGTGCTCAAGGAAAGCATCATCGAAAGCCACATTTGCCGAAGCAAGTTAACTCAATAAGTCAGGTTCTACAACTTCTTCACATGGATTTATTTGGTCCAGTGAACGTGCTAAGCATCAATAGGAGTTCCTACTGTCTAGTTGTGATTGATGATTTCTCTCATTTTACGTGGGTTTTCTTTCTATCCAACAAAGCTGGCGTCACTGAATTGATCAAGAGGTTCATCATACATGTTGAGAATCAGACCAATCAAAGGGTGAAGGCACTTCGCACTGATAATGGAACGGAATTCAAGAATTCTGTTCTCAATCACTTCTAATCTGAGAAGGGGATCCTGCGTCAATTTAGTTCCGCTCACACACCTCAACAAAATGGTGTTGCTGAGAGGCGAAACAAAACACTTAAGGATGCTGCAAGGACGATGTTGTGTGACTCCAAGCTTCCTGTTTTCTTTTGGGTAGAGGCAATAAACACTGCCTGTTATGTTCAGAATCGAGTACTCATCAACAAAGCTCAAATGAAAACTCCATATGAAATTTACTATGGTCACAAACCGTCAGTTAGTCATTTTCGCGTATTTGGCTGTCCTTGCACCCTTCTTCACCTAGATGCCAATCCGAAGTTCAATGCCAAAGTTGATGACTGCTATTTTGTTGGGTATGTTGCACGTACCGCCTATAGAGTCTCTAACAAGAAAACCAAACATATTGTGGAATCCTATGAAGTGCGTTGGTTGGAAGAGAATGAGACAGACGCAAGAGTGGGTCCGGACTGGTTGTTTGATTACGCGTCACTTTTCAAATCCTTAAACGTGTATTCAAATGATGTATCAAGAACTGATTCGCATTGGAAGAGTACCTCTGAAGATGAAGACGAAGAAGTTGTATACAAACCTGTATCTAAATCTTCTAATTCATTGAAAGGAAAGTCTAAAGCTTCAACCAAATGGAAGTCCTCTGACTCGCACATGGGAGAACCTTCTGCTTCATCTGAAGGGGAGCCTTCTGCTGCAATTGAGGGGGAGCCTTCTACTGAAATTGAGGGGGAGTTTTCTGCAACATCTTCCGAAAAGTCCTCTGCTACCTCTCAGGGGAGGCCGTTCTTGGAACATGACAATCCTCAATCAGACCACACTGCTTCTTCTGATGCTGAATCAAGACCTCTCACATCATTAGAGAAAGAGTTCATTCCAAATGATGCTTCCACTGTCTCTTCAACCCTGATGGAATTACTCTTTCCTGACCTTATTGCAGATGAGTATGTTGCAGAACCATCTGGTTCTACTCAACAAGCAAATGAAGGAGGTCTTAACATTCACACTCTACCTGTCTCTATCAATGACATCAGCCAAGAAATACCCTCTAGGATTCAACGAGATCATCCGATCGAGAACGTTATCGGCCAGCTAGATAGTGGTGTTAAAACTAGAAGTCAAAGTGGAGACGTGAATACATGTCTGTATTCTTGCTTTATCTCTCAAATTGAGCCCAAGAATGTAGAAATGGCTCTAAATGAACCTAGCTGGGTAGATGCAATGCATGAAGAATTGCATCAATTTGAAAAACTCGGTGTTTGGAAGTTAGTTAAGTTACCAAATGGCAAAAAGTCTCTTGACACACGGTGGGTCTATCATAACAAGCAGGACGATTCAGGGGTCATTGTGCGAAACAAAGCTAGACTGGTAGTTCGCGGGTTTCGACAAGTCGAGGGTCTTGACTACACTGAGGTTTATGCTCCCGTAGCTCGCTTGGAGGCCATTCGTATCTTCTTAGCGTATGCTTCGTATATGAACTTTACTGTTTTTCAAATGGATGTCAAGACTGCCTTCTTGTATGGCAAGGTGAAGGAAGAAATCTACGTTGATCAACCTCCAGGGTTTGTCGACCCGAAGTTTCCTAATCATGTTTACAAGTTGGACAAAGCGTTGTATGGGCTGCATCAAGCTCCTAGAGCATGGTATGCAACTCTAACAAAGCATTTGCTCGAACATGGTTATACACGTGGTACTATCGATCAAACATTGTTTATAAAGCATGTCGACAAGGACCAGATACTTGTTCAAATATACGTCGACGACATAATTTTTGGATCAACTAGCCAACAACTTTGCAAGGAGTTCAAAAATGTAATGAAGAAAAGATTTGAAATGAGCTCTTTGGGAGAAATGACCATGTTTTTGGGGCTTCAGGTTAAACAGAATTCAACTGGCATCCTTCTTCATCAGGCCAAGTATGTAGATGATATTCTTGAGAAGTTCGCACTTCATGATGCTAAATCTGCTTCAACACCGATGGCTGAACGACCCCTCCTGACTCCAGATCCAGAAGGCGAACTCGTAGATCAAACTCTTTATCGATCGATGATCGGATCCCTGATGTATCTTACTGCAAGTCGACCAGACATTATGTTTGCAGTTTGTCAATGCACACGCTATCAGGCTAATCCTAAACTCTCTCATCTTATTGCTGTTAAACGAATTTTTCGATATATCAAAGGAAGCCCTAAATTGGGTCTTTGGTATCCGAAGAATTCTGAATTTAATCTTTATGCTTTTACTGACAGTAATTATGGAGGTTATGAGCTTGACAGGAAATCAACTTCAGGAGGATGTCAATACCTAGGTGACAGACTAGTTTCATGGCAATGCAAGAAGCAGCACACTGTCTCGACTTCGACAGTAGAGGCGGAATATGTGGCAGCATCAGCTTGTTGTTCTCAAGTTATTTGGATCCAACATCAACTATTGGACTACGGTTTGAATTACTCAGAAACCCCTATCTATTGTGATAATGAGGCTGCCATACAAATTGCTAAGAACCCAGTCCAACACTCTAAATCCAAGCACATCGATATTAAAATTCACTTTATCAGAGACTGCTATGAACGATCTTTAATTCAAATCGAACAAGTCCACACTGATAACAATGTGGCTGACTTGTTCACAAAGCCTTTTAACAAAGCTCGTTTTGATGTGCTTGTGGGATTTCTGAAAATGATACGTTTTGAGGATTAAGTTTTTTTTCTTTTCTTTGTTTGTTTTTATTTTTATTTTTTATTTTTCTTGGTCTTGTTAGTCTACTTTCAAATTTTACTAAGTTTGTTGTCAATTTTTGTTAGGCTTGTTTAAATTTGCGCATTTTTATGTTGTTTAAATTCTCAACCATGCACAAATTTAGGGGGAGAAAGAAAATCCAAAAACAACAAAAATTACACAAAAATCCAAAAATAGTGTCATTTCAGTAAAAATCCAAAAGTAGTGTCATTTCAATTCAGTATTTTAAAAATTTTTGTTAACAGCCTTCGTTGTAAGTACTGTGATGGGAAATGATATTAATAAGTGATAAAGGACGACCTGAATCGGCGTAACGTACCTAAGTTGAATCGTCTACACTCTGTGCTCGATGTGCTAGTAGGCGCGAAAGATTTTAAAAAGGGACTTGACTAGGAAAGTTGAACCTAATGAATTTAAGGACTCGACAAATTTTGACCTAGTTAGATCCGTTTAATCTGACATCATGACGCTCGGATAGGTTGAGCAGGGAGATAAACATGAGAATCTACTCGTTACATTAATTGAACCCGTACTTGGAACCGTGGCTTAACTTTTCCTCGATGTGCGGATTCTGTCCTTAATTCCGGTTGGATGGGGCGACTGGTAAATTCCGATAAATTAGGTCTATAGAAAATCGTTTTCTTTCTTTCTTTCTTTCTGTTAGTCATATGTTGTCTCCTTTGCGCGACTTCTAATCCGACCTGGTACAAAACATATGCAACTCCATTTCTCTGTAGGAAATACATATGTGCGTGAAATATATGTGTGAAAAACTTCTCATCTGTTAGCCATATGCTGTCTCCTTTGCACGACTTCTAATCCGACCTGGTACACAGCATATGCAACCTTCTTCTTCTCAACCCCTCTGAAGTAGTTAGCAATAGAATTTTGTATCCCTTCTCTCTCTGAATGATTGTCTGCTCACCCGGTGTAAGGAGTACTCTGGAAGTTCTTGATGGCTGGGGCATATCAGGAAGCGGGAAACACGTTCCAGTACACCTAAAAATTGACCTCATACAGATTGTCTGTAGATCTCGCTGCTCAATTTAGGTGGACAGCAATATCCCTGGTTGTAGTCAATTAAATGGTCATAAGGTAATTTCACGTAAGATTTAGGAGTTATCATAATTACCGGAAATTTACAATTAGGTGTATGCCCGAATCATGTCATTGGTAAAAGGTCCAAAAATGTCACAAATCCTTCGCGCTTAAGTGGACCACAATACTGGCAATCGGTCAGACGAAGATGTGAAGATAAGGGTACCGATAAGTAGAATAAGGTCGTCCAATAACTTTGATCCAAGCATCACAAAAGAAGTGGTAGTTAAAGAGTTTCTTAATTTCTTTGACGTTAATTTTTATCTTATTTTAATTTTATTTTTATTTTTATTTTTATTTTTTATTTAATTTTTACAACGTCAAATTTTATGTTAATTTTATTTTACTTTTATTTTTATTGTTCTATTTAAATTTTGTTTTATTTTTCTAGCATTTAAAATTATGGTGTGTTAGTTTTTATTTTAAAAGTTTTTTTTAAATTAAATTAATCCTCAAAAGTTTTTTTATTAATTAGCGAAAAATTGGAAAGACTGGGTAGCTATCAGGCAGGAGGGTAAGAAAGGTGAAAAGGTAAAAGGGTAAAAAAGGGGGGTTCACGGCCGGAATCTCCCCACTCAATAGTTTCCGGCCGCAAACTAACTCCCAAAAAGCTCTCAAAGTGTCGAAAATTTTATCTTCGATTTTCAGAAAACGATTACATCATCGTGAAGGTAGCATCGTGTAGATCTCGAATATATATTTTGTTTCACAGTTCACCATCGCATTGTGTTTCAAAATTAAAAAAAAACCGAGTCGAGGAGTTTACGGCCGTAAGCATAGGCCGTAAACTCTGAAAATTGATGATTTCGATTCGAAGTTATTTTATTATGATGCTATTTATCTTTATGTTCACGACTATATGCTTTTCGTTTGTTATTTCAAAGAGAAAGATCGATTTTTAGCCACTTTTCGGAGTAAACATTCATAGGCCGTAAACTCCCAGTTTACGGCCCGTGAATTCGAGTGTAACTGCCCTGGATTGTTTGAAAGATTTCAATGATAACTGTGCATCGTGTTTTCGAAGTAATTTCTAGGCCGTAAACTAGAGTTTACGGTCCAAGAACAAATTGTCGATTCAAGCTAATTTTGGTTGGGTAACGATTGCGTGTTTCTTTCGCTTAGACCGTGAACCAAAAGGGTTTTTTAAAAAAAGTGTTCCTTAGGCCGTAAACTAGAGTTTACGGCCCAAGGACCAAACTGCCAAAAGGTTTTTTTTTTTTTTTTTTTTTTTTTTTTTTTTTTTTTTATGTTTTTAAAAGGTGGAGGGCAGTAAACATACATCATTAATAAACAGATTTTATTTTGATCATATTTTTATTGTCATATTCTTGGTCAAAATAAATTTTATTGTTGGTGTCGGTTTCTTACAACTGTGTTTGAGTGCAGAAAAATGGCAAATCTCAAGTTTGCAGACATGCACAATCTGGCAATCGTTCTTGCTGATCCACCTGTCGTACATTCCGATATGCTATCAATGGTTCACAGGTTGCGTGAATGTTGTGTTGCATCAGCATTAACAGTCAATCCGGTGATATATCAGAACATTGTTCGTGAATTTTGGGAGACAGCAAGGACGCAGATGGATGATGATGGAAATTTCACGGTTGCGGCGAAGGTGCAAGGACGAGATATCGTAATCAATGAAAGCTTTGTTCAAAACGCGTTGCTGATTGATGATCAACCTAACTATCCGACGGAAATTGGCATAGAAGATGTTCAGAGTACTACAACGAATGAGTTATGAGGGAACCTACCCGCCAACGTTGAAAAAGCTGCTCCATCCATATTGGAGATTTCTAGCTCATGTGTTCGTAAGTTGCATATCGGGTAGAAGGAGTGGGGCTGATGAAATTTCTCAACGCACAACTGGTGCGTTGGTGTCTTTGGCTGCAGGAATTCATTTCAATTTCTCGAAGTTCATCCTAGAGGAATTTGTAATAAACATCCGGGCTTCTACGAGGGATACCTTTCTCCAATATCCCCGCTTCATTCAAGTGTTTGTCGAGATGCAGTTTCCTAAGGTTAGAAAGGCGGGAGACACTTTGGATATGAAATCTTTGGGTCCACACACTGTGGGACTCATTAAGCAAAACAGAAGAGGAAAAGTTGTCTTTCGAGGGCGTTATCCATTGGAGAAATTTGGAAAGTTTACAGAATTAGATGAGACGCCAGTGTCATACGAATCGTCAGAACCGACCTCTTCTGAGAAAACATCTACTGAGGGTTCGACTCCAGCAAACATAGTGATAGATGTGACTGAAGATGATGAAGATTCACCAACTCCGAGAGACCAAAGTGCTTCTAGTCATGAACATGAGTCGAATGAAAGACAAGATGAAAGGGAAATAGGTACCGGTGATGATGGACATGACTCATTTGAAGATCTTGATCTTACGGGATTTGATAATGATGATATTGTGGCTTCCTTAGCTAGTAGCGCCAATGTTGTGTCCAATGAGATTCTTGACAAAATTTTTCAAAATGTCGATGATGGTGTTTTGCCGTCAACTGAGATGAGGAAGTCGAGCGAAACTCTTACTCCAACTTCTGAGCTGATGGTGTCAACTTCGATTCCAATGGAGGTAGTTGTGGGATGTTCCCCTCCCGTGTCTATTTCTCCTACAACTGAACCATTTGTTAGTGTAATACCTCCACAGGCTGACCAACCTCAATCCAAGAGGAGAAGACTTGATGAAAGACAATCCGAGCTAATTACTAGTTTGGTCAGTGGTCTTCCTACACCACCAATTACTACTGCTACCACACGACTTTCTGCAACAAAGATGTTTGCAACTGGACCTAGTTCAGTTTTTGATGTTGGCGGCCCTTCAGCTCCGCCCGGTTTTCCTGTTCCAAGATTCAATAGGGATGCCGCTTCTGAGAGGCTAGCTTTGCACATGGCAGAAGAACAACTTCGTTCGCCTAGTCCTGAAGGAAAGAACATTTCTATGAACGAAGGGGGTGCTCCAGATGATGATCCATCTCTTGATAGTTTACGAAAGGAGATCTCTGTGCTAAGTCAGAAGAACATAGAGCTTGACATTCAAGTAGCTGAACTTCATGCTCAGAACATTGAACTTCGTACTCAAGTGTCTAAACTTCAGTCAGATAGAACTTATCTTGGCAGACAGCTTGCAGAAGTTAAAAGGGATAAGAAAGTAAAAAATAAGCAGATTTCTGACCTTCAAGAGCATTTCAATCTGCTAACTTCAAGCTACTTCGAATTGAAAAAGAAACTGGAGGATGATTTTGGTGAGAAGTATAAAACAAGCATAGAAGAACAAAGAATAAATCTACATGTGCAAGCATATCCAGTAGATGTGCCAGCTGGTCAATCATCTGGTTCTGCTGAACGTATTGCAGCTGTTCCTCCTATGGCTTCTCATATTCAAGAGATCATTCGGAAAAATCAAGAAGATGAGACTGAAAAGGGGCAGTTGTTATTCAAGAGAAATGTTACTCAGAGCACTTCTAAAGGAGGACCCTTGATCACTGTCACTGATCTTGAAATTGTTCGGTTCAGAGATACTTTTGGAGATCGGTCGGGTGTGGCTGCTTGGGGATTTCACAATCCTCTTCGACTTTGGATTATTATTCGCAAGAGTGGTAATTCAGAGTTGTATAAAGATGTTCGTGCTTTTAGTTCACTGACAAGGGTTGATATTGCGGAGTTATCACAAGCTCCTTTTATCAATCTATTAAACAATCCTCAGGTTTCGCAGTTCAAATTCTTTCTAGATGAGCAAGTAAAGAAGGGCTTTCCTACAATGCCAACTACTGAGTCAGTCATTCTAGAACATCCAGATGTGTTTGAAGCTTCTTCTGATAAACCTCTGCAACTGGTTACGTGACCACCCACGACTCAAGTTAAACAATTTCCCATTGTTCAAGGTTATCAAGATGGATCGCTCGGTTCTATGGAGTGTTGGGTTTATGATGAGAGTACTTATGGTGCAGTCATTAAGCTCAAGAATGGGTGCATACGGTTGTATGATCGAAGAGACCTACTGCAGTTCAGGAAGTGGGATATTCATTATCTGAGCAATTTTTAGATCAAAGTGGTTGAAGATATCTATGAGCAGGGAGCCAAGGCATATACCAGGATGGTTGCTGAGATCTTGAGCAAGCAGATGTGGAATGGCGCTATGGGCCAAATGGATGTCATGCTAGTAAAGAAAGGAATGGGGCCGAGCTAGTCCAAACCAAGAGGGAGATTGAAAGACCCTGTATAGTGGTTTGGTCTAGGCGTAGTCGTTGATAGCAGTAGATATGTAATTATTCGTGTTTTGTCATGTGTTTACGGTCAGAATGGGTTTACGGCCGTAAACTCTTTACGGCCGTAAACACCTTACGGTCCTTAGTCAAGTCTATAAATAGCGAGTTGTGTCAGTCATTGTGGGTTGTTGATGCTTTCGTATACTCCCAAGTTGTATCAGACGTTTTATAGCATTGAAGCGTATGCAAGCTTGGTCTTTTGTTCTATATTCGATTATTAATTCGTGTTTGCATCTGTTATTATCTTTGATCATTGGTAGATCTGTTTTTCGGGACTTTACATAAATAAATAAATCATAATGTTGTTTAATTTTATGAATTACTTTTTTACCTAATTTTTTTTAGAAATGAAAAATCAAAATATACTAATCATAAATAAATATATTTGTAAATATAAAATAAATAGAATACAATGTAATTATAAAAAAAATCCAATATCTATAAGTATTAATAAAAAAACACCATTATAAAAAAAACCATTTCAATGACACACATGTATTGTATGAAGTTAAGGTTTTTATATTTGTATTTATATCTTTTTTTTTTTTCTAGTAGTGTGTAAGACTTGCATAAAAGTATCCTAGGGACAATTCGACAATTTATGGAGAATCAATTAAAAACAAAACGTTGACAAAAATTGGTGATATTTTAAATATGATTGATGCAATTCATATAATTTAAAATTCAAAATAAATACTAATCATCAACCAATGACCAGTCGTGGTACAAGTTAAAACAGCAGGATATTTTTATGTTTTTTATAATTGTACTACTTGTATGACCCGTATGTTATACCGGTTAGATGAAACAAAAAATTAAATAAGAAGATTTAAATAAAAATTTATTTAAATTTAAAAGTTTGGATTTAAAATTTAAAATTCGAATTTGAAAGGAAACATATTAGATAATATATAAGTTGTAATATTGTAAATTATTGGTTATTTTCAATTAAGACAATTATTAATTAATGTGTAATATGATGTGTTAATTAAGAAAAGATTAAAAAATGAGAAAATTACAAATGGAAAAAACATTTATTCAAAAATATCAAAAAATGACATGTGTCCAAGTTAATGAGAGAGTGACACGTGGCAAATTTCTTTTCATTTATTAGGAAAGATCAGGTTTTGTTATACTTGCTTTCGACCATTTTTATATTATATTATATTTAAATTCTCTTTGGATTTCTATATATATTTGGATTTATATATATCCAATCATATAACAAATAGGAGTAGGGATGCAATTCCGTCAATCAGTAAATAGAGAAAAAAAACACTAGTGGTGAAAAATTTTGTGTATACGATACTAGGTGTGAGACCCATGTATTACATGGGTGTATTTAAAACAATTAAATATATATAAACATTTGAAAATTTTGAATTTATAAGAAATATAAAATTATAAGGAAAGTCTATTAATAGAATTGATATGCATTTATTATTAAATTTAAATACCATATGGAATTAATAAAATAAGAAAACCACAAAATTACATGTGGAATAAAAATTAATTCAAAATAACCACAAAATGACATGTGGCAAAATGAATGTGAGTATGACAAGTGGCAAAAAAAACCTTCATTTATTAGAGAAGATGCAATGACAAATTAAAGTTATAATTTATTGCAAAAAATATCACAACAAATAAAGCATCAAAGTGTCAATATTGAGAGAGTGTAGAGTTGTAACAAGTACAAGCAATGTTAGCGACACACAATACGATGAAAGATTCTATCATCCCAAGGTTTTTGTCATAAATTGTCACACCCCAAAACCGATAATGGTGGAATACGTTTCGGGGTGGAGGACGTCATGTACAGTATCATCATAACTGCATAATAGTAAAAACAAGAAACATACAACCATTTCATTTACATAGTGAGTTTAAATACATGCGTGTTCTGTAAAGTTTCAATAGACACCAAAATATAACAAAAATAAGAGATGGATCTTGTATGCTTCATCTTCTCCAAAATGTTGCACCTATACCTGTCTATCTTTGACCTGAGGATACAAGTTATTTTGAAAATGAGTATCAGCATTAGCTGGTGAGTTCATAAGAATTTAGTGTGGTGGATGTATAAAATGTTTTGAAACTTATAGTATGAAAAACTGTAAATTATGTTTATAAGTAGTAGAAAGCCCTAGAAAATCCTATATTTTCCAGAAAGTACATTGTAAGTGAAAACCATTAAGTTGCATGTAAGTTGTATCATTGAAGACTGTTTGTTGTAAAAGCATAGTAGTAAATCTCCAGTATGTAGTGTAAATAAAAAGAAGTTATGCCTACTGTCAGTAGTAGTGGTACGAACTTCCTTTACTAATAGATACTTAGTTACTTCGGGATCATAACTTAGACTTTAGTCTTAGTGATTTAGTGTGGGTGTAAGTGTATTCCTTTTTATGTGACCAATAGTGTAAGAAATAGAGGTTCCGATGACCTTCCCGGTCATACGTAGTGTAGTGAAGTCCCATCCCTGGGGCTGCTCGGCTCGGACTGAGGTTAACAGTCGGGATATAATAGTGTCCACCCCGTATAGATCTATACATGTAGCGTCGCCTTCCTTCCAGAAAGCCCTGGTTACAGTATGTAGCGCGTAGAGTGTCTTGTAGAGGATTAGTGTATTATAATCTGGATTAGTGCTTTCTCTTGTATTATAGTGTACTAGTCTTTTGTACAGTTCATAGAGTGTTCTCTTATTAGCGTATCATCTTGTAATAGTAAGAACTATAGGGTGTATAGTAGTAGCAATAACCAGTAGTAGCAGCCTTAACTATACCTATTATAGTTAACTTAGTGTGTATGGTTCTTAGCGATTATATAACAGAGGTATCGAATGAGATGAAAATGTTCGTATCTAACACCAATATACATGATATATAACTAAGAAATCAACGACAGTCGGACGGATAACAAATACCCGAAGCCCACATCAAACAAGAACATGAAGTATGGCGAGCTATCGGTCCTAAGTCCTTCAAGTCTTACTTCTATAAATATATTAATATAGATACATTTTATAAGCAACGTAATTTAATAAGAATCTTAACAAAAGAATGCATTTAGAAAATAGTTTATTTTTCCAAAGTAGTTTTAAAAACGTAAAATCCTTTAAAAAGCATAGTGATAAATCATATGTGATTTGAACTATGGATAGCGAATCCCATGTGATTGATTTCCATAAAATGTACATTTGAGTTGTATTCACCCCCCCTCCCCCCCTAAAACATGTAAAAACAGTGAAAAAGGTTCATTAAGGGCTATGAACTCACCTGAAATCGAGTAAATCGGGTAAATCGGGTGAAGGTGTCGGTTGAGCGTTTGGTGTTAATTAAGGACTTGTACACCTTTTAAGTCCCTATTAACATATGAGATATATGTTTTACAAGTAATTAGTCACTTATACTTTTATTAAAAACATTTAAATATCCTAAATTGATTCGAGGTCTTACGGATTTGAAGTGGTTCTCGGGGATTGTACAAGACCAAAAGGGGGTAACTAAGGGGTCCAAGAGCTTACTCCCTTGGAGTTTACAGCCCAAAGGCCACTCCTTGGGAGTTTACGGCCGTAAGCCTCATGGCTTGGCCGTGAACTCTTGTTTACTCTCCAAACTTTGACGTTAAGGTCCTTATTTCAATCCTATTAATTTCTAGTGAACGTATAGGGCCATTTAGGGGCTTAAACCCTCAATTTGGCAAGGTTTGGGGGAGTTTACGGTCTAAGATTATGCTTGGGCCGTAAACTCTAATTTACCCCTCAAAACATCATGTTTAATTGTCCCAAACTCGAAATGGAATTTCCCTAAATCGTATCTCAAGTCTAAACATGCTTTGGAAGGGTTTTTGGGGCATTTTTGCATGGATAAGGGGTGTTTATGGCCTAAGCATGTGCTTGGGCCGTAAACCCTCTTTAATGCCCTAAAAATTTGTGTTTTGATGGTTAAACACTCCTAGGTAAATTCCCTAACTAGAATCTAAGCTCAAAAGAAGGAAAATCAGGACTTTTGGCACCTTTTTAGGTGTTTACAGCCTAAGGAGATTCTTAGGCAATAAACTCCTTTTTCATGCCCTTTTCATGTGATTTTTGAGCTATTGCAACAATAATGAATGTTTAGATGAAGTTAGGGTTGAAGATCTTATGTTTAGGAGCCGGAAATTGCGGTTTTGGAGTGGAAAACGAGCTAGAGAGAGAAAGTAGTGAGAGAGAGGAGTTTGAGTGGTAAAAAGCTTCTAAGTGGTGTTACACTTCCTTTATATAGGTCTTGGGTGTTGCCCCCGGTATAGGACTACCCGATGCTAAAGCTTAACGGGGTTAAACTTTTACCCGGGTTAATTGGTTGAAAAATAATATAACTTTATTTCGTTAAATGCAAATAACATTAACGAGTTATATTTATTTTAATAAAACTAATAATCACATGAAATATAAATAAATAATTAAATATTTATTTATTATACAACTCCAAATTACGGAACTTTTTATAAATGACATATTCCGTTAGTGGAAACGAAATTATATAACGGATTAAACGTTGGGTTGTCACATCATCCCCCCGTTAGGGGAATTTCGTCCCAAAATTTAGAATTCAAACAGTCAATTTATTACAGTACTACTAAGCGAAGAGATGGGGATATTTGAGTTTCATTTAATCCTCGCACTCCCAAGTGAATTCCGGTCCCCGCTTGGCGTTCCACCGAACCTTCGCATTTGGGATGCGGCTTTATTTCATTCGTTTTACTTCTTGATCCATAATCTGCGTAGGCTCTTCCACGAAGTTGAGACTCTCATTGACCTCTATCTCGTCAAGCGGAATCATGAGAGTCTCGTCGGACAGGCATTTCTTCAAGTTTGAGATGTGGAAGGTAGGATGTATGTTACTTAGCTCGTGGGGTAGGTTGAGTTTGTAAGCTACAGGGCCGATTCTAGCGAGAATCTCAAAAGGCCCTATGTAACTTGGGTTCAGCTTTCCACGCTTTCCGAAGCGTATAGTGCCCTTCTAGGGTGAGACCTTCAAAAGGACTCGGTCTCCCACCTGGAACTCCAAGGGTTTTCTTCGTTTGTCTGCGTAACTTTTCTGTCGATCCTTAGCGGCTTTTAATCGTTCGCGAATCTGTACAATCTTCTTGGTCGTTTCTCGAATGATCTCCGGACCCGTGAGAGCGCTGTCAGGAACTCGTCCTTTAGCTAACTGAGTGTCACCAACCTCAACCCAGCACAAAGTGGATCTGCACTTCCAGTCGTAGAGGGCTTCGAATGGAGCTGCCTTGATGCTCGTATGATAGCTATTGTTGTAGGAAAACTCCACAAAGGGTAAGTGTGTATCCCACGATTTACCGAAGTCAATATCTTCTAAGGTTTGGATCGTCCTCTCACTTTGTCCGTCTGTCTGCGGATGGTAGGCTGTACTCATATCTAGCCTCGTCCCTAGTGCCTTTTGTAGTGATTGCCAAAATCTCGAGGTAAACCTACTATCTCTATCTGAGATAATAGATATAGGGACACCATGCAGGCGTACTATTTCCTTAATGTATGTTCTTGTGAGTTTCTCCATCTTGTCTGTTTCCTTGATGGGTAGGAAGTGTGCAGACTTGGTCAATCTGTCGACGATGACCCAAATAGTATCCAACCCACCCGCTGTCTTGGGTAGCTTGGTTATGAAATCCATTGTGATCCGCTCCCACTTCCATTCCGGTATCTCTGGTTGTTGGAGGAGACCTGATGGCTTTTGGTATTCGACCTTGACCTTCGCGCAAGTAAGGCACTTACTCACGAAGGTAGCAATCTCGGCTTTCATGTTAGGCCACCAGTATGGCTTTTTGAGATCCAGATACATCTTATCTGAACCAGGGTGAATGGAGTATCGAGTGTTGTGCGCTTCCTTCATGACCAAGTCCCTGAAACCTCCATGGCGCGGAGTCCAGATTCGGTCCATAAGATAATAGGCTCCGTCACCCTTTACCACCAAGTTCTTATCCATTCCATGCAGGGATTCTTCCGTCACATTCTCAGGCTTTAAGGCTTCGAGCTGAGCCTCCTTAATTTGTGCAGATAGATGCGAATGGATAGTCATTATTAGCGACTTGACTTTTCGACCAGAATACTCTTTTCTACTCAGGGCGTCTGCTACTACATTGGCTTTTCCTGGGTGATACCGAATTTTGCAGTCGTAATCACTGAGTAGTTCAACCCATATTCATCGTCTCATGTTGAGCTCTTTCTGGTTCAGTATGTGTTGGAGGCTTTTATGATCAGTGTACACTAAGCTCTTCGTTCCATACAAGTAGTGTCTCCATATATTTAGAGCGAAGACGACCGCCCCCAACTCGAGGTCGTGAGTAGTGTATTTTACCTCATGTGTCTTCAACTGTCTTGAGGCATAGGCGATGACCTTACCTCGTTGCTTCAAGACACAACCGAGCCCTTGACTCGACGCATCGCAATATACAACAAAATCTTATGTTCGTTCGGGAAGGGATAATATTGGTGCAGTGCATAGGGCTCGCTTCAGGGTCTGGAATGCCTTCTCCTGCTTCTCTTCCCAATCGAACGTTACACCCTTCTGTGTCAACATGGTGAGAGGTTTCGCAATTCGAGAGAAGTTTTGAATGAATCTGCGGTAGTAGCCAGCGAGGCCTAGAAATTGACGAATTTCTGTAGGCGTCTTCGGTGCTGACCAGTTCTCGATAGCTTTAATCTTGGAGGGATCCACGTGGATTCCTTCTTCACTAACCATGTGTCCTAAGAATTCAACTCTTCGAATCCAAAATTCGCACTTAGAGAACTTCACATATAACTTCTCTGATCGTAGGGTTTCTAGGACTCTTCGTAGATGATTCTTGTGTTCTTGACTCGACGCATCGCAATATACAACAAAATCTTATGTTCGTTCGGGAAGGGATAATATTGGTGCAGTTCATAGGGCTCGCTTCAGGGTCTGGAATGCCTTCTCCTGCTTCTCTTCCCAATCGAACGTTACACCAATCTGTGTCAACATGGTGAGAGGTTTCGAAATTCGAGAGAAGTTTTGAATGAATCTGCGGTAGTAGCCAGCGAGGCCTAGAAATTGACGAATTTCTGTAGGCGTCTTCGGTGCTGACCAGTTCTCGATAGCTTTAATCTTGGAGGGATCCACGTGGATTCCTTCTTCACTAACCATGTGTCCTAAGAATTCAACTCTTCGAATCCAAAATTCGCACTTAGAGAACTTCACATATAACTTCTCTGATCGTAGGGTTTCTAGGACTCGTCGTAGATGATTCTTGTGTTCTTGACTCGACGCATCGCAATATACAACAAAATCATATGTTCGTTCGGGAAGGGATAATATTGGTGCAGTGCATAGGGCTCGCTTTAGGGTCTGGAATGCCTTCTCCTGCTTCTCTTCCCAATCGAACGTTACACCCTTCTGTGTCAACATGGTGAGAGGTTTCGCAATTTGAGAGAAGTTTTGAATGAATTTGCGGTAGTAGCCAGCGAGGCCTAGAAATTGACGAATTTCTGTAGGCGTCTTCGGTGCTGACCAGTTCTCGATAGCTTTAATCTTGGAGGGATCCACGTGGATTCCTTCTTCACTAACCACGTGTCCTGAGAATTCAACTCTTCGAATCCAAAATTCGCACTTAGAGAACTTCGCATATAACTTCTCTGATCGTAGGGTTTCTAGGACTCGTCGTAGATGATTCCTGTGTTCTTCCTCGCTCCGAGAGTAGACGAGTATATCATCTATAATGACGATGACGAAATGATCTAAATATGGACGACACACCCTATTCATCAAGTCCATGAATACTGCGGGTGCGTTAGTCAGTCCGAAGGGCATCACTACGAACTCGAAATGTCCTTAACAAGTTCGGAAGGCTGTCTTCGGAACATCCTCCTCAAGCACCCGTAACTGGTGATACCCGGACCTAAGATCAATCTTGGAGAAGTAACTCGCCCCTTGTAGTTGGTCAAATAGGTCGTCGATACGAGGGAGAGGGTAGCGATTTTTGACCGTGAGTTTGTTGAGTTCCCTATAATCGATGCACATACGGAACGATCCATCCTCCTTCTTTACGAACAAGACCGGAGCTCCCCAAGGTGAGAAGCTCGGTCTTATAAAGCCCTTGCTGAGCAGCTCTTTAAGTTGACCGGATAGATCTTGCATCTCGGCAGGCGCTAAACGATAGGACGACTTAGCTACGGGGGTAGCTCCTGGGACTAGGTCGATTCTGAACTCAACCTGACGTTTGGGAGGTAGACCTGGAAGATCCTCTGGAAAGACATCAGGGAAATCGCATACAACGGGGATGTCTTTTGGATCTTTCAATTTTTGACTTGTGTCGATGATGTGAGCAAGGAAAGCGCAATATTCTTTACGCAAGTATTTCTGGGCTTGAATACTCGAGATAATACGAAGACTCGTCCCAGGTTTGTCTCCGTAGATTAACAGAGTTTTGCGATTCAGTGGATTTAGGCGAATGGCTTTGTTGAAGCATAGAATGTCGCCGCGATGAAGACTTAACCAGTCCATGCCAACAATGACATCGAAACTCTTGATTGAGACTGGTATGAGGTCTATTGGAAATGAGTGATCATCTAACATGAGGGTACAACCTATGTAAATTTTGTTAGAGCTTTTGGTCTTCCCGTTAGCCATTTCTACGACGAACGTTTCTTTTGGTGGTTGCGAGGATTGTTTAAGTAAGTGTTTAAAGTTTTGGTTTATAAAGCTTCTTTCTGCACCACTATCGAATAAGACACATGCATAAGAGTTGTTCAGAAGAAACGTACCCGTGACTACTGTGGGATCGACTACTGCCTCGTTGTGACCAATAGCGAGTAGTCTTCCAGTTCCCCCCGCATTCCCAGCCTTCGGACAGTTTTTCTTGAAATGACCAGCTTCACCACAGCCATAACAAATCTGGGTCACTCCCGAGCCGGGAACTTGCGAGATAGGTTTGGGTGGGGCTCTACAAAACCGGGTAGTATGGCCCTTCCGGCCGCAGTTGGAGCACTGCAATTGGCGGCAAGGGCCGTGGTGGTGGAAGGAGCACTTGGGACACTTGGGCAGGTACCCAACATAAGCTGTAGTCGGTGCAGGAGTGGTTGGAGTGGTGGCAGCATGGACTGCCACAATTTTTTGATCCTTGGAGGAGGTTTGAGTTTTCTTGCCTTTCTTCTTATCCCAACGCTTTCTCTTTTTGTCAGCTGAATCGGGTGGTACAGTGGCAGTTGTGGTTGCTGTTGCTGGAGTGGAAGAGACTTCATGATTGATTAGACTCTGGGCCAATTCCTTGGCGCTGTTGAAGGTTGTAGGGATTAAGGCTAGAACGTTTCCTCGATACGGGGGCATTAAGCCCCAAATGTATCGTTCAATCTGTTGGATTAATGTCTAAGTCCATAACTATAATTGGTAAGACTTGACCCGACCCGGCATGGTCCATTTGGGTTGCATGGCATCATGCACTTGGATAGACTATAATGAGAGAAATAAGACACTTATGGTTATTAATATATTATAAGTTCTAGTATATTAATAATAAGAATAATAAGATTATTTAATTAGTATTGATCAAGAATTAATCTAGGATTAATTAAGTGATCAAAAGAAGACTAATTAAATATATGGATTGATTGTGTAAATCATCCATACTTGTATAGTGGGCTAATGCTCCATGGATAATCAAGTTGGGCTAAAACCCATAGGATGGTCCATGGATGCTCCATGGTGTATTTGAACCCATGGATCCAAGGAAATGGAAAGTCATGACAATTAGGGTTTACCCTAATTGTAACACTATATAAAGATCTTATTCTTGACAAAATCGGCGACTAGTATCATTCTAGAGAGGGCTAGCTGATTTTCATGAAGTGTAGAATTCTCTCAACTTATTCCAAGTGTATTTGGTGTTGTGTGAACCATTTGAGGTGTCACACTTGGGGCACTTGGCACTCAAGCTTCATGATGACTTTCTACATGAAAGAGGTATATATTCTATCTTGTTATATTCATTATTTTATATGCTAGATTAGGATAATACCTTGGATGTTCATATTTGTATGTATAATAGAGAAAACATAGATCCAAGGTATTTAGGGTTGCATGTACACTTAGGAGTGTTAGAATGCTCAAAACCCAACAATGGTATCAGAGCCTAGGCTTGTTTTCTTGTTATACTTGCAAAAGAAGCTGGAAAATCGAGTTTTGATGTAGTCTGCCCAGCAGACTCGCCGAGTCCATGAATGGACTTGCCGAGTCCAAGGCAAAAAGCGTCCAAGTCGCCGAGTTGGTTCATGCACTCGACGAGTTGGAACCCCAAACAGCATAAATTCGACTTTTTTGGTTGGAATTGGACTAGGAACATTACCCTAAGATGTTTTTGGACTTATAAACTTGTTTTTGATGTGGTAATGTTCATTCTAATCCAATTTCAAAGACAATTGTCAATAGATTCATGTTTTTTATTAGTTTAAGGTTTAGACTAATTACATGAAAAAGTTTGATTTGAATTATCTTGTTCTTATGAGTTGCTTAGATTAATAGAAAAGTTGAGTGAAATAGTTGTTTTCAATCGAAATTAATCTAAGAGTTGATTCTAAAATGTGTTTTTGTAACTTTTCCTCAAGTTATATGAAAAGTCACATTTCAGTTTCATAAAACTCATAAAAGTTGGCAAAGGTTACAAAAATGAAGAGTCTAGTTCTAATTAAATGGTTTTATGACTCCATAACATGTCCTCAAGTTATGGAGGACCAAGAGTCTCTTCATTAAATAATAAATAAATAAAAAAGTGTAACCTTAATTAATTCCATAAGTTATAAAATAAAGAAAAGTTAATTCTTTTATTAGTTTAAAGTCTTCCATAACTTGTTCTCAAGTTATGGAACTTGAAGAGTTTTTGGATTAAAACTACTTTAAACACATAAGTTATGGAATTAATTAGTTTTGAATATTTTCAAAACATGCCCTCAAGTTTTAGAATTTGAAAAGTTTTCTCTTATAAATACTTTAATTCCAAGTTAACCCTTTAGAATTTTAAAAGTTAAAATTCAACCCTTATACTTTATAATATTATAAGTTAATAATATTTATATATATATATATATATATATATATATATATATATGTATAAGAGTAAAGTCAGTCTTACCGTTAGTAGGCCTCATTCACGAAGCCGGTCTATAAGGGGGGTATAAGGTTACTGCCTATAAAATGGGAGTTTAATGGGTGTCCACTCTCACCCACCGCTTCCTTGACTGGTGGAGGGTCATTAGCCGAACGGGTAGGACAAGGACTATAATTCTCCCTTCATTAAAAGTATTAATGATAAATACTAAGTAACTAAACTCTTATAAATACTCAATCTTAGTTACTTAGGAAAATGTGAATAAGGTGCTAATCCATGAAATTACACTTTGCACTTTGTTTAAGTCGGTTAGTGGAGCGTGTGTGGTTAACCGGCACACTAACTCATATTTAACAAGGTAGGAAAAGGGTAACTTAATGTTTATCATAGTATCGATGGAGCATGTGTGGTTAACCGACACATCGATTGAGGGGTAAACACTTAAGGGTACCAAGTAATTTGCATGGTTACTTCACACCTTGTTTTGTGATCCTCAGCATCCCAGTCACAAAACCTGAAGGGCACACTCGAGATTGAAACATGCCATTGAAAAGTTCAATGAATCTCAAAGATCTAGGAGTTTCAAAAACCAATTAAAACCAAATAATACATTTCGTTTACCTTGGTGGAAATTGCTGAATCGTCATTCACCTACCTTCGAATATTTTATAGCTTGGATTACGACATACCTCTTCTAAGTTATAAAATAGTTTGTTGGTTCCTAGCCTTAATATTTCATATTGGGTGTCATATTAAGGACTTAAGATCAACTATCTTGAATATCTCCCAAAAACATCTCTGATTTAGACATTTATGATCTTCCCAAATCTCTTGAAACAAGCTTTCCTAAATGAAGATGATGTCCCTTGGAAATCATACTTCATTCACCTCCTCCAATTATTCTCCGGAACCCACAAGTTCTTGAAAAGTTTAAGGTCACTCAAGCCCAATTGGCAAGGCAAGGTCTAGGTGTGGTCACATCTTGGAGATGTAGTCACATATTGACAAGCCGGGAGAGTTGGGTGTCAAAGTCTTGAGAAAGTTGGTGGTTCAATCACTTTCTAAGTCACATAGTGAGTTCCTTTGGGACACCTATGAAACTGACTATGACAAGACCCTTAATGATCTTATCTATTTATTAAGATCAACTTCATTAAAACTTGATGGACATTGACAATAGTGACACAGGAAATCTAGGAAAGCATTCTCTTCCCAATGGAAAGGGATCGGCCATAGTCAACTCGGTTGACCAAATGGTAAAGAGAAAAGCTAAGTCTGAGATAGTCCCGTGTACCATTATCAAAGGGTCCATATGTTTATATTGCCAAAGAAAGGGGCATTGGTTGCGAAGCTGCCAAATTTACCTAAGGATGTTAAAGTCAATAAGTTTGACTCTACTTCAGGTAAAGTCCACTATCTAACTCTGTTAATTTTCTATTATGAGATTCTTGATACATGATGTGACTGGGTCACATGGTGAATCTGATCGCATAGATGGATTTCTATCGCGTAGTTTGAAGATCGGATTCTTGAGCTACTTCTTAGGAGTTATGAGATATTGCTTAGGAATAGATAACAATATGTTTTCATATGGATTGTAAGGATAAGTTTTTCCGCAAAATTTTAAAATAAAAGAAAATTTTTGATTTTAATTATTTTAAAATATCCTTACAATGACATTTGAGGAAAAATTGTTGCTTATATGATTCCGTTAATAGCAAGAGTGGAAATATGAAATTGATTCTTTCATTTGTGGTTATATCTAAATTTAGCAAATAAGGAAAGATTCTCATCACCCAAGTTTCAATTGGACCGGAATTTGGAATCATGCAAGTTGTATAGCATGATGAATGAGAACTTTCAAGTATTGGAAAATTAAGACTAATTACTTGTTCACATGGATGTGTGAGTCAAGTGAAGGACTAAGGGATCGAGTACACATTCTTGTGCACTGGTCAAGTCCACCACAAAATATCGATAAGATTATTTGTCATAATTTACTAAAGCTTAGTAAATATGGTTATACTTACAAGCTTAAGTGTAATTCTGAGACATTGGAAAAGGTTCCAATGTATGGCAGAGCGAATAAGAAGAATCAAATTAGGCAGAAAGATAAAAGTTTCTCAAATCTGAAAAGATGGGAGAGTACTTTAGTATCAGTTTTTGTGATCATCTTAATGATTAAGAAACCATATCAAAATTATTTCTCTAAGGAAATCTTAGTGCATTCTTATGACTAAGAAGAGGAACTTGAATTGTTGAAATGGTTAAATCAAGAAGATGAGTCATACTTCGTTCCAAAAACAATTCTTAGAGTTATACTCTAAGATTGTAACTTGAGTGACATGACTTAAAGAAGGTTTAAAACACTTGTCAAATGTAAGCGTAAAAGTTTTCTACTCTTGTACATTTGAAATTGGTAAGTTGTGATTTTTTGGATAAAACAAAGACCAAATAAGGCCAATTGTGTGAAGTATTTGTCTTGATTAGAATCCACACTATCCCTTTAATATTTGACAAGGAAGTCTTATATGTCAAGAGGACAGTGGGAGTCTTAAAGGTCTTGAGAGTCTCAAGAACTAATCAAGAATAAAACCTGAAGTTCTTCACTAGCACACGACTTGAGATTTATAACCTATCGTGTTGACATATTTTGTGCCCATTCCAGTTAAAGTTGGCTTTGCATATAAGTTCTTAGAGTTCTCAATTGGGTGCATAACAACTTGGAAGCAATGGCAGGCCCTTGAGCTGCCAGGTGGCAAGAAATTAAGATTGAGTTCAATCCATATGAGTTTGGATTTGTCATTATCCTTGTCCTGTGACTATGGTCTTGACAATTCACATGGATAAGAACACATACACCAGCAAATCTAAGTGTCATAAGGTTTCTCTTTGATTCATGAAAATGATGGTGAGGAAACACTTTCACTAAGTATATTTTAGCTAGATAGCAATTGTGATATTTCCATTCTCAAAGTCATTAGTGGAGCGTGTGTGGTTAACCGGCACACTAACCTGGACTTGTGAGAAGTGGCAAAAAGGTCTAACCATTATGATTACGACATCCCTATTCATAATTGTTTAGAAACACCTATGAGCTATCTAAGGGAAGGTGTATGATTTTAATAAAGTTTTATCAAAACAATCTAGTATCAGAAATTTGAACTTTGGTAAGAAAGTCAGCTGATTTCTGAGTACATGTCAAAGCTAGTGGGAGCATAAGTGTCATGCTAATAATCATCATGTTAGTGGGAGCATGATAGTTATGATAAGTATTGCAAGTTAGCAATGTTAATAATAGAAAACAAAAGTTTCAATTGGGAAAGAGTTGTTTTGCTATAATTAAGGGAGAGGAAATTATACTTCATCTCAAATCTAAAAGCTTAGATTGAGGTTTTAATCGTATTTAGTCAAGGATATATATATATATATATATATATATATATATATATATATATATATATATATATATATATATATGAATTTCATGTTGGAATGGCTCAACATAAGAAAATTCTGTATATATGGGTCCATTATTTGCATTCTAAAATTCAATTATGATTACAACATCCCTTTTCATAATCTGAATTATGAGAACTTGGCAAATAGAAATGGAAATGTTATAGCAAAAGACTGGTTTAGTCTTTATGTGAGACATCATGAATCGTGTCCCATATGCTACGGATATAGGATCGATTACATGTGCTATATTCATCCTTTCTAAAATTTTCCAAATGCCTGGGGCATTAAGAAGGGAAAAGGTCTAGAATTGGATATGACTAAAAGGATTAATCAATTGTCGATGACAATCTAAGGTTTACCAAACATTGGGTGCTCAAGGACACTTGGAAGTATAGTGATAATTCTGGAAGGACCATATTAACATAATTTGTAAGGAGGCAACTCTTGTTCAGAAGTGATAGTCAAAATGAATCTGGAAATGTTTCAAAGTTAGAATTTTTCAATCTATGTAAGATTAAGGAAACTTAATGCAAGAAGGATGTTTCCAAGGAGTTGATCTCCCTTGGAATACTTTGTAATGTTTGTTGTCAAGTCCTTGTGACTTTGTGCATAATCATTATAAGAGGATCAATGCATATAAGCTTAGAATCTAATAGATTTTAGTAAGTCGCATGAATTTGGAATTCTTGCATTTGCAGTAAGGATTTGGGAGTGTGAAAAGAGAATCATTGATGTTATGCTTAATTGATCTAGTTCACAAAGTAAAGATCATAGACAAACATAGTATGCATACTTGGTGTATGGCATGACTAGTGTTTAGAAAACATAGTGTACATGCTTGGAGCATGGGACAACTATTGTTTTAAATTCAAGAATAAAGTTGATAGCTGAAACAGTATACAATGAATAATGTGTAATCATATGGTGATAAATAAAAGGTGTTTTATTTATGTTCATAGGTTTTGATACCATATTGGATTCAATTATTCTTGTGTTTCATTTTGCATGTTTTGACTTCCAGAATAAACTAGGTTATTCTTCCGGAATGACTAAGTTATTCAAACCATCCACAGTCGGTCATATGTTGGAAGTAGATATGAATTAAGACTGTCGTGGGTTGGCTTGTAGAGGTCTAAGATGTTGGACAAAGGGCTACAACACTCATGAGTGCTCATAAGTTCTGAGTATTGGATTCAACCCACGCTCATTGGAATCACTTCATGGATTTTATCACGAGTGATCATGAGACGATAATATCTTATATTCTTCAAACCTAGAGATATGAGTTGTTACTATGAGTTGGTTGTACATTGATTGCTTGAAAACACATTTGGTAACTCGGTGTTATAAAACCTGCCTTTGTGTATGATTCAACAAGTAGTAGAACAAGCCGTATGAGTCGAAGTTTATCCATTCCTTTTACCTTCGGGATAAAAGCGATATCTGTGGGCCCCTTAATGATTTGATGATGACAAATGGAAGTGCTCGGCCGGGCCAGGACTGATTTGATTTGTTCAATTAGTCAGTCGTCATAAATCGGAAATCAGGAAACAACAAATGGACAGAGAGAATGATTATAATCCATGTCTCAGTCCATATGATATCTAGAATGGAGGAATATATGATCCCTTATCTAATGGACAAGTCACTGACAAAGGTCAGAGTTCATCTACAAGGTCAGAGTTCGACAGAAGCTTTTGAGAGCTACGATTGCCAGTCGGTTCCTGAAGTCATACGCAATATTAGTTTTAGACTTATCCAAGTGGGAGACTGTTGGATTAATGTCTAAGTCCATAACTATAATTGGTAAGACTTGACCCGACCCGGCATGGTCCATTTGGGTTGCATGGCATCATGCACTTGGATAGACTATAATGAGAGAAATAAGACACTTATGGTTATTAATATATTATAAGTTCTAGTATATTAATAATAAGAATAATAAGATTATTTAATTAGTATTGATCAAGAATTACTCTAGGATTAATTAAGTGATCAAAAGAAGACTAATTAAATATATGGGTTGATTGTGTAAATCATCCATACTTGTATAGTGGGCTAATGCTCCATGGATAATCAAGTTGGGCTAAAACCCATAGGATGGTCCATGGATGCTCCATGGTGTATTTGAACCCATGGATCCAAGGAAATGGAAAGTCATGACAATTAGGGTTTACCCTAATTATAACACTATATAAAGATCTTATTCTTGACAAAATCGGCGACTAGTATCATTCTAGAGAGGGCTAGCTGATTTTCATGAAGTGTAGAATTCTCTCAACTTATTCCAAGTGTATTTGGTGTTATGTGAACCATTTGAGGTGTCACACTTGGGGCAGTTGGCACTCAAGCTTCATGAAGACTTTCTACATGAAAAAGGTATGTATTCTATCTTGTTATATTCACATTATTTTATATGCTAGATTAGGATAATACCTTGGATGTTCATATTTGTATGT
This sequence comes from Lactuca sativa, assembly GCF_002870075.4. NCBI lineage: Eukaryota > Viridiplantae > Streptophyta > Magnoliopsida > Asterales > Asteraceae > Lactuca > Lactuca sativa. The sequence continues at coordinate 258,320,642 of NC_056626.2, forward strand.
ATAATAGAGAAAACATAGATCCAAGGTATTTAGGGTTGCATGTACACTTAGGAGTGTTAAAATGTTCAAAACCCAACACAATCTTCTTGCTTTCAGAAGGTATCATGTTTGGACACATAGTCGCCAAGTCGCAGAACCTGGCTGTGTAAGCTGTTATGTCGGTCCTTTTCATCTTGAGGTTCCAGAGTTCCTCCTCAAGTTTCTGAATTTCGCCCCTAGGGCAGTACTCCCTTCTCATGAGGTCTTTCAGTGTGTCCAAGCCCATGGTGTTGGCTGTTATCAAAGAGAGTGAACTGACATGGCTGTTCCATCATGTCAGAACCGTGTTAGTGAGGGTGGCAGTAGCAAACTTGATTTTGCTCTCTTCGGGGCAAGAGCACATTTCAAAGACAGCTTCGGTTCTTTCTAACCACTAAGACAAAGCTAGAATTCCTCCGGTACCATCGAAGAAGGTAGGTTTGTAGTTCATGAATTCCTTATAAGTGCATCGCTACACTCTTTGATGAACTTCACCAAATCTAGATTTGCCACCGCTCGCATCGCCAGAGTTCATTTGAGCCATGGCTGCCGTCACAGTTGCAGTCACAGCCATTTGGAACAGTACTGGATCGAACTGCGGAGGAGGAGGTGGTGGAGGAGGGGTTTGAGTTGCTGGTCTGCCTCCTCTGTTTGGACGCTTGCATGGAGGCATCTTTCACTGGAAATTTATAGAAATGATAGCAATAGTAAGAGTCTATTGCTAATATGAATAGAGTGTTTTATGGACTAATTCAAAATAATCCAAAGATCAGAAAGAGATTCATAGCAATAGAGTAGTTAACTACCAATTTACTGGTATTAATGATGTAATACAAGTTCGGGAAAAGTGACCTAACAGTAGGTCTTACATCAAACCAAAAGGAAAATGTTGGCAGTCTAGTGGCCTAATTAGAGTACTCTCAAAGCTAGGAATACTTACAGACAAGTGCTCTATTAAGCATATAAAGGAAAGGCTAGTCCTTTAACAAAAGTTTGAGATGATTAGACATCTTCTACGGGCGACGGGCACTCGTTGGGAGAACCCTCAGATCAGCTAGTTGATGCATGACCTCCTGAAGATGTCCTTCGTGAGTCCTTTGACGAGCTCGGAGTTCCCTAACTTCGGGTCGGGATGCAGCTAGCTGTTGCTGCAGAGCCTCGTTGGTCCTCCTTGTCCTATCCATGGCTTCTTCAAGTTGGCGGATGCGAGCAGTGTTGAGATTCGAATTGGCATCCACTTATACAACTCGACCAATGGCTGCTTGACCCTGCTCGACGTTCCTAGCAATCCTTCGGACCATGATGGGCAGAACTCGGTCCGCTGATCCTCCTTCGCTTATGTTGTAGAAGATTCGGTCACCATTGTAAGGTAAAGGCTGGCCCTGCTCCTCGCTCCATCGGTTCAAGGTTATTGCCCACATGGGAGTGGGACCCTGAAATGCCGGACAGGGGTTGGGGTTCGAAACTTCAGGAGGTAGGTTGTTAACATCTGGTTCAGAGCTGGAGCTATCCGAGAAGCCTTCGGCATGATGATCATCCAAAGGGATCGAGTGATCATCGTCTGAATCTTCATCGAGCCATCCTCCATTGCCCTGGTTTGGATAGTACGGATCGCCGGGATGGTGGAAGCCAGCCATGATATCTATGCAAGAAAAGGGGGAATAGAAAGGTTAATAGGCGCACTAATTTAGGATACTTAAAAGATGAATCGTTAATAGTTGACCCAATACTTGCATAGTGCATACCAATTACATGTAATCGAAGCAAGATAGTCCTTCGAATAAACAACCCTAACTTCAGACCCCCAATCAAACAAGAATAGGGAATGAAGCAAAGGCCACAGATTCTGAGTCTATAGCGCCCTAGTTACATGTAACTGATGGGTTTTAGCCATATGAACATTCCTATGTGCACATGCAACCCTAATGCTTGGATCTAGGTTTCTCTAATTGAACATACATTGAATCCAAGACTTATAATGGCTAATATACAATAATAAAAATATGAAATTAGAGATTAGAAGTTTACATTGAATCACTTGCTTGATCTTGTTGTCCTTGAGGCTTTCGAGTCACAATTGTCACTCCTCTAATGGCTTACAAACACCAACTAGCAAGAAGATGATTTAGGAGAGAGGAGAGAGGAAGAATTCGGCCAGGGTTTCCTTAGAGACAATAGTGTCGAATTCCCTCAGCCCTAGGGGTCAATTTATACTTGTAAGGCTCCTAGGGTTTCACCCTTAAACCCTAATTGGATAACTTAAGCCCTAAGCAATCCAAATCCTTTCCATGATAAGCCTTGGACGATCTTATGGCTATCCTAAGCCCTAGAAATCGTCCACCCCTTATCCTTAAAGGATATATAGCCCAAAGTGCAACTATCAAACAATTGACAGTTTATACCCCTTTATTTAATTAATCTCTTTAAGTCACCAAATTAATTCCCAATTAATTTATGATTTATATTAATCAAATAACAATATCATTATTCCTTATATTATACTTATAATATATTAATAATATTTCTTCTCTCATTATAAATCATCCTGTCAAGTTGCTATGGTGAAGGCAACCCAAAAGGACCATGCACAACCGGGTCAAATACTTGCCTAATATAGTTGTAGCCTTAGACACTATTCCAACAGTCTCCCACTTGGATAAGTCTAGTAACTATATACAAGTATATTCCGGTTAGCAATCGTAGCTCTTAAAGACGCAGTCAAACTCTGATCTAATCAATCTTGTCCTTTAGATAAGGGAGCGTATAGTCCTCTGTTTAGATATCATGCTGACATTTATATGGAACTAATTTGTCCAACATTTGGTTTCTCGATCTCCGATTTATTTGACATAGAACTTCATCGAATACATCAATTCAGTTTTGACCGGACCCGACACATAATTCAAATCAAATCATCGAGCGGCCGAGATATCGCTTTTACCCTCTTGGGATAAAAGTAACAGATAAACTTCGACTTATATGCATTTACTTATTCATTAATCAACTATACACAACAATGCGTTTTATAACATCAAGTTACTGATGCGGTTTCGCATTATCAATGTACAATCAATTAACAAATAAGCAACCATATATCTAGGTTTTAAGACTATATGATATTATCATCTTGCGATCACCCTTTTTATCTCATTCCATAAGGTGATTCAAGCAAGCGCGGGTTTTTTCCAATGCTTAAATCTAGTTCATAAGCACTCATGAACGTTGCAGCAAACTTTTGCTATGTCTAATACCATTTAGACAATCTACACACCAATTCATGACAATCTTCATTCATATCTACTTCCAACATATGAACGATTGTGGACAATTTGAACAATTCGATTATTCTTAATAAACCCAATTATTTTGGAAGTCAAAACATGAAAAATGAAACAATAGTTAAAAAATTAACATAAGACAGTAACATTACTCATAAATAATACTCTTTTATTTAATCATCAAATGTTAATTACATTTATCTATTACACGTTTCTACTACTATCTAATCTATACTAATATCATCCTTCAGCCCAATACTCCTAGCATGCTGCAAGTGCTTAACCCTACTCAGTCCCTTCGTAAGCGGATCTGATGGGTTATCTTCTGATGATATCCTCTTCACTACGAGTTGTCCTTCTTCTACATGATGTCTAATAAAGTGATATTTTCTGTCGATATGTCGAGATCTACCATGATCTCTCGGTTCCTTGGTCAAGGCAACCACTCCTTCATTATCACAGAAAATCTCCATGGGCTCCTTTATGGCAGGTACAACTCCAAGATCACCGATGAAGTTCTTCAACCATATTGCCTTCTTTGACGCTTCGCTTGCTGCCATGTACTCTGATTCGCACGTTGAATCAGCTACGGTTTCCTGCTTGGAACTTTTCCAAGTCACTGCTCCTCCATTCAAGGTAAAGACCCAGCCCGACTGCAAACGGTACTTGTCTCGGTCGGTTTGAAAGCTGGCATCACTATACCCTCGCACCTTCAAGTCATCACTCCCTCCGAGGACTAAGAACCATTCCTTCGTCCTCCAAAGGTACTTAAGGATATTTTTCACCGCAATCTAATGGGCTCTACCAGGATTCCCTTGATATCTGCTAACCATGCTCAAAGCAAAGGCTACATCAGGGTGAGTACAAGTCATAGCATACATGATTGAGCCAACTGCAGAAGCGTATGGTACTCGGCTCATTTCTGCTATTTCAGCTTCAGTACTCGGACTTTGAGTCTTACTCAATTTGGCATTACTTTGTATCGGTAATTGTCCCTTCTTCGAGTTTTCCATACTAAAACGTTTTAGTACCTTAACTAAGTAAGTGTTCTGACTAAGTCCTATTAGTCTCTTACTTCGCTCTCTTACTATTCTTATTCCCAGAATATAGGAAGCCTCTCCGAGGTCCTTCATAGCGAAGCACTTCCCGAGCCAGGACTTAACTTCCTGCAGAGTCGGGACGTTATTTCCTATGAGTAGTATGTCATCGACATACAGAATGAGGAAGCTTACTATACTCCCACTGGCTTTGACAAATACACACGATTCATCTTCGCTTTGTACAAATCCAAACTCTTTGACTTTCTCATCGAAGCAAAGATTCCATCTGCGAGACGCTTGCTTACGTCCATAAATGGACTTCTAAAGCTTACACACTCTATTCGGATACTTCGGATCGACAAAACCCTCTGGCTGAGCCATGTAAACATCCTCAGCCAATTTCCCATTAAGGAAAGCGGTTTTGACATCCATTTGCCAAATCTCATAATCATGAAATGCGGCAATAGCTAGCATCACTCTAATAGATTTTATCTTCGCAACTGGTGAGAAGGTCTCATCATAGTCAACTCCGGGAGTTTGAGTAAAGCCCTTCGCAACCAATCGCACCTTATATGTGTGTACATTTCCATCCACGTCGGTCTTCTTCTTGAAGATCCACTTGCACCCAACGGTCTTACGTCCGGGCACATTATCAACTAAATTCCAAACTTGGTTTTCATACATGGATTGGATCTTGCTGTCAGTTGCCTCTTTCCATTTTGCAGACTCCGGGCCTGCCATGGCTTCCTTATAGCTATTAGGTTCATCTAAATTTATTAGTGTACCATTACTAATATATGTGTTCCCTTCGGTAGTAATATGAAAACCATAAAATTGGGGTTGAACTCTAACTCTTTCGGAACGTCTAAGAGGTAAGGATTCGTCAATCGGTTCAACCGGAGTTTCCTCCTCGGGTTGAGTGCCAGCGGTAGAGGTTCCTTCATCTATCGAATCTTGAATCTCTTCAAGCTCGATTTGCCTCCCACTGTCTCCTTGGCTTATGAGTTCTCGCTCTCGGAAAACTCCTCTCCTCGCAACGAAGACTACATTGTCCTTCGGTCTATAGAAGAGATATCCAAAGGATTTCTGTAGGTAGCCGATGAAAATACATCGCTCACTACGAGGTTCAAGCTTGTCGTGAGTATCTCGTCTTACGAAAGCCTCGCAACCCCAAACCTTTATATGTGCCAATGAGGGAGCTTTCCCTGTCCATATCTCGTGAGGCGTTTTGGCAACCTTCTTAGTGGGGACTCGGTTAAGGATATGGGCGGCAGTCTCTAAGGCATACCCCCAAAAAGAGATAGGTAGTGAAGCACGACTCATCATAGAGCGAACCATGTCCAACAAGGTTCGATTACCCCTTTCTGCCACACCATTCAATTGTGGTGTCCTAGGTGGCATCAATTGTGAAACTATTCCACACTCCTTGAGATAATCGTGGAATTCAAGACTTAGGTACTCTCCTCCTCGATCGGATCGAAGCATCTTGATTTTCCAGCCCAATTGATTCTTGAACTCTTTGAACTTTTCAAAAGTTTCTGACTTTTTCTTCATTAAATAGATATACCCATATCTACTATAGTCATCGGTAAAAGTCACATAGAAGCGGTTCCCATCCTTCGTGGTTGATCTAAACGGTCGACATACATCGGTATGTATTAGGTCCAATAGACCCTCACCCTTCTCACATGTACTTGTGAAGGGTGACTTAGTCATCTTTCCAAGTAAACAAGACTCGCATGTGTCATCTTCCCTAAGGTCGAATGACTCCAACACTCCATCCTTTTGGAGTTAGGCTATGCGCTTCTTGTTGACATGTCCAAGACGACAATGCCACAAGGATGCTCTATCCATACTATTGGAAGAATCCATGCATAAAACATCATTTCCTAAGTTATCTACAATCATAACGGTTTCATAAATTCCATTACATGGTATAGCTTCAAAATATAAGACACCATTTAGATAAGCAAGAATAGAAACATTCTCATTATTAAACGAAAATCTAAAACCTTGTCTAAACAAACCATGAAATGAAATGATGTTTCTAGCCATTTCTGGCGAATAGCAACAATTGTTCAAATCTAAAGATAAACCATTCCTAAGCACTAAAGAATACACTCCTATCTTGGTCACAGGCGACGATCTTCTGTTCCCCATGATTTGATTTATCCTTCGATGCTCCACATCCCTATTTCTTCTTAGTCCCTGCAATTCAAAACAAATACGGTAACCACAACCGGTATCAAGGACCCAAGAAATAACATGAGATGAATCGTTATATTTAATTGTGTATATACCTGCGAAAGATGGCTTGATCTTTCCTTCCTTTATGGCTTGCAGGTAGTCCAGACAGCTTCTCTTCCAATGCCCTATTTTATGGCAGTGGTGGCACTCTGCCTCCTTAGGGTTAGGACAGGGTTTAGCAGGATCAACTTTGGTCCCACTAGAAGAGGAACCATCTCAGGACTTTCCCTTGCGGTGGCTCTTAGACGGAGCCTTCCTCTTCTTGCCTCTTCCTTGCCCAATAGCCAAAACAGGAGCATCGGGTGGATTGGGAGTGGGTACAACAGACTTGTCCTTTAGGTTGCCTTCAGCAACCCTAAGGAGACCTTGGAGCTTGCTTAGGGTGACCTCTTCCTTGTTCATGTGGTAGGTCATCATAAATTGATTGTAACACGGAGGCAAAGAGTGAAGCACCATGTCGATCGCCAAGTCTTTCCAAAAGTCAACATTCAACTTGCGAAGACGATCGACGTACCTTTGCATCTTTTGCAAGTGCACGGTAAGAGATTCTCCATGACCCATTTTAGCAGAAATCATGTTTGTGAAAATCTCGTAACGCTCTTGCCTCGCGTTTTGGTGGTATCTCTCCAACAAGTCTTGGTTCATTTCGTACGGATACATGTCCTCATAGGACTTTTGGAATTTGGCATTCATGGTGGCTACCATGATGCAATGTACCTTCGTTGCATCACGCTTGTGAGTTTCAAAAGCGGTCATTTCAGCCGGAGTAGTGATTTCTGGGTTGATCTTCTCGAGCTTCTCAACGAGGACATACTCCTTGTCCTCATAGTGAGCAATCGTGCGAATGTATCTTATCCATTCGTTAAAGTTCGTCCCATCGAAAGTGACCTTTTGACAAAGGCTCATCAATGTGAATGAACTAGCAGCAGCGTTGTTTGCGTTCGACATCTACAAATAGAAAGGAGAAAGATAGATTATAATATGAATCCCTAATTATCACCCAATAAGAAAAAATAGGGCTAGGATCCAACAACTGTTGGATTAGTGTCTAAGTCCATAACTATTTTGGTATGTACTTGACCCGCTGGTGCATGGTCCTTTTGGGTTGCCTTCACCAAAGCAACTTGATAGGATGAATTATGGAGAGAAAGGATTAAATATGATTTATTAATATATTATGAGAATAATATATTAAAAGAGAAATCATATTGTTTAATTAATATTATTCAATAATTAATTGGTAATTAGTTTTGTGACTAAAAGAGATTAATTAAACTTAAGGGACTAGAATTGTAATTATAAGATAATTGCAATTTGGGCTATGGATTGTCTTATATTAAGGAGTGGACGAATTCTATGGGGAACCCATAAGAAAACGTCCAAGGCCTTAAGGAAAGGAGTCCATGGGTTGCTTAGGGCTTAAGCATCCAAATTAGGGTTTTCTTGTTAGATAACCCTAATAGCCTAACTATATATACATCCCTTATGACCCAAAAACGTGGCTAAGCATCCTTCTAGGGTTTCACACGGTTTAGGGCAGCCTCCTTCCTCTCTCCTCTTCATCCTTTTGCTCTTGGTGTTTGTGAACCATTAGAGGAGTGACACTTGTGACTCTAAGCTTTCTAAAGTCATTACAAGGAGGATTTGTGATTGTTATTGCTACATAACAATCAAGGTAATATCTTAAACACATTATTATGTTAATATGATTACTTGTATGCTAGAATTAGGGTTTATAGTCTTGGATAAATTGCATGTACAATAGAGAAACCTAGATCCAAGCATTAGGGTTTGTATGAGCACATAGGATGTTCTTATGACCAAAACCCATCAGTGGTATCAGAGCCTATATTCGTTTCTATTGTATTGATGCCTTGTATGTTGAAAAATTCGATTTTTGTGGTTCTGCATGATGGACTCGCGAGTTGCCCCTACTCGGCGAGTCCATGGGGGTACTCGGCGAGTTCGAGCGTCAGAAGGAGCTATTTTCGGGATTTCTTGCTGTTTATCTTTGAGATACTTGCCTTTATCATATTAGATCAATATAAAACTGATTTTATGATATATATATATATATATATATATATATATATATATATGAGTATATTCTTGATCTAATTGAAGATATTTATCAATTAATAAAATATTTATTTCCTTATGTGATAATTGATTAATTATTTTGAGTAAATTGATAAATTGTTTTGCATGAAATCATTAAATAAATCAAATATGGATAATTATGTGATTAAATGTTAATTTGAATTATTTTTTATTTGATCCTTGTTGTTATGAAAAGTTTCATATTTTGCCCTTTAGGTTTTATAGTTTAAATTTGAACCCAAAAGTTTTGTTGTTTTGAAATTTAAATAGTTGAAACCCTAATGTTTGGAAAAAAGGTTTCAAAACTTGCCCTCAAGTTTTGGAATTTAAATTTTGATTAAATGGTTTAATTTTGATGTATATTTAAATTCTAAACCCTAATGTGTTGAAATGTTTCAAAACTTGCCCTCAAGTTTTGGAATTTAAAAGCTGATTAAAAGTTTAATTAGGAATGTTAAATTCTAAAACTCTAGTATAGTTTTGAAAAAGTTCAAATCACACCCTTATGGTTTTGTTAATTAATTAAGGTGTATAATTAAAAGAGGTTTAATAAATCCATAAAAGTTTTGGTTTACATTTAATTGAATTAAAAGTATAATCATTAAATTTGACCGCCTAGTATTTTTTTAAAAGTGTAAAATACACCCTATACTATATATAACATTAAAAGTCTAACATTATATATATGTATGAGTAAAAGTCAGTCTTACCGTTAGTAGGCCTCATTCACGAAGCTGTTCAATAAGGGGTGTTTAAGGAAATTACCTATAAAATGGCGATTGAATGGGTATCCACTCTTACCCACCGCACTCTTGACTAGTGGAGGGTCGTTAGCTGAACGGGTAGGATAGGACAAAACCTTCTATTATAAGTATAATAAAGTACAAAGTAACTAAATGTTTTACAAATTCCCAATCTTAGTTACTTAGGCAAAAGTGAATTGATGCAATTCCATGAAATTATACTTTGTGCCGTTGCGAAGACGTTAGTGGAGTGTGTGTGGTTTACCGGCACACTAAATGGTTCTAAGAAAAGGTAGCAAAGGGTGACTCAATGTTTGTCATAGTTCGGTGGAGCGTGTGTGGTTTACCGGCACATCGATAGGTGACTGTAACATGTGAGGGCGCCATGTAAGTTTGCATGGTTATTCACACCCGCTTTGTAATCCTCGGCATCCCAGTCACAAACTAGAGGGGCATATCGAGATTTAAACATGCCATTGAAAGTTCAATGAATCTCAAAGGATCTAGGAGTTTTCATAGATTTAAAACTTAAATTTTGTTTTCGTTTTTCGTGGTGGAAATTAGTGAATCATCATTCACTTACCTTCAAATATTCTGCAATTAGGGTTACGACATCCCTCTCCCGAGTTGTGGAATATTGTGTTGGGTCCTCGCCTTAGTATTTCATTTGGGTGATTTACTAAGGACTCAATCTATCAACTAACTTGAATTCGTTTTTCTCCCGTTTTGTAGATGTCAAAGTTTGACAACTATGGTCTTCCCAAATCGTTTGGAACAAGCTTTCCACATGAAGATGATATTCCACGATTCGATCGAGGAACAAGAAATCATGCTTCACTTCCTCCACCTCCTCCAATTATTCTCCCTAACCCACAAGTTCGAAGGCTTGAAAAGTTCAAGCTCACTCAAGCCCTTTTGGCAAGTAAACTTAAAGAAGGAAAGTCGGTGTGTGCACACGTCCTAGGGATGAAGTCACACATTGATAGGTTAAGAATGTTGGGATCCGTTGTCTGTGAGGAGATGGCTGTTGATTGGGTTCTTCAGTCACTTCCTAACTCGTATAGTGAGTTCGTAAGAGAGTACTATATGATGAATGGCGACGTGACCCTTATAGATCTCACTTATATGCTTATTGCTGTTGAATCAGCAATGGTTTGGCGCAATAGAAAAGCAAATTTGATTGGTGAATCTGCCTTCAAGACCTCTATGGATATAGATAATGGCAACGAAAGACATGCTATGATCGAAAAGTTTGATCATAAGAGAAAGGCAATGTCTGAAGTAGTTCCATGTCCTGTTCCAAAAGAGTCAATTTGCTTTTATTGCCAAGAGAAGGGGCATTGGAGACGAAGTTGCCCTATTTACCTAAGAGATCTAAGAGATAGGAGAGTCAAAACGTATGGCTCCGCTTTAGGTAAAATCCATTGACTAACTCTTTTAAGCTCCTATTCTAGATTCTTAATACATAATGTCATAAGATTACAATTGATGTTTTGTAGGATCGAAGAAAAGAGAGGAAGCTTAAGGGAAGAAGTGAGCAGAATCTAACCGTGAAGAAATGGATTTCGATCGCATTACTTGAAGATTAGATTCTTGAGCTACTACTTAGAGTTAGAATTAGATTGCTAAGAAATATGTATTAGCATAGTTTTTCAATGAATTGCATTGTAAGGACAAAATATTTCTGCAATAAAATAAATTTTGACTTTATATTATTTATTTATCCTTGCAATGGCGTGTATGAAAAATTGATGTTTGAATGTTATTAGTAATAATGGATTTGATTCTTAATTATGGAAATGTCGAAATTTTACCAAATAAGGAGAGTTTCTCATCGCCCAAGTTTCAATTGGACAGAAACTTGGAATCATGCAACTTGGTTGCATGATGAATGAGAAATTTCATATTTGGAAATTAGACTAATTCATTGACCAAGTGTCAAGTGAAGGACTAGGAGATCAAGTACACAAAGTTGCGTATTGATCAATTCCACCATAAGAGTAACACAGATATTCATCATGATTTACTAAAAGTTTAGTAAATATGATCATACTTAAAAGATAAAGTGTAAATCTGAATTGATTGAAAAGGTTTAAATCAATAGTAGAACGAATAAGAAGAATCAAGTAGGCAGAAAGATAAAAGTTTCTCCATTCTAAGAAGAAGGGAGAGTACCTTTTATGCTTTATGATAGGTCTTAATGATTAAGAACCATATCTCAATTGATCCTCTAAGTGAGTCTTAGAACAATTGTATGTCTAAGAAGAGAAATCAAGAATTGAAGAAATGGTTAAATCAAAAAGTCAATCATATTTCGTTCCAAAAAAAGTCCTAGAGTTAAGATTGTGACATTGAGTGATAAGTATTAAGAAGGTTTATAACATTCATCAGATGAGGAATGTTGTGATGTCTTGGATAAGATAAAGACCAACTAAGACCTATTTATGAAGTGTTTTGATAAAAACGGCACTAACTCTTGAATATTTGTTTGTCAAGAAATGTTTATTGACAAGAGAATCTTATATGTCGAGGAGTCAGTGGGAGTCTTAATGGTCTTGAAAGGTTTCAAGAACAAATCAAAATAGACCTTATCGATCATCACTAGCACACGAGTTGAGGTTTACAACCTATCGTGTTGACACTATATTGTTTCTGTGCCATTCCAATTGAGTTAATTATGCATGTGAGTTCTATGAGTTCTCATTTGAATGCATAAAAGGCAAGGACCTTGATCAATGAAAAGCACATTGATAGGAAAAGTTGAGCTGCTTAATTACCTGGAAGACATGGTGGGCAGTTGTGCTACCATAAGGCAAGAAATCAAGATTAAGAAAGTTCGGTCCATATTAGTTTGAATTTGTCGTAAACCTTGGTTTTGACATATTCACATGGATAGGAACACATACACCATTAAAATCTAAGTGTCATAAGATTTTTTCCTTCATGAAAATGACTGTGAGAAAATGCTTTCACTAAGAGAGATTTTAAGAAGATAGCAATTGTAAAATTGCATTCTCAAATTTGATTATGGTTACGGTATCCCTCTCCATGATTCGAATTGTGAGATTTGGCAATTAGTCTTAATTGTTTAAGACACATATGAGCTATCTTGGATAAAGGTGTATGAGATTAAGAAGACTTGATAAAAGGATTATCAAAGCATTAAGTATTAGAAACATGAACTTAAGAAATTCAATAGGTATTGTTTTTCTGTAAGTTAAGTTGTTTTCTGAATACATGTAAAAGCTAGTGGGAGCATAAGTGTTATGTTTATAATAATCATCATGATAGTGGGAGCATAAATGTTATGATTGTATGATTATTATGGAAAGTATTGCAAGTTAGCAATATTAATTATAGAAAAACAAAAGTCATACTTTGCAAAGTTGTAAAGGTTGAATAGTTGTTTTGCTATAATTAAGGGAGAGAATATTATGCGTCATTTCAAATTTAAAGGTTTAGGTTGTGAAATGTTAATAAATTTAGTCAAGGAAACATAGTGTGTTCTCAAATTTCGATTATGACTACGGCATTCCTCTTCATAGTTCGAATTTTGAGAATGTTGTACATAAAATATTATGGCAGAAGATTGATAAATTATCGAATCTTCATGTAATACATCATGCATCGTGTCCCATACGCTTCAGGTATAGGATCGATTGCAAATGCTATAATATTTGACCATTCTAAAATTTTCCAAATGTCTAGCGCATTTAGAGGGAAAAAGGACAAGAATCGGTTTTGACTAAGATAATTAGACAACTATCTAAGAAAAATCGAAAGTTCGCCTAGGATTGGTTGCTTGTGAGTAGTTGGAAGTATAGTATTGGATGGACCATATTGACATTATTATGAATAGATAAGATTCTATTGAGAATGAGTTGTCATATGGAAAATATGGAAAGGTGTCTATATTGGGAATTGAATGTTGAAAAACTGTATCTAGATTAGAAACTTTTATGCAAAATGATGTTCAAAGGAATGTACTTTGAGTGAGAGACATCATATCTAAGGAATTGTATTGTAACAATCTCCGATAGAGGACTTTGTAGTATCGTTGGCAATAGTCTTTGTGATTTTTTGTGCTATGACATTACAAAAAGGATCGTTGCATAAAATGTTAGAATCTAACATATTCTATAAGTGGCAAGAATTTGATATCCTTTCACTTATGAAAAAGGATTTGAAGTTGTGAAATGAGTATGATTGGAAATGTGTTCATTTGATCTATTTCACTAAGTAAGAACCATAGGTAAGCATTGTGTGCATGATAAGAGCATGGGACAAGTGTGATAATTCAAGTAAGAAGTTGATTACCCGAAACAACAAATAATGAGTAATCAATATGGTGATAAATAAAAGGTGTTTTGTTTATGCTCAAAAGTTTGAGGCCATATGGGATTAGTATTATTCTTGTGTTTCACTTTGCATGTTTTGACTTCCTGAATAATTTAATTGGTTTAGAATAGTCAAATTATTCGAACGGGCCACAGTCGTTCATATGTTGGAAGTAGGTATGAATAAAGACTGTCATGAATTGGTGTGTGGATTGTCTAAAGGGTATTAGACATAAGCAAATGTTGGTTGCAACGTTCATGAGTGCTTATGAATATGATTTGAGCATTGGTTTAAACCCACGCTCACTTGGATCACTCCATGAATTGTATCACAAGTGATTGGTGAGACGATAACATCTTATATTCTTGAAACCGAGATGTGTGAGTTGTATCTTGCGAATCGGTTGCACATTGATAATATGTAAACGCACCAGTAACTTGGTGTCATAAAACATATTGTTGTGTGTGATTCGGTGAGTGAGTGCAAGCGAGCATTGAATCAAAGTTTATCCATTCCTTTTATCCAAAGTAGGATAAAAGCGATATCTTTGGGCCCCTCGATGATTTAGTGATGACAAACGTAAATGCTCGGCCGGGCTAGGGCTAATTTGATTTGTTCAATTAGTCAGTCGTCATAAATCGGAAGTTGAGAAATAGTAAATAAAGAATGATTTGAAATCATGTCTTATACGATATCTAGAATGGAGGAATATACGATCCCTTATCTAAAGGACACACGTATCTGATAGGATCAGAGTGAACAGCGGCTTTGGAAAGCTACGATTGCAGATCAGGATCTGAAGTCATACGCAGAATAGTTATTAGACTTATCCAAGTGGGAGACTGTTGGATTAGTGTCTAAGTCTATAACTATTTTGGTATGTACTTGACCCGATGGTGCATGGTCCTTTTGGGTTGCCTTCACCAAAGCAACTTGATAGGATGAATTATGTAGAGAAATGATTAAATATGATTTATTAATATATTATGAGAATAATATATTAAAAGAGAAATCATATTGTTTAATTAATATTAGTCAATAATTAATTGGTAATTAGTTTTGTGACTAAAAGAGATTAATTAAACTTAAGGGACTAGAATTGTAATTATAAGATAATTGCAATTTGGGATATGGATTGTCTTATATTAAGGAGTGGACGAACTCTATGGGGAAACCCATAAGAAATCGTCCAAGGCCTTAAGGAAAGGAGTCCATGGGTTGCTTAGGGCTTAAGCATCCAAATTAGGGTTTCCTTGTTAGATAACCCTAATAGCCTAACTATATATACATCCCTTATGACCCAAAAACGTGGCTAAGCATCCTTCTAGGGTTTCACACGTTTTAGGGTAGCCTCCTTCCTCTCTCCTCTTCATCCTCTTGCTCTTGGTGTTTGTGAACCATTAGAGGAGTGACACTTGTGACTCTAAGCTTTCTAAAGTCATTACAAGGAGGATTTGTTATTGTTATTGCTACATAACAATCAAGGTAATATCTTAAACCCATTCTTATGTTAATATGATTACTTGTATGCTAGAATTAGGGTTTATAGTCTTTGATAAATTGCATGTACAATAGAGAAACCTAGATCCAAGCATTAGGGTTTGTATGAGCACGTAGGATGTTCTTATGATCAAAACCCATCAACAAGAATATTTACATATTAGAAAAGGGATACCGTAATCTAACATGCAAACAATTTGAAGGTAAGTGAATGACGATTCACTAATTCTCCACCATAAAACATAACTTTAAGTCTAAATGTATTGAGAATTCCTAGGTTTAGATGAGATTCAATGAAACTTTTCAATGGCATGTTTAAATCTCGATATGCCCTTCTCGTTTGTGACTGGCATACCGAGGATGACAAAGTGGGTGTGAATTACCATGAACATTCACATGGTGCCTTCATTGTAACAATCACTTATTCGATGTGCCGGTAAACCACACATGCTCCATCGAACTATGGTAAACAATGAATCACCCTTTGCCACCTTTTCTTAGAACCAATTAGTGTGCCGGTAAACCACACACGCTCCACTAACTTCTTAGCAAGGGTACAAAGTGTAATTTCATGGGATTGCATCAATTCACTTTTCCTAAAGTAACTAAGATTGGGAAATTTTGAGAAACATGTAGTTACTTTGTATTTCATATTATACTTTTAATGAAGAGATGAGGTTGCCCTATCCTACACGTTCGGCTAACGACCCTCCACCGATCAAGCAAGCGGTGGGTGTGAGTGTACACCCATTAAGCGCCATTATATAGGCAACAACCTTATACCCACCTTATAGACCGGATTTGTGAATGAGGCCTACTAACGGTAAGACTAGCATTTTAATTATACATAAATATATATATATATATATATATATATATATATATATATATATTAATCTTGTAATATTATATTAGTATAGGGTTGGATTTTAAACTTGTAAAATTCTAGGGTTTGAAATTTAAATTGTCAAAATTAAACCTTTAATCACAAAACACAAATTTCAAAACTTGAGGGCAAGGTTTAAACTTTTAAAACATAGAGGATCAAATAACAAATAATATTAATTAACAATTAATTCCATAATTATCAATATTTGATTTATTTAATGATTTCTTGCAAAATAATTTGCCAATTAAAATAAAAAAATTAATCAATTATCACATAAGGAAACAAATATTTTATTAATTGATAAATATTTTCAATTAGGTCAAGAATATACTCATATATATATATATATATATATATATATATATATATATATATATATATATATATATCATAAAATCGGATTTATAATGATCTAATATGATTAAGGCAAGTATCTCAAAGATAAACAACAAGAAATCCCGAAGTTTCCTCTTTCTGACGCTCGAACTCGCCGAGTACCCAAATGGTCTCGCCGAGTTGAGCCTACTCGCCGAGTACCACCATGGGACTCGCCAAGTTCATCAGCCAGAGGACAAAAAAACAAATTTTTCAGCAACAAACAAGCAATCAAAGTATCAATTCAATAGAAACCAATCTAGGCTCTGATACCACTGATGGGTTTTAGCCATATGAACATTCCTATGTGCACATGCAACCTTAATGCTTGGATCTAGGTTTCTCTAATTGAACATACATTGAATGCAAGACTTCTAATGGCTAATATACAATAATAACAATATGAAATCAGAGATTAGAAGTTTACCTTGAATCACTTGCTTGATCTTGTTGTCCTTTAGGCTTTAGAGTCACAATTGTCACTCCTCTAATGGCTTATAAACACCAACTAGCAAGAAGATGATTTAGGAGAGAGGAGAGAGGAAGAATTCGGCCAGGGTTTCCTTAGAGACAAGAGTGTCTAATTCCCTCAGCCCTAGGGGTCTATTTATACTTGTAAGGCTCCTAGGGTTTCACCCTTAAACCCTAATTGGATAACTTAAGCCCTAAGCAATCCAAATCCTTTCCATGATAAGCCTTGGACGATCTTATGGCTATCCTAAGCCCTAGAAATCGTCCACCCCTTATCCTTAAAGGATATATAGCCCAAAGTGCAACTATCAAACAATTGACAGTTTATACCCCTTTATTTAATTAATCTCTTTAAGTCACCAAATTAATTCCCAATTAATTTATGATTTATATTAATCAAATAACAATATCATTATTCCTTATATTATACTTATAATATATTAATAATATTTCTTCTCTCATTATAAATCATCCTGTCAAGTTGCTATGGTGAAGGCAACCCAAAAGGACCATGCACAACCGGGTTAAATACTTGCCTAATATAGTTGTAGCCTTAGACACTATTCCAACAGTAACCGTGGTGTATCCACTTAGCAACTATTGTCCTACCAGTATATATTTTAGAGGCACAGAATACTCCTATAATATTCTTATTCTAACGTTATTGTGGTAGTGTTGGTAAGTTTTAGACTTGTCGCAACACCACAATCAATCTTAGGCACATGCTAGTCACTCCTAGGAAAATGTAGTTGATCAGGCTACATCCCCCCCAGATGTGACCATATGTCTCTAAGCCCAATTGTTTTATCCAACAATCTTAATACTTTTGTTCTATTCTAGTGCGATACTGACTTCTGTATTTTATAGAGATGTATATATATACTTAGTTAAATATTTTAGTACTTAACAGTATATATTTTTGGTCAGAGTGTTTTAGTCCTGAAGTGTTTATAGTTCGTATATCTTTTATAAGTTGATATACTTGATTCACTATAAACAATGCTCTGATACCAATTTGTCACACCCCAAAACCGATAACGGCGGAATATGTTTCGGGGTGGAGGACGTCATGTACAGTATCATCACAATTGCATAATAGTAAAAACAAGAAACATACAATCATTTCATTTACATAGTGAGTTTAAATACATGCGTGTTCTGTAAAGTTTCAATAGACACCAAAATATAACAAAAATAAGAGATGGATCTTGTATGCTCCATCTTCTCCAAAATGTTGCACCTATACCTATCTATCTTTGACCTGAGGATACAAGTTATTTTGAAAACGAGTATCAGCATAAAGCTGGTGAGTTCATAAGAATTTAGTGTGGTGGATGTATAAAATGTTTTGAAACTCATAGTATGAAAAATTGTAATTTATGTTTATAAGTAGTAGAAAACCCTAGAAAATCCTATATTTTTCAGAAAGTACATTGTAAGTGAAAACCTTTAAGTTGCATGTAAGTTGTATCATTGAAGACTGTTTGTTGTAAAAGCATAGTAGTAAATCTCCAGTATGTAGTGTAAATAAAAAGAAGTTATGCCTACTGTCAGTAGTAGTGGTACGAACTTCCTTTAGTAATAGATACTTAGTTACTTCGGGATGATAACTTAGACTTTAGTCTTAGTGATTTAATGTGGGTATACGTGTATTCCTTTTGATGTGACCAATAGTGTGAGAAATAGAGGTTCCGATGACCTTCCCGGTCATACGTAGCGTAGTGAAGTAGTGCCATCCCTGGGCCTGCTCGGCTCAGACTGAGGTTAACAGTCGGGATATAATAGCGTCCACCCCGTATAGATCTATACATGTAGCGCCGCCTTCCATCCGGAAAGCCCTGGTCACAGTATCTAGCGCGTAGAGTGTCTTGTAGAGGATTAGTGTATTATAATCTGGATTAGTGCTTTCTCTTGTATTATAGTGTAGTAGACTTTTGTATAGTTCATAGAGTGTTCTCTTATTAGCGTATCATCTTGTAATAGTAAGAACTATAGAGTGTATAGTAGTAGCAATAACGAGTAGTAGCAGCCTTAACTATACCTATTATAGTTAACTTAGTGTGTATGGTACTTAGCGATTATATAACAGAGGTATCGAATGAGATGAAAATGTGCATATCTAACACCAATATACATGATATATAACTAAGAAATCAACGACAGTCGGACGGATAACAAATACCCTAAGCCCACATCAAACAAGAACAGGAAGTAAGGCGAGCTATCGGTCCTAAGTCCTTCAAGTCTTACTTATATAAATATATTAGTATAGATACATTTTATAAGCAAAGTAATTTAATAAGAATCTTAACAAAAGAATGCATTTAGAAAATAGTTTATTTTTCCAAAGTAGTTTTAAAAACGTAAAATCCTTTAAAAAGCATAGTGATAAATCACATGTGATTTGAACTACGGATAGCGAATCACATGTGATTGATTTCCATAAAATGTACATTTGACTTGTATCCCCCCCCCCCCTAAAACATGTAAAAACAGTGAAAAATGTTCATTAAGGGGTATGAACTCACCTGAAATCGAGTCAATCAGGTGAAGGTGTCGGTTGAGCGTTTGGTGTCAATTAAGGACTTGTACACCTTTTAAGTCCCTATTAACATATGAGATATATGTTTTACAAGTAATTAGTCACTTATACTTTTATGAAAAACATTTAAATATCCTAAATTGATTCGAGGTCTTACAGATGTGAAGTGGTTCTCGGGGATTGGATAAGACCAAAAGGGGGTAACTAAGGGGTCCAAGAGCTTACTCCCTTGGATTTTACAGCCTAAAGGCCACTCCTTGGTAGTTTATGGCCGTAAGCCTCATGGCTTGGCCGTGAACTCTTGTTTACTCTGCAAACTTTGATGTTAAGGTCCTTATTTCAATCCCATTAATTTCTAGTGAAGGTATAGGGCAATTTAGGGGCTTAAACCATCATTTTGGCAAGGTTTGGGGGAGTTTACGGTCTAAGCTTAAGCTTGAGCCTTAAACTCTAATTTACCCCTCAAAACATGATGTTTAATTGTCCTAAACTCGAAATGGAATTTCCCTAAATCGTATCTCAAGTCTAAACATGCTTTGGAAGGGTTTTTGGGGCATTTTTGCATGGATAAGGGGTGTTTACGGCCTAAGCATGTGCTTGGGCGGTAAACCCTCTTTTATACCCTAAAAATTTGTGTTTTGATGGTTAAACACTCCTAGGTAAATTCCCTAACTAGAATCTAAGCTCAAAAGAAGGAAAATCGGGACTTTTGGCACCTTTTTAGGTGTTTACGGCCTAAGGAGATTCTTAGGCCGTAAACTCCTTTTTCATGCCCTTTTCATGTGATTTTTGAGCTATTGCAACAATAATGAATGTTTAGAAGAAGTTAGGGTTGAAGATCTTACGTTTAGGAGCCAGAAATTGCGGTTTTGGAGTGGAAAACGAGCTAGAGAGAGAAAGTAGTGAGAGAGAGGAGTTTGAGTGGTAAAAAGCTTTTAAGTGGTGTTACACTTCCTTTATATAGGTCTCGGGTGTTGCCCCCGGTATACGACTACCCGATGCTAAAGCTTAACTGGGTTAAACTTTTACCCGGGTTAATTGGTTGAAAAATAATATAACTTTATTTCGTTAAATGCAAATAACATTAATGAGTTATATTTATTTTTAATAAAACTGATAATCACATGAAATATAAATAAATAATTAAATATTTATTTATTATAAGACTCCAAATTACGGAACTTTTTATAAATGATATATTCCGTTAGCGGAAACGGAATTATATAACGGATTAAACGTTGGGTTGTCACATAAACATTTTATTTTTACTTGTTAAATATAACATCCTACCTTTACATAATAATATTTTTGTACCAATTACTTTATAAAGGTAAATTAATAAAATTATATTTAAACTAAGTCGTAACATACTCAAAATAAATTCATAATTTCCTTAAATTTACCTATAATGAATTTAATGTAGTTACCTAAAAAGAGCATTAATTGTTTTTTTTTCTTTCTAATGAAATATAAAATAATTTTATTGGTATTTTACTGAAATTAAAAATTAATAATATATATATATATATATATATATATATATATATATATATATATATATATATATATATATATATATATATATATATATATATATATATATATATATATTTTGTATTATTAGATTCCTATGATTTTATTCATATATGAATAAATCAAATATAGTTTAATTTTACTGAAGTACTTTTTTACCTAAATTATTTAGAAATCCAAAATCAAATTATATTGGTAATGATAAATAAATAAAACACAATGTAATGATAAAAAAAATATAATATTTATAATAATTAATGAACAAAGCAATATGTATCAAAAAATCATCCCTAATAAATAAAGATATTTTTTGCCACTTGTTATCTTCTTAGACATTTCGCCATATGTCATTTTCTTATAATTTATGTTTTTTTTACATAGTCTAGAAAAATTACACATTGGATTTTTTATATAAGGAAGTTTTATAATAGTTGAAAATATTGATTCCTAATTTATGAGGATTAATTTTGGAAAATTGATTTGGGCAATTTTAAATGAATATAAGTTCAAAGCAATTAATTAATATCATAGCCAAGGGATGTAATTTCCTTTTTTGCTTTTTCATATATATCATATATGAACATTAAAATTTTACTATTTATCCTTTTGACAATTCACGATTCTAAATAAATGAGTTTGCACATCCGGCTATTGAATTGTTCATTGTAGTATTTTACATTTATTTCTTTCAATAGTTATCTTTATTAATATATAGAATTATAGATTGAAATACTTACGTATTCATCATTTAAATTGTATTTAATTTGAAATTTTATTTTAAAAATGCTTAATGTTAAACCTTGATCAAAATCCGTGTAATACATGGGTCTTACACCTAGTAAATGATATATCATATCCATAAAAGAATCAAGAACAATGTCTGACATCATTTATTTAAGATCACGGCTTTAGTGATACACATGCAATCTACGAATTTTTTTTTTCTAGAAATGTGTAAGATTTGCACAAAAGTTTGAAAGCGACAATTTGGGAATTTATGGAGAATTGATTGAATAAAAAATGTGGACAAACATTGGTGCTATTACAAATATGATTGATGCAATTCTTATAAGTTAAAACTTACGATAAATAATAATAGTGAACCAATAACCAATAGTGATACATGTTAAATTAGGGAGACATTTTAATTTTTTTTCATTGTCTCACGTTTTATAATATTACATTTTGATCATCTTTATATTATATTGGGAAAATGACTCTTGAGGGTAATTAACTTTTGCGTTTTTACTCATTTGGTCTTTTTTTTGTATTCAATATACCATCGAACTTGTTGTTAGTGTTTACCATAGCCCTTTTGACTGACTTTTGACCTGTGATAGCCGGTCAAAGGGTTATGGTAAACACCATAAATCCTAAACCTAAACATTAAAAAATAGTTGACATGATAATGTTTATGTACCAATTATTTTATAAGGGTAATTAATAAAATTATATTTAAACTAAGTTGTAATATACTCAAAATAAATTGATAATTTCCTTAAATTTAGCAATAATGAATTTAGTATAGTTACCTAAAAAGAGCATTAATTGTTTTTTTCTTTCTAATGAAATATAAAATAATTTTATTGGTATTTTACTGAAAATAATAATAATAATAATAATAATAATAATAATAATAATAATAATAATAGTTTTTTGGTGTATTATTAGATTCCTATGATTTTGATTCATATATGAATAAATCAAATATAGTTTAATTTTCTAAAATACTTTTTTTACCTAAATTACATAGAAATGAAAAATCAAATTATACTGGTAATCATAAATAAATATATTTGAAAATATAAAATAAATGAAATATAATGTAATGATAAAAAAATCTAATATTTATAATAATTAATGACCAAAACACTATGTACCAAAAAATAAATAACATATTGTAACCATAAAAAGAATTAAGAATAATGTGATATCTTTTATTTATGATTACGGCTTTAGTGATACACATGCAATCTACGAAATTAATTTTTTTTCTATTAGTGTGTAAGATTTGCATAAAAGTTTGAAAGTGACAACTCGGCAATTTATGGAGAATTGATTGAATAAAAATGTGACAAAAATTGGTGCCATTACAAATATGATTGGTTCAATTCTTATAAGTTAAAACCTACGATAAGTACTAATAGTGAACCAATAACCAATAGTGATACATGTTAAATTTGCGAGATATTTTCACTTTCTTATTCATTGTATCACGTTTTATAATATTACCTTTTGACCATCTGTATATTATATTATATTTATATTATATTTAAGTTCTTTTTGGATTCTAGTATGAATTTGAATCTATATATATAAATTTGAATCTATATATATATAATCCAGATAGCAAGTTAAAGAGTATGGATTCAAATGTGCCAATTTTCTCAGTAAATAAAGAATAAATTAATTGTGGAAAACTTTCAATATACGATATGCGATGGCAAACTAACGTTCTAATTTATCGCAAAAAATGCATAAAAAATAAAGTACCAACGTGTGAATGACAGAGAACATATTGGTAACAAGTACAAGCAACATTAGCGACGAACAATACAATGGAAGACTGTGTCATAAGTATCGAACACTGACCTAAGTAGGTTCTTTGTGATAAACATTTTATTTTACTTGTTAAATATAACATTCCTACCTAAACCTTAAAAAGTATTTAACAAGACCACATTTATGCACCATTTATTTTATAAGAGTAAAATAATAAAATTATATTTAAACTAAATCGTTACATTCTCAAAATAAATTTATAATTTCCTTAAATTTAACAGTAATGAATAAAGTGAGTTACCAAAAAAATGATTAATTCTTTTTTATTGTTAACGAAACTAGATTATTGCCCGCGTTAAACGCGGGAAATGCATAAAAAAACATATAATCGTTTATAGTTATTGTATAATGATTATAAAAAAATATATGGTTATTGGTATTATTGAAATATGTAGAAAATACATTGAAAACGATAAATATATATAATCTCTTTGTAGACATCATTTTTGTTTTATTAGTTGAACGACTTTCCTCGTCTCATATAGTTATGATATTTGTATATTTATATGCATTTTAATTAGACGTTCCTTGCATAATAATGTTGCCAAATTTAAACATATATTGAAAACCAATATACCGTTTTTTCTATTGCATTAAATATTAACAACTATTTTATTTATTCAAATAAAGTTATGTAATATAATTTATAAAATGTTAAATGTTATATATATTTAATTTTAGTATATCATCAATGTAAATTTTTTTTCTAAATCATGATTGGTTTATTTTAAATTGATTATAAATATAAATGCTAGCTTTTATGTTTGTTCTTATTTATTTGGTGTTCGCAAAAACTTTGCATTAGTTTTGGCGCAACTTTGAATAATTTTAGTATATCATCAATGTAATTTGATATATCTTTCAATTATATGAAATATCAAATAATGACATTTCATTACTATTGTGATAATTTAGTTTATATATTGTATTTTCACTAATCTTAACGGTCTTATTTTTTCTAATAACCGTAACGCTTTTACTAAATGTACTTTTTACAAATCTCCTAATATCTTATAATTTTTATCTTACTTTATAATTTTTCATAACTATGTTATTTTCAAGATTGACTGCTTTAATAG
Source organism: Lactuca sativa (assembly GCF_002870075.4). Taxonomy (NCBI): domain Eukaryota; kingdom Viridiplantae; phylum Streptophyta; class Magnoliopsida; order Asterales; family Asteraceae; genus Lactuca; species Lactuca sativa. Next base: position 258,345,357 of record NC_056626.2, read on the forward strand.
TGTTTTTTTTCAGTCTATTCAATTTTATATTTCATTGTACAACATCATCGTTTGTATGTATTCTGAAATTTCACTTTAAAAATGCTTAGTGTTTACACCTTGATATTAATTTTTTTTAATAAACTCATGTAATAATTATGAAATATATATCTCATTTTAATTAACATTCACTTCCTTTATTATATCAAATTCCTCATTAAACGGATATACTTTTGGAAAATAATAATTATAATAGGGCAGCATTATCTAAGACGTAAATGTTTGATATACTTTTGGAAAAAAAAAATTAGGATCATTAAAAAAAATTTATATAAAGAAAATACAAATTTAAATTTGTTGAAATTATGGATGAAATTACTGGCGAAAGTTTATTTTGGAGAGAGTTGTATTTTGTAAGGTATAATAATATTACAAAATTTAAAATATCTATATTTGTTGTGTAAATTAATAAATTTTATTGTTACTATACAAAGATAAAAAAAGTAGGTTGATATGATATACAAAAACAAATAATTTCAATGATATTTTAAAATCATGCCAAAATTAACCGGATTCTTATGACATAAAAATTAAAAAAAAAATCATAATCATCTCTAATATATAAAAGTAATATTTTCGTAATTAATGTCAGTTCCCAAGATTGTTAATTTTTGTTTTGTTAAAGGTACCTAATATCTTTTCATTTTATTTGAAAAGTTTCAGAAAAGTAGTTAATTGATTTCATTTAATTTGTGACAAAGAAAATCGAAATATATGAATACATACATTTGATATAGGAACAAAAAATAATCTAAAAAAAATATAAAAATCAAAAGAAGGTACTGACCTTCTAGCGCACAAGAGCGAATGTTTATAGCAAAGAATGATGATGGAAGTTATAAGAAATATTAACGATGTTGTAGGAAAAGGTTTGAAGAAAAGAAACGATTGAAAATAAATGTGAGTCGCGGATTCAATGACGAATCGTATATGTATATGATAATTTGAATATGATTTTTCGGTATTAATGATTTCCTAATAAAAAAAGATTTTATATTAATGGTTTACTAATATAAACGGATTTATATTAATGGTTGATATTAAGGCCTTGATTGAAATGATTTGTTAGTAATATGTTTTTAAAATTGACCGTATTAAAATCTTCATAACTGAAAATTCAAGATGTAAAATATGGAAAACTTTTATTGGAATTAAATACATTCCATTTCAACGAATGTAAGTTATTGATTGATGATTGGAAAACATTTATTGAAATTAAATACATTCCATATGGGGAAGATGATGTCAGCAATTTGATCTAAAGGTGGAAAAAATAAGATTGAAATGCAATCAATGGTCCAGATTATTTAAGATGATGTCATAAGGTTTCTCTTTTAGTAATATTTAAGATATAAAACAATTTTAATGGTATTCTAGTAAAAAAATAAATAACAAATAATAATTTTTTTTGTGTTATATGATTTTATTCATAAATGAATAAATCACAATGTAGTTTAATTGAACTGGATTACTTTTTTAACCTAAATCTTTTTAGAAATGTAAAATCGACGTATACTTGTAATCATAAATAAATATATTTATACATATAAAACAAATAGAATACAATGTAATGAAAAAAACTCCAATACTTATAATCATTGATGAACAAAACACTATATATATATATATATATATATATATATATATATATATATATATATATATATATATATATATATATATATATATAATAAAAGACATTTATAATCATAAAAGAATCAAGAACAATGTATTGATATACAACTACTACATTCATAAATGATTCAAGAAAATAAAAAAAATTCAGGCTACAATTTCTTTGTTTTTTGTTCTTACTTGCAATTAATAACTAAAAAAATTAATACTCTAACGCATATAATTCTACTTATTTTTTTTTAATTAATTTTTTGTAACAAGAAAATATTATTAAAAGAAGGGAAAGAAGAACTCAAACCCCCAGCATGTAGCCTGGAAGTAAGAGGGAGAAATGTACAAATACACCTGTTTTAGACTCCAATGTTTTTAGACTCAATCGTGAGCTAGAATCTCCTAATGAAACATTATACCATAGGCCCTAATCTGTTAATACAAATACACTATACTACGCCAATGGGTTAATACACCATTGTGTCCAGTTGAATGCTCCTTCTTTGCTCCTATTTTTGAACCACAAGAACACTGACGCTTTGATGATATCTGTCACCATTGTAGGTGTGAGCCTCTTTTTATTGAAAGTTTGTTCATTTCTCGCTTTCCACAAACTCCAACACGAACCATAGCAAATTCTCATAAGTATTTTCCTTTTTTTTAGGGCAGTGTCCCCAAGTTGTGGCATATTTCAACAACTCTCTAAAATTATCAAATTGTGGTACTCCTAGACCACACCATCTAAAAATACATTCGCATGTGACCTTTGAATATGAACATTTCCATAATAGATGATTAGTTGTTTCTTCTTCATTGTTGCATTCTGCACATATCACCGAGTCAAGGTTTACGCCTTTATATTTGAGTGCACTTGCTGAGGGTATTTTGTTTTGAATTGCCAGCCATACAAAGCATACAATTTTTATGGGGATTTCATTGGGCCATGTAAATGATTCCACCGTTGTGCCCTCATCTCTCTGCCTCAAACATCTGCGACAAGCTTCGACAGTGAAGGTACCATTGGAATCCAAACCACAGGTCCATTTGTCACTCATGGACTGGAGATTGTTGAATCTCAACCTCTATATGAGCACTACTAGAAAAACAACCTTTTATGACGCGCAATGCGTGTTGTAAAACGCTCAAACGACGCACAAATGCGCGTCAAGGAAGACCTTGTCATAACGAGAGACGACACGCTTTTGCGCGTCGTCTATAGACGATGTGCATTTATGACACGCAATGCGTATCATTAAAACGCCTGTCAGGAAAGGCCTGTCATAAATGAAAATGACACACATTTTTGCGTATCCTAAATTTAAATGTTTAAAAAAAATATATTTATATATTTATTAATTTTTAAATTAAATTTTCATTTAATGTCTCATAATAGAAATAAAATACCATATACAAAAAAATACAATCTATTGCATAAAATTTAGTGTCATACAATATTATTTCTTACAATATATAAATTTGCATTCATCTAATCTACTATGTGTTTCATACTAACAATTGAAATGAAGAATGCAACACTTGCATTTGCAGCATCTTATCTCTTTCAGCTTGAGCTTTCTTTTCCTCTTCTAAATCCAGAGCTATTCGCTTTCATCAACCCTGTAAACACATCACAAAATCACTTGTCATTTTCATTCTACTTTTAAAATTAATTCTTATCAGGACAGTTTACTTTTAAACCTACCAATCTAGAAAAAATTTCAAAGAATATAATTTATATTTTTTTATGGGAAGTACATTGCTATTTCTTGAATACAAGATGTTACAAATCAAGAAACTTACATGGACTGCTGACCACCAGTTTCCTGCATCATCTGAGTATATAAGTACTCATTATGAAGCTGCAAGACACGAGACATCAAATAAATCAAAATTAAATTTTGATTTTCTTTTCCTTTCAGTAACGATTAACATTTAACAAAAAAACAAAAGGGCAACCCACTCCCTGAAAACAAGAAAAAAATAAAAAGAATATCAACCAACATTTTACTTATATTTGAGAGGTTTTCATACTGATTTGTTTATTTGTTAATAAATAGTTTACATACTACACCTATGGTATGGATCTATTGTAAGTTGAATTGTATAATAGAAAAAAATATCAATCTAATAATTTGCATCATATGGTATGGATCCATTATAAGTTAACACAAAAAATGGGAAAAAAGATAGAAATACCCCTTTCCATACCAGCAAAACCAACCAAAACTGAATAAAATTGTGACATAATCAAACTCATGTGTCTCACCTTTGAAAACATATGACTTAAGAGGTGCTAAACACAAAGCTTCCAAGATAATGAAGGGTATTTATGTCAATCTCTGAGCAGCCTCCTTAGTAAGAACCCTCTCTTTTGCTTTGGTTTTAGCCTGTGATTTTGACCCCATTATCCCACCACCCCACTTCTTTTTGTACTCATCATACTTATCATTGAAATTGGCCTGAAACAAACAACAAAAATTCATTCATCATATCAGAATCAACCATAAAATTTTCCATAAAATCTTTAAATAAATATATTTTATAAAAAAACAAATACCTTGTGGGAAGAACACTTGAAAATACTCAGAAATGATCTATTGCATTACCCGTTTGGCATTCTTCCACTATGTATAGAGATACTAAATAAGTGATACCTTTATGACCTTGCAGTATCCGTTTGGCATTCCATGAGCCTTTGTAACAACTTGCCAAACTGATCCTGTGAGAAACATTTCATTGGTCAAAAAGTGCAAGGATACTTGAACAACTAAAAGGCTATAGCAAAATTGCATGGTCTAACCTTCATGTTTAACAACCAACTTGTTTTAAGGAAAATTCTAGATCTATAATGAAACTTTCTTTTTGATATGACTGAAATAAGGTTTCAACACATGCATGATTTTGCTTTCCATCTAATGATTGGAATGTTGTAACATGTATTATGCCAACCTGCATTAAGCATCCTAAACATTGAGTTACTTATTAAAATGTATATAACTAAATCAAAAGAAAGCAAAAAACTAACTTTAAGAATTACTAAAAAAAGTTGCTAGGTTTAATCGATAAAGTTGTGAACACATGTTCTTTTCTATATTTCTACCTTTTTTTTTTACATTTACTTTTTTATCACTAATCAAAATATTGTGTTTTTTTTATTAAAATGCATATGACTAAACCAAAAGATAGCAAAAAAGTTAAATTTAAGAATAAAAATTATCAATATTAAATTATTATCATTAACAAGTTAAAATAAAGATGAAAAAGTGTTATATTTTTAACAACAAAAATTTCAAAACAGATGAATTAATTTCAGTGGAAACTAAGGGAGTGTTTTGTCCGGTTCAATGATCCGGATCTCTTTTACCTACTCGCCGAAAAATTAAATACTTATGCCTTTATTATATAAAAGTTTTAAATAATTTAAGTTTAATCTTGCTTCTTATTTATCAAAAGTAATTCCAAAAGTCCCATCGTTTTTTTGCTTCTTCATACTTTGAGCAATGTGTCAGATATGCTAATCTTTTATGTGTGATTGTTAACAAAACTGTTATGATTGTAAACTAATAATAAAAGTAAGTTAATATATTACAATAATAAACAAAATAAAATTAAGGAAAATGCAAAAGAGCATAACATACTTTTACCAAGTTATTGGTTAAAGCCCTCAACATTTTCTTAGCGATTAAAACCTTGGACTTTATTTGTGTTATTCAAATGGGCTTAATCAATAAAATAAATATAATTTACATACGTTTGAATAAGTCAACATAAGTATAAAGATTTAATCACATTAAGAAATGTTGAGGAACTAAATCAAGAAGAAGGTAAAAGTTTATTGTGCTTTTTCTAAATTTTCAACATACCCGGAGATAGGAGTGTTTGCAAGAACAAATTCAGCATTCTTTAACTGATGCCCTTCATTAAAAACCATGTAAAACGAAATAATTTTGTTCAAGAATGATTTGTCACTCATTATAACTTTATAGTGAGAGATCAACACATTAAACTCTCCTTCACAACTCTTCTCTCATTAAGACGCCCATCATAAAAAAATGCACCAATACTGCCACAAAAATGAAATTATATATTCTGTTAAAAAAATCATTTCTTTTGGATGCAATCCATATAAATTATAAGTGATGGTTTTTACCTAGGAGCCACAAACTCTCAGTTGATGCATAACGTGAGTCCAGACATCTGAAAAGGAAATTGACAAAATGATACATCTTGATTTACACTTTTATAGGCACAACTTGCAACATCTTATTTCATCAACAAAGAATCAGTGAGCAAAAATGATGTTAAATAACACAGAACAACAAGCTTCGACAAAAGTTCAACTAGTTTCATTTTTACATGTTACGAAAAAGGATGGAATAGATTCATCTATAGAATTAACAACTAAACACAGTCACAACTGACTCTGATTGGTAAGGACATCAAATCAGGTATATTGTAAGAAACAGAATTCATGGTCCTAATCATATACACATAAAGAACAGCCAACCATAGGTTTGACATCCCCAAAATCTCGGCCAGAAAAGACCGATTTTCATTTATGCTTTTAAAATATTTTCAGAGTAAATCCTTTTGATTTGAAAGAGTTGCGGAATTTGTTCCCAAAAACAAAACATGATAAAACAATGTTTACCGAAGCATTTCATAAAAGAAATGTATTTTCATTATAATCAAAACTCGGGGTGTCATGTTCCGATACAGACCAATAAGCATAAACGAATACATTACAAGTCATTCAACAAATATAAACATATGCAGACTTGTAAACAAAACAACTTGATGGTTCATCCATCTCATGCCCTTGAGCCACTTCCTGTAATACAATTAAAAGTGAGTGGGTCAGGCTTGGGAGCCTGGTGAGCATATAGGGTTTTCAACCCACAATAAATAATCATATTTAATTTTCACCAACCAACAATAACCCAATTACCCATTCCCGTTATTCTCACTTTAATGTCCCTAAGACAACTAACATAAGGGACCTAGTCTATGAATATTTCATCGGGGCGACAACACATGCTTCGGGGGTACCTCAGCAATATAAGTCAAATAAAGCAACCATCAGGGGGATGGAGTACAGCGAATGAACACCCAAGTTCATTAACACCTACAGATGGCGAACCTGCTAATGTTTCCACAAGACTATTTAGAAAAGTATGTGGTCATCATCTAAACTTCGCTAGATGACTAGATCAAACAACAATGAGGCCTCTTATCTATTTATTACACACTAACTATCTACCCATGTTCTACCCAACATATTAGTAGATAAAAATTATACAATTTGTATACATAGTTTAAAAACCTGTATAGCATGCTTTAATCAACACATATTTCACATAACAGATGCGGCACACACACATAACACATATCTCATAGAGAATAAATCATATCTATGAGTTAGAAGAAAGTGAATACACATTCACACACATAACCATAAAATTATACACATAATACGTATTCCGTATATAATACTTCATAATTATGCGTTAGAAGAAAGTAACTACACACTCACTTGATCAGAAGATGATCGGACAGCACTACGACTTGCAGAAGTAGTAATCCTCAGCTGATCTGGAAGATCTCTACAAAAATCGAACTTCTCGCGGGCAGAGCTTCGGCTCGGGAACCGCACTTCTCGGGATCTTCGGGATCTCGGGACTTGCCTCGGGGCTCGGGAATAATACCGGGGCTTCAGGATATTTCTGGCACGCAAAACAATGCAAAACGGGAGAGAGAAGAGAGAAAATTGGCAATTGGGTCGGCTGCCCTCACATCCTATTTATAGGAGGCTGGAGCCAAGGAGTACACGGGGTGTACTGGTCTCCGAAGTCGTCACTGCATGCGTCATCCGAAGTGTCGACACTCTTCAGAGTACGCGGGGCGTACCTCGGATCGGACTGCTGACTCCCTTTCGGATAATGCCGGAATTAAAGATTAAAAATGAATACAAAATAATTAATAAACTTCGGAAATTCATATCTTCTCCATACGAACTCCGTTTTCGACGTTCTTTATATCCACGGAAAGGTGACACTACGCTCTACAACTTTCGTTTAGACTTCGTCGGCTAATTTTGAATTTATTTTTATTATTTATTTTTAATAGGCCGCGACAGAAAAACTTCGTTATAAATTCATAACTTCTTCGTTTGACGTCCGTTCTCGCCTAACTTTTTATCGCTTCGATACCAAAAATGAGATCTTCGATTCTCATTTAGATTGCTTTGGCTAAAAACCCCTCGATCTCAAATCGAGTAAAACAGGCTGCATACCGCTAAGCCGAAACTTCGATAAATCATAACTTCCTCATACGAAGTCAGATTTGGGCGTTCTATATATACTCGGAAACCTCGTTTCAACTACTACAACATAAATCAAAGATATTAAGTTTATTTTACACTTAAATTTTGACGCTTCTTTTTATTCTTAATTAATCAAACCACATAATTAAGCAATTAAGCACAAAACACATAATACTCAAATAATACAATCTTATTATTTCAAAACGGGTTACAAAGGTTAACCTAGACCATTACATTGCTAAAAATGGCAAGCCCAGAAACACAGGCGTTACAATTCTCTCCACCTTAGAATGATTCCGTCCCCGGAATCACACATCAACAAACAAATGCAGATAGCGACTCAACATGTCACTCTCCGTCTCCCAGGTGAGATTCGGCCCATTCGTGTGTTTCCATCGGACAAGCACTAACCCAACCATTTGGCGTCGCAACTTCTTAGTCTTTCGGTCAACAATTGCCTATGGTTCTTCAATCGACCTTTTGTTCTCATCAATTCTCAATTCAGAAATTGGAATTATGTCGGGAACTTCTCCCGTGAACTTCCTCAAATAACACACATGAAATGTGTTGTGAATTCCATTTAGTTCTTCGGGTAATTCGAGCTTGTAAGCTTGGTTCCCAATCCTCTGCAGAACTTTAAACGGTCCAATAAACCTTGGACTCAACTTTCCCCTTTTACCACATCTTATAAGTCCCTTCCACGGCGAGACTTTAAGCAAAACCGAATCTCCAACCTCAAAAGTCATCGGTCTTCGCTTCTTGTCAGCATAGCTCTTTTGACGATCCTGAGCCGCTAACATTCTTTCCCTAATTATTTTCAACTTTTCAGCAGTTTGATGAACCATCTCTGGTCCCATAAACTGTTTTTCCCCAGCCTCAAGCCAACAAGACGGTGTACGACACTTCTGTCCATACAAAGCTTGATAAGGTGCCATCTTAATGCTCGAGTGAAAACTATTATTATAGGAAAATTCTACCAAAGGTAAATGTTCATCCCAATTACCTAGGAATTCCAAGGTACATGCTCTCAGCATATCTTCAAGTGTTTGTATCGTTCTTTCACTCTGAGCATCAGTCTGCGGATGGTAAGCTGTGCTTAAACATAACTTGGTACCCATTTCCTCTTGTAGACTTTTCCAAAACCTTGAGGTGAAACGACTATCACGATCTGATACAATCGTTAACGGAACACCGTGAAGCCTCACAATTTCCTTTACATAAGAATTCGCAAGCTTTTCCATAGAACATTTCTCCTTGGCAGCTATGAAATGCGCACTCTTAGTGAATCGATCAACGACCACCCAAATCATGTCGTGACCATTCGTTGTTCTGGGCAGTTTAGTGACAAAATCCATAGCAATGTCTTCCCACTTACCCATAGGCGCAGGCAATGGTTCTAAACTCCCATACGGTTTCTGATGTTGTGTCTTTACTCTCGCATAAGTCACACACTCAGCCACATACTTTGCAACATCAAGCTTCATCGTTGGCCACCAGTAGTAGGGTTTCAGGTCCCTATACATTTTAGTGCTACCCAGATGAATTGAGTACATGGTTTTGTGAGCTTCTTCCATCAGAAGATCCCTAATTCCTCCTAACTTAGGTACCCAAATGCGATCTTGGAATACCTTCAGTCCATGACCGTTAGTACCAAACACCAACGTTTTACCCAAACGTTCCTCCTTTCGGTCATTTTTCTCAGAAGCTTCCTCTTGAGCTTTCTTTATACTTTCCACAATGGTCGAGACAACTTCAATCCTCAACGCTCTTGGCCTCCTCCTTTCAAGATTGACTTTCCGACTGAGAGCATCAGCAACAACATTAGCTTTACCGGGGTGGTAAAGTATATCGTAGTCGTAGTCTTTAAGTAATTCTAGCCAGCGTCGTTGCCTCATATTCAATTCCTTCTGATTAAAGAGATATTGGAGACTCTTTTGATCAGTAAAAAGTTTGCACTTCGTGACATAGAGGTAATGCCTCCATATTTTCAGAGCGAAAACTACCGCTGCCAACTCCATATCATGAGTCGGGTAATTCTTTTCATGCTCTTTCAGCTGTCAAGACGCATATGCTATCACCTTTTCTCTTTGGGTCAAAACACAACCCAATCCAACACTAGACGCATCGCTGTAAACAGCGAAGTCTTCAACTCCATCGGATAGAGAAAGTATCGGTGCCTCGCATAGCTTCTTCTTTAACTTCTCGAATGCTTCTTTATGCTTATCATTCCAAGCATAAGTAGCTCCTTTGTGGGTCAAAGTTGTTAATGGAGTAGCAATCGAAGAAAAGCCTTGGATAAACCTTCAGTAATATCCGGCTAATCCTAAAAAGCTTCGAATCTCCGTGGGACTTTTCGGTTGTTCCCACTTCATCACAGCTTCGATCTTCGCTGGATCAACCATTATCCCTTCTTGGTTGACCACGTGACCCAAGAATTGGACTTCACGAATCCAAAAATCACATTTGGAGAATTTTGCATATAGCTTCTCCTTCTTCAAAACTTCTAACACTTCTCGCAAGTGTCTGCCATGCTCCTCCTGGCTTTTCAAGTAAATCAGAATGTCGTCTATGAACACTATCACGGATTTATCAAGGAAAGGATTACAAACCTTATTCATCAAATCCATGAATGCTGCCGGAGCATTGGTTAATCCAAAAGACATAACCAAGAACTCGTAGTGTTCATATCTAGTTCTGAATGCAGTCTTCTCGATATCTTGCTCTCTTACTTTTAGCTGATAATATCCTGACCTAAGATCGATCTTCGAGAAATAGCTCGAACCTTGCAATTGATCAAACAGGTCATCAATCCTTGGCAACGGATATCTATTATTTATTGTTGCCTTGTTCAGCTCTCTATAATCGATGCACATTCTCATACTTCCATCTTTCTTCTTCACAAATAACACCGGAGCTCCCTAGGGCGATGAACTTGGTCTAATGAAACCTTTGTCCAATAACTCCTGAAGTTGCATCATCATCTCCTTCATCTCCGTTGGTGCTAATCGATAAGGTGCTTTTGCTATTGGCGTGGTTCCTGGTAACAAGTCTATTATGAACTCCACTTGTCTATCAGGTGGTAATCCAGGAAGATCCTCGGGAAATACTTCCGGATAATCACACTGGAATGCTCTGCATCACCTTCTTTTCTTTCTTAGCATCAATCACAAATGCTAAATATGATGTACATCCCTTGGTCAAAGACTTTCTGGCTTTCATTAGAGAAATGATTCCAGAATTCACTCGCCGTTTGTCCCCATACACCATAAACGAATCTTTACCAGGCGGGTTTACTTTAACTATCTTCTTCTTGCATAAAATTTCGGCATCATTGGCGCTAAGCCAGTTCATTCCCAACACGATGTCGAAACCATTTAGATCGATGGGAAATAATTCCTCATGAAACTTATTCCCATTAAGGTCGATTAAGATGTCTTTCATACGATGGCTAATAGGTACAAACTTGCCACTAGCTACTTCGACTAATAAAGCATTATCTAGTCTATCAACAGGCAAGGCTAGCTTCCTACCAAACTCATGCGAAATAAAGGAGTAGTTGGCTCCAGAATCAAACAATATTTGAGCAGGTAATTCATTTACGAGAAAGGTACCTGAAGCGACATCAGCTTCATCTTTAGCAGCTTCAAGTGTCATCTGGAAGGCTCTCGCCTTCGGCTTTGGTGGAATGTTGGGTCTAGCCGCCTCCTTCTTCTTCGGACAGTCTTTCAAAATGTGCCCCTCTTCATTGCAACCAAAACACATCCTTTTGTTGTTCGGACATTCATTGGCAAAATGTCCAACCTTTCCACACTTGTAGCAGGTTACATCCTCGCTACATTTCCCAAAGTGCTTTTTCTTACACTTATCACACCACTTTGCTTCGCCTCCTTTTCCTCCAAACTTTTTCGAATCAGATTTCAAAAATTTGCCTTTCTTACCGAAACCAGATGTTCCCTCAAACTTTCTTTTCTCACCAACCTCAACCTTGTCGGTGGTTCTTCCCTTAATCATGTTCTCAATAGACTTGGCAGACCAGATAGCTGCCTCTAGAGTAAGTGCCTGACGTACTGGCACCTCGTACTCCCATGGGAGTCCCTTCGCATACCGGTCCACCTTTGTCAGCTCATCTGGAACGATACGCAAGGCAAACTCCATCTTATCGGTGAAGTTATTGGTGTATTCATCAACTGACATGCTGCCTTTCGTCAATGTCAGAGACTTGTTCTCTAGTTCCAACAGATTTTGAGCCGAGCAGAACTTGCGCTTGAACTGCACCAAGAACTCTGTCCATGACAATTGCAGCGGCTCATTAGGGCTCAAAGTCTTCCCTAGAGTGTTCCACCAACGAACAGATCCACCTCGGAATTAACGCACGACATAGATAGTTTGCAACTTGCCTCTGCAGCCACAAGTCATGAAGGCTAACTCCATTTCGGAGATCCAATCCATAACCCCAATCGGATCCTCCTTTCCATTGAAGGTCGATGGTTTGCAAGTTAAAAAGTCCTTGTACTTGCATCCCATTCCATCATTCCTTCCATCATGGTTATCTTGCCTAACTATCGGTGGGTTGGCTTGACCAACATGTTGGATTAGTGTCTAAGTCCATAACTATTTTGGTATGTACTTGACCCGATGGTGCATGGTCCTTTTGGGTTGCCTTCACCGAAGTAACTTGATAGGATGAATTATAGAGAGAAAGGATTAAATATGATTTATTAATATATTATGAGAATAATATATTAAAGGAGAAATCATATTGTTTAATTAAAATTAGTCAATAATTAATTGGTACTTAGTTTTGTGACTAAAAGAGATTAATTAAACTTAAGGGACTAGAATTGTAATTATAAGATATTTGCAATTTGGGCCATGGATTGCCTTTTATTATAAGGTGGACGAATTCTAATGGGGAAGCCCATATGAAGTCGTCCAAGGCTTTAAGAAAGGGCTCCATGGGTTGCTTAGGGCTTAAGCATCCAAATTAGGGTTTCCTTGTTAGATAACGCTAATAGCCTCACTATATATAGAACCCTTAAGGCTCAAAAACGTGGGGAACTTCTTTTCTAGGGTTAGAACACGTTTTGGGCAGCCTTCATCCTCTCTCCTCTTCATCCTCTTGCTTATGGTGTTTGTGAACCATTAGAGGAGTGACACTTGTCACTCTAAGCCTTCCAAAGTCAATTCAAGGAGGAATTGGGATTGTTATTGCTACATAACAATCAAGGTAACATTATAAACTTATTCTAATATCTAATATGATTACTTGTATGCTAGAATTAGGGTTTATAGTCTTGGATTCAAAGCATGTACAATAGAGAAACCTAGATCCAAGCATTAGGGTTTGTATGAGCACATAGGATGTCTTATGACCAAAACCCATTAGTGGTATCAGAGCCTTGATTGGTTTCTATTGTATTAATGCTTGATATGTTTGAAAATTCGATTTTATGGTTTCTGGAGGCTGGACTCGCCGAGTCCATAGCTGAACTCGCCGAGTGCATGCTGACTCGACGAGTCCATGCTTGACTCAACGAGTCAACTCGTCAGACAGGTGGATTTTCGGGATTTTTACCTATTATGACTTAGGATAATTGCCATAATTGTTTAAACTTAATAAAATTCGAATTTTGTTAATCCCTTATGATTATCCTTGTCAAAATAAAAGATTTTTGTCATCTAATTAGATAATTGTTACCTTATTTGATATATGTTAAGTTATGGAAATTATTTGATCATTATCTTGCAAGAATTTGAACTAGATCTAATTAGATAACCACCAATTATAGTTAATTGCCTTATTTGAATTATGTGATCTAGAATATTCTTGACAAAGTTTGGAATAGTTTCAAATTAATCCCTTTAGGTTTTATATTTTAGATTTGAACCCAAAAGTTTTGTTGTTTTGAAATTTAAATAGTTAAAACCCTAATGTTTTGAAAAAGGTTTCAAAACTTGCCCTCAAGTTTTGGAATTTAAATTTTGATTAAATAGTTTAATTTTGATGTATATTTAAATTCTAAATCCTAATGTGTTGAAATGTTTCAAAACTTGCCCTCAAGTTTTGGAATTTAAAAGTAGTTTAAAAGTTTAATTAGGAATGTTAAATTCTAAAACTCTAGTATAGTTTTGAAAAAGTTCAAATCACACCCTTATGGTTTTATTAATTAATTAAGGTGTATAATTAAAAGAGATTTAATAAATCCATAAAAGTTTAGGTTTACAATTTAATTGAATTAAAAGTATAATTGTTAAATTAGACTACCTAGTATTTTAAAAGTGTAAAATACACCCTATACTATATATATTACATTAAAGGTATAACATTATATATATGTATGAGTAAAAGTCAGTCTTACCGTTAGTAGGCCTCATTCACGAAGATGGTCTATAAGGGGTGTTTAAGGAAATTGCTTATAAAATGGCGATTGAATGGGTATCCACTCTTACCCACCGCACTCTTGACTAGTGGAGGGTCGTTAGCTGAACGGGTAGGATAGGAAAAAAACCTTCCATTATCAGTATAATGAATTATAAAAGTAACTAAATGTTTTCATAAAATTCCCAATCTTAGTTACTTAGGCAAAAGTGAATTGATGCAATTCCATGAAATTACACTTTGTGCCCTTGCGAAGACGTTAGTGGAGCGTGTGTGGTTAACCGGCACACTAAATGGGTCTAAGCAAAGGTAGCAAAGGGTGACTCAATGTTTGTTATAGTTCGGTGGAGCGTGTGTGGTTTACCGGCACATCGAATAGGTGACTGTAACATGTGAGGGCACCATGTATGTTTGCATGGTTATTCACACCCGCTTTGTGATCCTTGGCATCCCAGTCACAAACAAGAGGGGCATATCGAGATTTAAACATGCCATTGAAAGTTCAATGAATCTCAAAGGATCTAGGAGTTTTCATAGATTTAAAACTTAAATTTCTTTTTCGTTTTTCATGGTGGAAATTAGTGAATCGTCATTCACTTACCTTCAAATATTCTGCAATTAGGGTTACGACATCCCTCTCCCGAGTTGTAGAATATTGTGTTGGGTCCTAGCCTTAGTATCTCATTTGGGTGATTTACTAAGGACTCAATCAATCAACTAACTTGAATTCGTTTTCTCCCGTATTGTAGATGTCAAAGTTCGACAACTATGGTCTTCTCAAATCCCGTGGAACAAGCATTCCACATGAAGATGATATTCCATGATTCGATCGAGGAACAAGAAATCATGCTTCACTTCCTCTACCTCCTCCAACTATTCTCCCTAACCCACAAGTTCAAAGGCTTGAAAAGTTCAAGATCACTCAAGCCCTTTTGGCAATTAAACATAAACAAGGAAAGTTCGTGTGTGCACACGTCCTAGGGATGAAGTCACACATTGATAGGTTAAGAATGTTGGGATCCGTTGTCTGTGAGGAAATGGCTGTTGATTGGGTTCTTCAGTCACTTCCCAACTCATATAGTGAGTTCGTAAGAGAGTACTATATGATGAACTATGACGTGACCCTTATAGATCTCACCTATATGCCTATTGCTGCTGAATCAGCAATGATTTGACACAATAGGAAAGCAATGTTGATTGGTGAATCTGCCTTCGAGACCTCTATGGATATAGACAATGGCAACGAAAGACATGCTATGATCGAAAAGTTTGATCATAAGAGAAAGGCGATGACTGAAGTAGTTCCATGTGTTGTTCCAAAAGAGTCAATTTGCTTTTATTGCCAAGAGAAGGGGCATTGGAGACGAAGTTGCCCCATTTACCTAAGAGATCTAAGAGATGGGAGAGTCGAAACGTATGGCTCTAATTTAGGTAAAATCCATTGACTAACTCTTTTAAGCTTCATCTAGATTCTGAATACATAATGTGATAAGATTACAATTGATGTTTTGTAGGATCGAAGAAAAGAAAGGAAGCTTAAGGGAAGAAGTGAGCAGAATGTAACCGTGAAGGAATGGATTTCGATCGCATTTCTCGAAGATTAGATTCTTGAGCTACTACTTAGAGTTAGAATTAGATTGCTAAGAAAGATGAATTAGCATAAGTTTTTCAATGAGTTGCATTGTAAGGACAAATTTTTCCACAATAAAATATATTTTTATTTTAAATTTTATTTATTTATCCTTACAATGGCGTGTATGAAAAAATTGATGTTAAAATGTTTCTATTATTAGCAATAATGGATTTGGTTCTTATTATGTTATGTGAAAGTCGAGAATTTACCAAATAGGGAGAGTTTCTCATCACCCAAGTTTCAATTGGACAGAAACTTGGAATCATGCAACGTGGATGCACGATGAATGAGAAATTTTGTATTTGGAAATTAGACTAATTCATTGACAAAGTGTCAAGTGAAGGACTAGGAGCTCGAATACACAAAGTTGCGTGTTGATCAAGTCCACCATAAGAGTAACAAAGATATTCGTCATGATTTACTAAAGGTTTAGTAAATATGATTATACTTATAAGATTAAGTGTAATTCTAAATTGGTTAAAAAAGTTTAAATCAATAGTAGAATGAATAACAAGAATCAAGTAGGCAGAAAGATAAAAGTTTCTCCATTCTAAGAAGAAGGGAGAGTATCTTTTATGCTTTATGATACGTCTTAATGATTAAGAACCATATCTCAATTGATCCTCTAAGTGAGTCTTGGTACAATTGTATGTCCAAGAAGAGGAATCAAAGATTGAAGAAATGGTCAAATCAAGAAGTCAATCATACTTCGTTCCAAAACAAGTCTTAGAGTTAAGATTGTGGCAATGAGTGAAAAGTATTAAGAAGGTTTATAACATTCATCAATTGTGGAAAGTTGTGATGTCTTGGATAAGACAAAGACCAACTAAGACCAAAATTATGAAGTGTTTTGTTTTGATAAAAGCTACACTAACTCTTGAATATTTGTTTGTCAAGAAATGTTTTGACAAGAGAATCGTATAAGTCAAGGAGTCAGTGGGAGTCTTAATAGTCTTGAAAAGTTTCAAGAACAAATCAAATAAACCTTATTGATCATCACTAGCACACGAGTTTAGGTTTACAACCTATCGTGAAGACATTATTTTTGTTTCTGTGCCAATCCAATCAAGTTAATTATGCATGTGAATCCTATGAGTTCTCATTTGAATGCATAAAAGGCAAGGACCTTGATCAATGGAAAGTACATTGATAAGAAAAGGTGAGCTGCTTAACTACTTGGATGACATGGTGGGCAGCTGTGCTACCATAAAGGCAAGAAATCAAGATTAAGAAAGTTCGGTCCATATGAGTTTGAATTTGTCGTAAACTTTGGTTTTGAAAAATTCACATGGATAGGAACAAATACACCATTTAAATCTAAGTGTCATAAGATTTCCTCCTTCATGAAAATGATTGTGAGGAAATTCTTTCACTAAGAAAGATTTTAAGAAGATAGTGATTGTAAAATTGCATTCTCGAATTCAATTATGGTTATGGTATCCCTTTCCATAATTTGAATTGTGAGGTTTGGCAATTAGTCTTAAGTGTTTAGACTCACATATGAACTATCGAAGGCAAAGGTGTATAAGTTCAAAAAGCTTTGATAAAAGATTATCAAAGCACTAAGTATTAGAAACATGAACTTAAGAAATTCAATAAGTATTGTTTTCTGAAAGTTAAGATGTTCATGAATACATGTCGAAGCTAGTGGGAGCATAAGTGTTATGTTTTATAATAATCATCATGATAGTGGGAGCATAAATGTTATGATTGTATGATTATTAAGGAAAGTATTGCAAGGTTAGCAATATTAATTATAGAAAACAAGAGTCATACTTTGCAAAGTTGTAAGAGTTGAAATGTTGTTTTGCTGTAATTAAGTGAGAGAATATTATGCTTCATTTCAAATCTAAAGGATTAGGTTGAGAAATGTTAATAAATTTAGTCAAAGGTACATAGTGTGTTCTTAAAATTTCGATTATGATTATGGCATTCCTCTTCACAATTCGAATTTTGAGAACATAGCAAATAAAACATTATGCGTCGTGTCCCATACGCTTCGGGTATAGGATCGATTGAAAATGCTTTAATGTTTGAACATTCTTAAATTTCCAAATGTCTAGCGCATTTAGAGGGAAAAAGGACTAGAATCGGTTTTGACTAAAATGATTAAACAACTATCAAAGGACAATCCAAAGTTCGACGAGGATTGGTCGCTTGTGAGTAGTTGGAAGTATAGTATTGGAAAATATGAAAATTTTTCCATATTAGATGGACCATATCGACATCATTACGAATAGATAAGATTCTATTAAGAATAAGTTGTCATATGGAAAATATGGAAGCGTGTCCATATTGGGAATTGAATATTGAAAAATCTATGACTAGATTAGAAACCTTTATGCAAAAGGATGTTCGAAGGAATGTACTTTAAGTGAGAAACATCATAACTAAGGAATTGTCTTGCAACAATCTCCGATAGAAGACTTTGTAATATCATTGGCAATAGTCTTTGTGACTTTGGTGCAGTGACATTACGAAAGAATCGTTGCATAGAATATTAGAATCTAGCATATTCTATAACTAGCAAGAATTTGATATTCTTTAACTTATGAAAAAGGATTTGGAGTTGTGAAATGAGAATGATTGGAAATGTGTTCAATTTGATCTATTTCACAAAGTGAGAACCATAGGTAAACATTGTGTGCATGCTAGGAGCATGGGACAAGTGTAATAATTCAAGTAAGAAGTTGATTACCCGAAACGACAAATAATGAGTAATCGATATGGTGATAAATAAAGGGGTTTTATTTATACTCAAAGGTTTGAGGCCATATGGGATTAGTATTATTCTTGTGTTTCACATTTGCATGTTTTGACTTCCAGAATAATTGAGTTTATTGAGAATAATCGAATTATTCGAACGGGCCACAGTCGTTCATATGTTGGAAGTAGATATGAAATAAGACTGTCATGAATTGGTGTGTGGATTGTCTATAAAGTATTAGACATAAGCAAATGTTTGCTGCAATGTTCATGAGTGTTTATGAATGAGATTTGAGCATTGGATTAAACCCACGCTCGCTTGGATCACTCCATGAATTGTATCACGAGTGATTGGTGAGACGATAACATCTTATATTCTTGAAACCGAGATGTGTGAGTTGTATCTTGTGAATCGGTTGCACATTGATAATATGTAAACGCACTAGTAACTTGGTGTTATAAAACATATTGTTGTGTGTGATTCGGTGAGTGAGTACAAGCAAACATTGAATCAAAGTTTATCCGTTCCTTTTATTCAAAGTAGGATAAAAGCGATATATTTGGGCCCGTCGATGGTTTAGTGATGACAAACGTAAATGCTCGGCCGGGCTAGGGCTAATTTGATTTGTTCAATTAGTCTGTCGTCATAAATCAGAAATGTAGAAGTAGTACAAAGAGAATGATTTGAAATCATATCTCATATGATATCTAGAATGGAGGAATATATGATCTCTTATCTAAGGACACGCGTATTTGATATGATCAGAGTTGACATCGGCTTTGGAAAGCTACGATTGCAGATCGGGATCCGAAGTCATACGCAGAATAGTTATTAGACTTATCCAAGTGGGAGACTGTTGGATTAGTGTGTAAGTCCATAACTATTTTGGTATGTACTTGACCCGATGGTGCATGGTCCTTTTGGGTTGCCTTCACCAAAGCAACTTGATAGGATGAAATATGGAGAGAAAAGATTAAATATGATTTATTAATATATTATGAGAATAATATATTAAAGGAGAAATCATATTGTTTAATTAAAATTAGTCAATAATTAATTGGTAATTAGTTTTGTGACTAAAAGAGATTAATTAAACTTAAGGGACTGGAATTGTAATTATAAGATATTTGCAATTTGGGCCATGGATTGCCTTTTATTATAAGGTGGACAAATTCTAATGGGGAAGCCCATATGAAGTCGTCCAAGGCTTTAAGAAAGGGCTCCATGGGTTGCTTAGGGCTTAAGCATCCAAATTAGGGTTTCCTTGTTAGATAACGCTAATAGCCTCACTATATATAGAACCCTTAAGGCTCAAAAACGTGGGGAACTTCTTTTCTAGGGTTAGAACACGTTTTGGGCCGCCTTCATCCTCTCTCCTCTTCATCCTCTTGCTTATGGTGTTTGTGAACCATTAGAGGAGTGACACTTGTCACTCTAAGCCTTCCAAAGTCAATTCAAGGAGGAATTGGGATTGTTATTGCTACATAACAATCAAGGTAACATTATAAACTTATTCTAATATCTAATATGATTACTTGTATGCTAGAATTAGGGTTTATAGTCTTGGATTCAAAGCATGTACAATAGAGAAACCTAGATCCAAGCATTAGGGTTTGTATGAGCACATAGGATGTCTTATGACCAAAACCCATTAGTGGTATCAGAGCCTTGATTGGTTTCTATTGTATTAATGCTTGATATGTTTGAAAATTCGATTTTATGGTTTCTGGAGGCTGGACTCGCCGAGTCCATAGCTGAACTCGCCGAGTGCATGCTGACTCGACGAGTCCATGCTTGACTCGACGAGTCAACTCGTCAGACAGGTGGATTTTCGGGATTTTTACCTATTATGACTTAGGATAATTGCCATAATTGTTTAAACTTAATAAAATTCGAATTTTGTTAATCCCTTATGATTATCCTTGTCAAAATAAAAGATTTTTGTCATCTAATTAGATAATTGTTACCTTATTTGATATATGTTAAGTTATGGAAATTATTTGATCATTATCTTGCAAGAATTTGAACTAGATCTAATTAGATAACCACCAATTATAGTTAATTGCCTTATTTGAATTATGTGATCTAGAATATTCTTGACAAAGTTTGGAATAGTTTCAAATTAATCCCTTTAGGTTTCCACAAGACTATCTAGAAAAGTATGTGGTCGTCATCTAAACTTCGCTAGATGACTAGATCAAACAACAACGAGGCCTCTCATCTGTTTATTACACACTAACCATCTACCCATGTTCTACCCAAGATATTAGTAAATAAAAATTATACAATTTGTATACATCGTTTAAAAACCTGTATAGCATGCTTTAATCAACACATATTTCACATAACAGATGAGGCACACACACATAACACATATCTCATAGAGAATAAATCATATCTATGAGTTAGAAGAAAGTGAATACACATTCACACACATAACCATAAAATTATACACATAATACGTATTTCGTATATAATACTTCATAATTATGCGTTAGAAGAAAGTAACTACACACTCACTTGATCAGAAGATGATCGGACAGCACTACGACTTGCAGAAGTAGTAATCCTCAGCAGATTTGGAAGATCTCTACAAAAATCGAACTTCTCGCGGGCAGAGCTTCGGCTCGGGAACCGCACTTCTCTGGATCTTTGGGATCTCGGGACTTGCCTCGGGGCTCGGGAATAATACCGGGGCTTCAGGATATTTCTGGCACGCAAAACGATGCAAAACGGGAGAGAGAAGAGAGAAAATTGGCAATTGGGTCGGCTGCCCTCGCATCCTATTTATAGGAGGCTGGAGCCTCGGAGTACGCGGGGCGTACGCCAGTACGTGGGGCGTACTGGTCTCCGAAGTCGTCACTGCATGCGTCATCCGAAGTGTCGACACTCTTCGGAGTACGCGGGGCGTACTGGTGTACGCGGGGCGTACCTCAGATCGGACTGCTGACTCCCCTTCGGATAATGCCGGAATTAAAGATTAAAAATAAATACAAAATAATTAATAAACTTCGGAAATTCATATCTTCTCCATACGAACTCCGTTTTCGACGTTCTTTATATCCACGGAAAGGTGAGACTACGCTCTACAACTTTCGTTTAGACTTTGTCGGCTAATTTTGACTTTATTTTTATTATTTATTTTTAATAAGCCGCGACAGAAAAACTTCGTTATAAATTCATAACTTCTTCGTTTGACGTCCGTTCTCGCCTAACTTTTTATCGCTTCGATACCAACAATGAGATCTTCGATTCTCATTTAGATTGCTTCGGCTAAAAACCCCTCGATCTCAAATTGAGTAAAACAAGGTGCATACCGCTAAGCCGAAACTTCGATAAATCATAACTTCCTCATACGAAGTCAGATTTGGGCGTTCTATATATTCTCGGAAACCTCGTTTCAACTACGACAACATAAATCAAAGATATTAAGTTTATTTTACACTTAAATTTTGACGCTTCTTTTTATTCTTAATTAATCAAACCACATAGTTAAGCAATTAAGCACAAAACACATAATACTCAAATAATACAATCTTATTATTTCAAAACGGGTTACAAAGGTTAACCTAGACCATTACATTGCTAAAAATGGAAAGCCCAGAAACACAGGCGTTACAAACCATAGGTTTAGAAAAGATAAAACTATGATTCTTGCACATGAATAGTTCTGAAGTGATGAGTTTATAAAACTCTTTGATTGATTAGATCTTATAACAGGCAAATCGAGAAAGCGAAAACAGTAAGATAAAGCACAAGAATGAATCTGAATGTGTCGAATGATTCAATTGATTCAATCCTCAGCAGAGTTCGATGAAGAACTTCCGCTGTAGAGATTTTAGGGTTACAAAAGATAAGAACAATGAACGTTATTAAATTCTCTATCAAATCTTACGTTCTAGGATGCATGCAAGCATCTATAAATATTAGACCCTACAAAACAACTCACGGATGGACAGGCCCATACCGGAGACTAAACTGGACTAACTAGCGAGCCCAAGACGCAACACCTTCTGGACCTAACAATCTCGCCCTTTGCGTCAATTGGAGCGAGACTATCACTTCTTCATGCTAGGTCTACCTGCAGGAACCTTCTTAGTGGTTTCAAACAGACGAGGGATGAGAGCGAGGATTGTCTGTCTGAAGCGAATGTACCACTGAATCATGTCAACGAAGTACTTCTTGTCGTCTGCTGAGTTTTGCTTGCAACGATGAATGATTCCTAAAACATGTTCCAGGCATGCAGTGGTGTAGAGATGTTTGTCTGCCAAAGCGAACAGGCATTTTTGGCCTTTGTTTCTGGTAAACATGACAAAATTTCTCTCCGGGTCAATCTTTCCCATCTGTATCATGTTCAGATCACTTGCAGAGCCAACATGAGAAATAGTGGGCTTTTTCTTGAATATGCTAGCGATCTCCTGATCCATCTTGGCATCTTCCATGATGTAGCAAACAAGCATCCTCTTGAAGTGATCAATTATCGGACCATACTCTGCTTCATTTGTGAGAAGAATGTTGTGCAAAATTATCCAATCATGTGGATTCAAATTGGGAAGATCAGCAAGCGAAATGAAATGTTCGGTCTTAGCATAACCCCTCAGCACCATGAACCTAACGTTCGTGAAGTTCCCTTCTCGAAACGGCTTGAGGACCCGAACGTTGACACTCTTTTGAGTGCTCCAAGTTTGATACTATGGTTGGGCAGCCCTCAGAAAAAAATCGACCAGATCCCTGTCAACTTTTGGATGAGGATGAGGGATATCTGCAACGTTGTCAAAGGCATGGAAGATGAAGGCCTTTCGGGTCAGTGGCATGTCGAACTGAGAATCAACAGAGTTAATGCGATCAAGTGAAATCACCGGTTTGAGCCACAAAATGCTTGGAGTCTCAATTGCTTCCTTCAAAAGCTTCTCAAGAAGGTCGTGAGACTCCAAGCATTTTGTGGCTACTCTCAAGAAGGTCGTGAGCCTCTTTCAGTTGTCTTTTAGCTTCCTCAACCTCTCTGGCAACTCGAGCGCTCATATCAACATCCTTATCTTGACCTTGCTTCTCTAAGAGATCAACAATCGTCTCTTTATCGTCGTCACTATCTTCAGCAATTTGCTTCCCTTTGTCTTTGACACCCGAACCTGAGGCTTGACCTGTTGAAGGAGGTTTGGTTGTTTTTGTTGCTGTACAAGTGGGAGGCGGTTGAGATACATCCTCTCCCCCTTTTTTCGGAATGGACACGAACTCAAGGAGCCCTTCAATTTTGCTTAGGAGAGAAAGGGCAGGAGCAAGCTTTTCTGCAAGATCACGCCTCACTGAGTAATTTAATATTGGATCATGTGCTTCAAGGATGTTTGAAAGGGCTGTGTGGACATCCGAAACACATGATGAAATCACTTCTCTTTCAGATCGAAGAGACTCAATCTCCTTTTGAGAATTGGAGAGTTGAAGATTCTTGACCTTGAGAGCAGTGGTCTTTCGAGCAAGAGCGTCCATGAGAGAGTTCTCAGGAGCTAGATCTTCATGGAGCTTAGTTAGTCGCTCCTCAATGGTCGCCTTAAACGATGAGTTGTCGTCGGTGAGAGTTTGACGAAGAGTGGCGAAGGACTGCAGTTCTGAGGCAACTGAGGTAGCCAGCTTGTTGACAATGGGGTCAAGCTTCGTTTTATTGGCATCGACAGTTTCCTGTAAAGACTTAAAAAGAGAAGAAGCATCAACAAATAGTTTTTCGACTTTTTTGGTCGCAGCAGCACATGCCTTGGTGGACGCATCAATAGCAGCAGTGGCTGAGCTGATGGAGGCGTCATGAGCATGAGTAAAAGCATCAACTATTCGCTGAATAGCAGCATCGGAGATGGTAGATTGTGATGAAGAAGAGGAGGAAGCAATGAGAGAATCAATCTTCTCGTGAAGCTCCTTGAGATGCTTTTTGGTGACGGGGGCATCATCGTCATCGTCACTTTGTACCTGATACGGACTGTAGTAGACCGAATCAAATGTCATATTCTCCCCACCAAGAAATGGTTCTTCATCCTCTGCGGACTGAGCAGGAGATGAGGGTGGAGGTAAGGGTGGAGGCTCGGTAGTGGAAGTAGGTTTGGGAGCTGAGGTATGTTCGGTATTGGGAGTGGGTTCGGGTGCGTCAGCAGGAGCCCCCGTATCAGATACGTTGGTTCTTACTTCTGCGGTTGTTGTGGTAGCTTCAGTAAAAATGGGAGGGGGTACTGGGATAGAAGTGGGTGGTTTGTGAGTGGTGGAGGTTATCGGAGGAATGGAAATAGAAATGGATATTAGTGGAGAGGAGACAAGTGAACTAGAAACATGTACCTCTGGAGTAGGCGATCGTGGAGGAGTGTTACCACGGAGAGACTCTTCAGAGTCTGAACTTTCTTCCTCAGATTCGCTTGAGGAGGAAGCGAGTATCAGCTTTCGCCTGGGTTGGGTTTTCCTCTTCTTAAGAGGAGGGGATTGAGCAGCCTTGGTGGGTTTGCGTTTCTTCGGAGAAGGGGCTTTTGCTCCCTTGGTGTAACGCCCGCAAATCTGGGCTAGTCAAATTAGAGGCAATAGGGGTCGAAAACGACTTTTCGACAAAAGATTATTTAGAATAAATAATCTTAATCAAGTTGTAGAGTATGTTACAAGGTTTTCGTACATATAAAGAACGCCGAAAACCGAGTTATAACGAAGAAGTTATGACCCGTTGAAGTTTCGCGACGGAACCGGCACGATACCGAGAAGCGTAAATAGTGAATTTACGATAGAGCGAGATTTAGCCTTAGCGATCTAAACGAAAGTCGTAGAATATGTTAAACTAAGAACATCGATAAAAAGAACGCCCAAATCTGACTTCGTATGAAGAAGTTATGATTTTTTGAAGTTTCGGATTAGCGGTGTACAGCCCGAAATTCGAATTTTAGATCGGTCGATTTTTAGCCGACGGGATCTAAATGAAAGTTGTAGTACTCGTAAATACCAACGCGTGGATATAAATAACGTCAAAAACGGAGTTCGTATGAACGAGTTACAAATTATAATAACATATTTACGTATTAAAATAAAGTATAAATCATATATACGTACACATATATATACATATGTATATATCATTAGAAAGGTATCGACGATGCGGTCATTATAAGACTAATGTTGAGTTCTTTCGACATTAGTTTAGTGCAAATATCATTAAATCTATTTAAAATAGTATTATAAAGGGGTGTTTAGTTGTTTATATAACTATAAGGTCATTAAGTAATTATGGAGGGTAGTTTTTGTAAATTCAATTACTATAAATAAGAGGCTTGGGCTCTCATATTTCTTGCACCATTCTCTTGATTCAAGAGTCTTTCTCTCCTTATCTCCCGAGCATTTCGGTCCCTCGTGATTCGACTTCTCTTTCTGTAGTTTTAGTATAGTAAGGTGGGCGCTGAAGCGCTGCACGAATCTTTCTTAGAAAGATTCAGCGACGAAGTTCTGCCCCTGCAGAGCCCGACTCCTAGCTAAAATCCCCTTGTAAGTAAGTTATGCTTACCCTATTTTAAATATAGTGTATATTTAAAATTAGTATTGTTATTATAAATTTATAATAAATATTTGAGCTATTATTATGACTTATATAAGTGTCGTTATAATATTTTTTTAACTACTCGCGGTACGGGGAATCTGGTTTAAAGGGCCGCATAGGGTTGTTGGATTTCAGAAGTGCTATATGCCAAAATGGTCCTGCCCTCCGGTGTTTTATGTCTGGCCCCTGTCTGTACATAGTGGTTGGAAAGTATTGTTTAAACGCTTATATAATAATAATAAGACTAATAATTAGTCACGGTAAATCTTAGACTAAAATCTAGTGGTAATAATACTAGGTTTCGTCGAAGGAAATTATTTTAAAGTAAACGAAGCGCTGTCCGAGTACAGAGTCACTACCTTCTCAAGTGAGTGCATGGTCCCTTTCATCTTACACATAGATATGAAGTATTTTAAATATAAATTACGTGTTATGTGTGCATATTGTCTTAATACTTGCTGTGCTGGTGAAAGATTTTTATACATGTTTTAAATGATGTAAACTGTATAAAGTATTTTATATCTACAAAATATGTTGCGTAAAACATGGGTAGATGAATGATGAGGGATAAAAGCTGAAATAGAGGAACATTAGTAGTACGGACCTAGTGCCCTATAGGTAATACATTGGCAGCAGTGGACCAAGTACCCTATAGATGAGCACTGGCAGCTGCGCCACAACCCGTAGATGTTTTAGATCTACGGTAAACGTCCTAGCAGCTGCGCTCTAAGGACAGTATCAACAGCTGTGCCTAATAGGGAGCCTTATGACCATGACAGTGGCGTTAAAAGGTCAATACCGGCAGAAGCGCCTCATAGGAAATGTCCCAATTCTGGCAGCTGTGCCTAAGTGACAAGATTAGCAGCTACGCTTGACCAAAGTGTCATTGGCAACAATGGACTTCATGTTGTTTCCTTAGGATGATCCTTAGGAATGAATGAATGAGAAATAGCTGATTCTTAGGGTAGATCCTTAAGAATAAAGAAGATAATGGGGATGGGTAATTGGGTTGATTATTTGATTGTTTAAACATAATAATTATATTATTGTGGGTTGAAAACCCTATGTACTCACCAGTTTTCCCAACCTGACCCACTCAGTTTATTTATATCACAGGTGTTGATATGAAGTGACATTACACTGAGAGATTTAAAGAGATGTAGATCACTTGTGTAAATAATTGTAAGTTCTGTTTATGCTTATGTTTCTGTATTAACGATGACATCCCAAACGTTTTAAAATGAAATAAATACGTTTCTTCGAAAATGTTTTAATAACGTATTTACCATGTTTTTCTGGGAACAAATTCCGCAACATTTTTATAAAATGAAGTACTCTGATTTTTATAAAGCATAAACAACATCGGTCTTTTCTGGCCGTGAAAATGGGGATGTCACAGTTGGTATCAGAGCATTAGTTTAAGCGAACTAGGAATATGGATTTATTTCTAGACTTAAACTTAGAATGCTAAGCGATGATCGTGAGGTGTGAGCACTAGCTTATTTTAGGAATTGTGCCTAAAATGCTTTTATGTGCTAAATGCTTGTGTCTGATATGCTGTTATTTGTTCGGATCTATGGTTTGTTGCCGACCGGATCTGGAAACCTTATGTGTTTAGGATTCTAAGCGTTTAACTACGATATTAGAACTAGCATATAAACGTTTCGGAGTGATAAGAATGATTTAAACGTCAATCCTAAGTAAAGGTCTAGATTCACCTTATTCGGCGTATAGATCAAGATGGCAAGAACCCGTAGCGGAAACGTGAATGCAAATGGGAACCGAGATCAACCCCCAGCGATTGAGCAAATACCGGTTGTGGTAGCCGCTGCTGAGCCAATAACGATGGCAGGAGTGCAAGCGATGATCCAAGCAATGTTGGATCGTCAAATGGAGGAAACCAGACGTTTGCTCCAGCAAAATCGTGAGGAAGCGACTATTCAGATCGAACAGCCCAAGTTGAACGAAGGGCAGACTGAGGAAGGAAACTACAGTGGGACTGTTGGTTAAGTCAACCCACCAATAGTTCGACAAAACAACCAAGATGACGAAGTCGAGAGGAATGGATGCAAGTACAAGGATTTTCTGACTTGCAAGCCATCGACTTTCACTGGAAAGGAGGATCCGATCGGGGTCATGGATTGGATCTCGGAGATGGAATTAGCTTTCATGACGTGCGGTTGCAAGGGAAAACAGCAGACCACGTTTGCAGTGCGTCAGTTTCGAGGAGGCGCTGTACGATGGTGGAATACCTTGGGAAAGACGCTGAGCCCCAATGAGCCCCTGCAACTGACATGGGCAGAATTTTTGGTGCATTTCAAACGTAGGTACTGCTCAGCCCAAAATCTGCTCGAGCTAGAAAACCAATTCCTTACCTTAAAGAAAGGAAGCATGTCTATTGATGAATACACCAACAACTTCACAGAGAAGATGGAGTTCGCCTTACGTCTTGTTCCGGATGAGCTGACAAAAATTGACAAGTACGCAAAAGGACTTCCATGGGAATATGCAGTGCCAGTGCGTCAGGCACCTACTTTGGAGGCAGCTATCTGGGCTGCCAAGTCGGTTGAGGAGATGATCAAGGGAAGAGCCGCCAACAAGACCGATGTTGGCGAAAAGAGGAAGTTTGAGGGGTCTGCGAAGCCCGATGAGAGAAGCAAATCAAGTACCAGGAAGTTTAGAGGAGGAGGGAGTGAAGAAAGATGGTGCGAGAAGTGTAAAAAGAAACACTCTGGAAAATTCAGTGAGGAAGTAACTTGTTTCAAGTGTGGGAAGCATGGTCATTATGCCAACGAGTGTAAATTCAATAAAAGGGTGTGTTACGAATGTAATGAGGAAGGACACTTCAAGCAAGATTGCCCAAAGAGAGAGGGGGCTACAAAGCCAAATGTGCCGCCAAAGCCAAAGGCGAGAGCATTTCAAATGATCCTTGACGAAGCAGATGACAATGCGAGGATTCAGAAGTGACAACTTGACATCCAAAGATCGAGTTATGAGGTAGCCATAGAATCGTATGATGTAGCCTGTTAGAGGCATATTATAGGGTGAACTTGAACACCTATGTAATAGTTTCAAGGAATAATAAAAACCTTCGTTTTGATATCTGATGTGTTAAGCTGTTATATGATTTTCTTGTGTGATGACTTGGAAAACTGTGGGACAATACCTGAGACGAGTATGAGTAGGTGTGAATGGTAGTAGAGGCCTATACTACCGGAAGCACAGGACTCACACTTGGATCAGGGAAAGTCACAAGGTTACCAAGAAGCTAGTAATTGATTTCGTTTTATTCAAGTGTGTTGTTACCATCGTTTCGGTAATGACTTAGAAGATTGTTGATATTCCGACCCTAGTGGTCATATCGAATCGAGTCCGACTACGATGAGTATGTTGTGTGGCTCAGAGGACCAAGTTTGATGTAGCGTCCGACTTAAACCAAACGGTTGAAATCAAAGCGATCAATAGAAGTATCGCACTCGTTGTTAAAGAAGTTGGTGGCTAGAAATGCCTAATGTTAAAGTGTGATTATATCACATTAGAACATGAAGGAAGGCATAGTCTGTTTTAGAATTTAACTCTAAGAGACCTAATTCTAAGTGTTGCAACATACGATGATAGGTCATTAGAATATGACACATCGATCTATAGTAGTAATAAAAGAACTTATCTCAAGTCCGTATCCAGCAAGGATCGAGATTGTGACTTGAAGATCATAATTTGGAGTCTAACCTGAGGTAGAGAGCAGGTGCACGATCGAGTACTCTTACAGTCAATGAGTTTAAGAGATAGAATCGAAGGAATGTAGAAGTTATAATTATTACCTAGGATGAAGAGATGACGTATGGAGTCATTATACGACCCTGTTTCGTTGATGATTCCGGGACGTAATCATCCTAAGGGGGAGATAATTGTAACGCCCGCAAATCTGGGCTAGTCAAATTAGAGGCAATAGGGGTCGAAAACGAATTTTTGACAAAAGATTATTTAGAATAAATAATCTTAATCAAGTTGTAGAGTATGTTACAAGGTTTTCGTACATATAAAGAACGCCGAAAACCGAGTTATAACGAAGAAGTTATGACCCGTTGAAGTTTCGCGACGGAACCGGCACGATACCGAGAAGCGTAAATAGTGAATTTACGATAGAGCGAGATTTAGCCTTAGCGATCTAAACGAAAGTCGTAGAATATGTTAAACTAAGAACATCGATAAAAAGAACGCCCAAATCTGACTTCGTATGAAGAAGTTATGATTTTTCGAAGTTTCGGATTAGCGGTGTACAGCCCGAAATTCGAATTTTAGATCGGTCGATTTTTAGCCGACGGGATCTAAATGAAAGTTGTAGTACTCGTAAATACCAACGCGTGGATATAAATAACGTCAAAAACGGAGTTCGTATTAACGAGTTACAAATTATAATAGCATATTTACGTATTAAAATAAAGTATAAATCATATATACGTACACATATATATACATATGTATATATCATTAGAAAGGTATCGACGATGCGGTCATTATAAGACTAATGTTGAGTTCTTTCGACATTAGTTTAGTGCAAATATCATTAAATCTATTTAAAATAGTATTATAAAGGGGTGTTTAGTTGTTTATATAACTATAAGGTCATTAAGTAATTATGGAGGGTAGTTTTTGTAAATTCAATTACTATAAATAAGAGGCTTGGGCTCTCATATTTCTTGCACCATTCTCTTGATTCAAGAGTCTTTCTCTCCTTATCCCCCGAGCATTTCGGTCCCTCGTGATTCGACTTCTCTTTCTGTAGTTTTAGTATAGTAAGGTGGGCGCTGAAGCGCTGCACGAATCTTTCTTAGAAAGATTCAGCGACGAAGTTCTGCCCCTGCAGAGCCCGACTCCTAGCTAAAATCCCCTTGTAAGTAAGTTATGCTTACCCTATTTTAAATATAGTTTATATTTAAAATTAGTATTGTTATTATAAATTTATAATAAATATTTGAGCTATTATTATGACTTATATAAGTGTCGTTATAATATCTTTTTAACTACTCGCGGTACGGGGAATCTGGTTTAAAGGGCCGCATAGGGTTGTTGGATTTCAGAAGTGCTATATGCCAAAATGGTCCTGCCCTCCGGTGTTTTATGTCTGGCCCCTGTTTGTACATAGTGGTTGGAAAGTATTGTTTAAACGCTTATATAATAATAATAATAAGACTAATAATTAGTCACGGTAAATCTTAGACTAAAATCTAGTGGTAATAATACTAGGTTTCGTCGAAGGAAATTATTTTAAAGTAAACGAAGCGCTGTCCGAGTACCGAGTCACCACCTTCTCAAGTGAGTGCATGGTCCCTTTCATCTTACACATAGATATGAAGTATTTTAAATATAAATTACGTGTTGTGTGTGCATATTGTCTTAATACTTGCTGTGCTGGTGAAAGATTTTTATACATGTTTTAAATGATGTAAACTGTATAAAGTATTTTATATCTACAAAATATGTTGCGTAAAACATGGGTAGATGAATGATGAGGGATAAAAGCTGAAATAGAGGAACATTAGTAGTACGGACCTAGTGCCCTATAGGTAATACATTGGCAGCAGTGGACCAAGTACCCTATAGATGAGCACTGGCAGCTGCGCCACAACCCGTAGATGTTTTAGATCTACGATAAACGTCCTAGCAGCTGCGCTCTAAGGACAGTATCAACAGCTGTGCCTAATAGGGAGCCTTATGACCATGACAGTGGCGTTAAAAGGTCAATACCGGCAGAAGCGCCTCATAGGAAATGTCCCAATTCTGGCAGCTGTGCCTAAGTGACAAGATTAGCAGCTACGCTTGACCAAAGTGTCATTGGCAACAATGGACTTCATGTTGTTTCCTTAGGATGATCCTTAGGAATGAATGAATGAGAAATAGCTGATTCTTAGGGTAGATCCTTAAGAATAAAGAAGATAATGGGGATGGGTAATTGGGTTGATTATTTGATTGTTTAAACATAATAATTATATTATTGTGGGTTGAAAACCCTATGTACTCACCAGGTTTCCCAACCTGACCCACTCAGTTTATTTATATCACAGGTGTTGATATGAAGTGACATTACACTGAGAGATTTAAAGAGATGTAGATCACTAGTGTAAATAATTGTAAGTTCTGTTTATGCTTATGTTTCTGTATTAACGATGACATCCCAAACGTTTTAAAATGAAATAAATACGTTTCTTCGAAAATGTTTTAATAACGTATTTACCATGTTTTTTTGGGAACAAATTCCGCAACATTTTTATAAAATGAAGTACTCTGATTTTTATAAAGCATAAACAACATCGGTCTTTTCTGGCCGTGAAAATGGGGATGTCACACTTGGCAAACTTCTTTGCTTTCCCCTTTTCATTTTTCTTTCCCCTTGGAGCGGGCCTATCAGCATCGTGGATGGATTTGGTCATATCCGGAGTGAGCACTCTAGGGCCAGAGCGACGGAACTCCTTGTAGGTTCTGATGATACGGCTGTCGCTTGGGACGTCTCCAAACAGCGACTCAGGGATTGAGCCAACAAACTGGAACTTAGATGCATCAGAGACAATAATCTTCGTAGTATGAAAAGTACCTATCGAAGAGAGTGGAGAACCAGCAACGATGGGAATGAGATACTTGTCCATCACCCATTTGGTGATCAACGTCCAGAATTGAGCGTAAGAGATCTCTGAGTGTCGAGATGTGGATGCAAGGCTCTGAATCAGTTGCTGCCATAACACCGACCCATAGTCAAGGTTGATACTGTGATATACCCCATAAAGAATCGTTATGAAGAGACAACTCGCTCTGTTAGAACCGGCACTGCGTTCCGATAACCCCTTGAATAACACGGTGAAGAACCCGTTTCACTGAGGAGGCAAGCACGATTTCTTGAACTTGGTGACCGTCGTCAGCACCTCAGTGTATCCCATGTTGTAAAACATGGAAAACAATTGACCCACTGGAATGGAGTCAGGGTTAACCTAGAAGAATCGGGTTCAAACCCTAAAATCGAACA
Source organism: Lactuca sativa (assembly GCF_002870075.4). NCBI lineage: Eukaryota > Viridiplantae > Streptophyta > Magnoliopsida > Asterales > Asteraceae > Lactuca > Lactuca sativa. The sequence goes on from NC_056626.2 coordinate 258,378,630, forward strand.
AAATCGATGCTTGGAGATGGATGCCTTGTGATCAACAATGTCAAAGAAGATTCTATCGGCAGACTTATCATAATGAGCAGTGGCGAAGATTTGGGATAAACATTCCATTGGAACTGCTTCAACTTTGGTGAGAGCGCGAGCAAGCAGCGAATATTTGAGGCATTCGATGATCGGGAACATGAAGGCATCGTAAACATGTGGAGTGAGATCGATGATCAGACTCTATTGGGGACGAATCGGCAGGATGTGGGAAGTGGCATGAACATAAGATGAGTCCGCCATTGAAGTAAAAAGGTTGGGAGAGACGATGAACAGTAGAATACTCTAAGCTTTTCTTGCTCTCTGAATTTTGGGTGCAGTAAAGAGGTAAATAATGGTCGAGGTTACCTTTTATATTGTGGTGAGAAGAGAGATAAAACTCTGTTCCAAAATCTTCAAGGGAAATACGAAGGGTTTTTGGAGGTGATTGATGCGTGACAGTTGGTAGCCCCGATGATTACGCAGGAGAGAGAAGAACTGTCCCGATTCACACGCCTTCCCATCAGGCGCCGTTTAAAAAAAACGGTTCCACTTCGCACGCCTGTCCTTTTGTCCTTTAAGCGCCATTTGAAAATCAAAGCGATTGGACTCCCGGCTGAGTCAACATCTAATCCCTTTAGAGTGAACGTCATCTTAATGCAGAATGACCATGTGTAATAGTATGAGCCACAACTCTTTTATAACTTCAAATTCCATCGCAAAAAAAAATGGCTTGTAAGTAATGAAACCAGAATTTTGGAAAATCAAAAAGATTTTTGTGCTTAGTGTGTAAAAGAAAAAGAAATAAAGCAACACATATGTGGGAATTTGTGATGTCAGTAAAGACACGAAACAATGGATCCCGGGCACGAATCTCTTCCTTCAAAATCAAGAGAGACCTTAAAGTGTTTGTTTGGTTTCCCATTCAGTTACGATCAGACACTTATTGAGAAGTGTTGAAAGGCATCTTTTAATCAGGCTAATTAGGGTGGCTTTCGCTTCAGTTCAGAATCTCTGATCTTGACATACGACAGAAATCGACTGAAGTGCTTGTGAGACCAATGTAGTATGTTGAACAAGCAGGTTTGAAATAATTTAAGTGGCAGTGTATAATACTTTATGTGAAATCTCAAAGAAAAATAAAACTGGATTCCAAAGGAAGAAATGTTATGGGATTTAACAATTTCATAGGAATCACACAAAAAAGAAATTAGAGATTTCACGTTACATCCCCATGGATAAGTTCGTCAATTCGTTAGTGAAAGCTACAACAAAGTTGATTGTTCACCGTCAATGCATAATAGGTATTGGATTGTGGGTTTCACTTAGCACGTAGTGGCACGAAGCTAAGATCATGAACACAGAAATTATGTAACCATAAACCTCAGTGGTAATTTCTGAGAGTCTCAAGGGTTAATTTTTTGAAGTGAACAAGATGGAGAAAAGTAGTATAGATGGTGTAAAGAAACCAAAGTACCTCTGCTGTTAAAATAAGGACCAAGCAGAAAACTCTTATCTCATGTGAGAAGAGAGTTAGGTAGCTCATGATTAGAATAAATATGAAACCCTGATTGGGAAGACAAGGTTTGTATATACCAAGTCAGTAAGGCTATTATTCAGAATCAGGTGAGGCTTTGGACACATACAGCAACATGCTTCTAGGGACACTTAACTAACGAAAGAATTTCCCCATAAATATCCACAGAAAAAAGTTATCAAAAATAATAAAAAAATGTTTTTGTAGTTTTTGATTTAAAAAAAAATAAGAAAAAGATTTTGGAATTTTGATTTAAAAAAAAATAAAAAAAAATGAGACACAAAAAAAATTTGGAACCAAACCCGAGCGTTCGGTCTATTTCGGTAGCAAAAAAACATTGAGTTTGAAAAAGAAAAGGACTTTGAAAATAAGAGAGATGAAATTTGAAAAAGATACAAAAGGTTTACAACCAAAGAAACTACCTTTGAGTGATAAGCGGAGATAAGAGAGTAGGACCGAACCCGAGCGTTCGGTTCATTTCGGCACACACGTGAACCGAACCCGAACGTTCGGTTCATTTCGCTTTCAACTTTTAATTTTGAGAAGTTGTTTTTGGTACTGACTCCGATTCCATCATTCCCAGCCCTTGTAGAATTTTATTGAATCTCGCTTCAGGAAGAGCTTTGGTGAAGATGTCAGCCAGTTGATCAGTGGTTCGAACAAAGTGAATTTCGACGTTCCCATCTTCCACATGATCTTTTATAAAGTGATACCTCAGTGCTATATGCTTGGTCTTGGAATGTTGCACTGGGTTATGACAGATCCTAATTGCACTTTCTGAATCGCAATATAGTGGGATCTTTTTCATATTGAGTCCATAATCACGGAGCTGGCTTTGGATCCAAATCACTTGAGATGTACAGGAGGCAGATGCAATGTACTCTGCTTCGGCTGTAGATAGAGAAACACATGTCTGTTTCTTTGATTGCCAGCTAACCAACTTCCCGTCTAGGAATTGGCAGCCTCCAGTGGTGCTTTTCTTGTCAAAACTACATCCTCCAAGGTCTGCATCTGAGTAGGCTTAAACGAAGAAGCCTGAGTTTGATGGATACCATAGACCGAGGGAGGTGGTTTGTTTTAGATACCGGAGTATGTTTTTCACTGCTAGCATATGTGGTTCACGAGGATTCGCTTGAAACCTAGCACAATAACACACAGAAAACATTATATCAGGCCTGCTAGCTGTGAGATACATCAAGGAACCAATCATCTGGCGGTATAACGTTATATCAACTGCCAGTTTTTCCAAGGATGGTGTGAGCTTGGTGCCGAACGCCATTGGAACTTTGACCTTTGAGTCTCCCATCATGCCGAATTTAGCAAGAAGAGTCTTGGTGTATGCTTCCTGGTTGATAAAGATGCATTCGGGTCCCTGTCTAATTTTTAAATCAAGGAAAAAGTTAATCGGACCCATTGAGCTCATTTCAAATTTAGTCTCCATCAACTTTTTGAATTCAGCTGTTAAGCTAGGATTCGTTGAGCCAAAGATGATATCATCGATATAGATTTGAACAATCATAAGGTGGTTACCTTCCTTCTTATAAAAGAAGGTTGGGTCAACCGAACCTTGTTTGAATTTTGACATCTTTAAGAACTTAGTTAGCATTTCATACCATGCCCTAGGCGCTTGTTTCAGACCGTAAACTGCCTTGTCCAGAATATAACAGTGATTAGGGTGCTTTTCATTCACAAAAATCGGAGGTTGCTCCACGAAAACCATTTCTTCAAGTTCACCATTCAGAAAGGCGCATTTTACATCCGTTTGGTAGACCTCGAATTTCTTGTGTGCAGCGTAGGCAAGAAATATTCGAACAGATTCCAGCCTCGCTACCAGAGCAAAAGTTTCTGCGTAGTCAATTCCTTCTTCTTGGCAGTATCCTTTCACCACGAGACGAGCTTTGTTTCGAATTACATTACCTTCCTTGTCCATTTTGTTTCTGAATACCCATTTGAGACCAACGACTGAGGCATCTCTATGAGTTGGAATAAGGCGCCATACCTTATTTCTTTCGAACTCGTTGAGTTCATCTTGCATAGCTTGAACCCAGTCAGAATGATCAAGAGCAGTATTTACTGTCTTCGGTTCAACTTTGGATACGAAAGAATTATACATGTAGAACTCAACTTTGAAGAATAGAGATGATTGCTTTGCCTTCAGTTGAGATCGGGTCAGGACCTTTTCAGAGACATTACCCACTATCTGAGATACAGGATGATCTTTGGTCCATTTAATAAGAGGAGGATAATTTGGATCATAAGATGGATCCAATTCGGCGTTGACCATTTCTTCCAATTCAGATTGACTATCGTCATCGTAGAGCATATCGGAATTCTCCCCCTCGACTGATGAGTCTCTTTGATTTTCAGGTTGGTTCAAACCTTCGGGTGCAACAGAGCTCGTAGGTGTAGCTGGACTTTCTGGTGCTACAGGACTTTCGGGTGTAGTTGAGCTTTTGGGTGTAGTTGAGATTTCGGGTGCTACAGGACTTTCGGGTGTAGCAGAGCTTTCAGGTGCTACAGGAATAGAATTCTCCCCCGAAAATTGTGAGTTCGGTTGATTTGAAGAAAGTAGATTCTCCCCCTCAACTGAAGCGCCTTGCTGAGGAGGTTCGTTTGGAACTTGTTCTCCTTCACCCATTCGTTTGGCTGCATCTTCGACAATTTGCTTCAGATGATCGATTTTGTTGTCTGCTGCCTTGGCTTCCGAGAGAGTAGCTTTCTCAGGTTCATCGAATAATTCCACAAACTGATCAAACAAATTAGCAATGGTGGCCGTGACTTGACCTGTTTGAGAGAAAATCTCTCCAATTGCTTCTTCAGTAGTCTTTAGCTTGTTGACATAACTGTCATCGAAAGTCACATAATATGTTTCTTCAATCTTTCTAGAACGCTTATTCAAAACCCAGTATGCTTTTGAAGTAAGAGAGTATCCCAGAAAAATTCCTTCATCATCTTTAACGTCAAACTTGTTACGATGTTCTTTGGAGTTGAAGATGAAACATCGTGAACCGAACACATGGAAGAATTTTACGTTCGGCTTCCTGTTATTGATGATCTCATAAGGAGTAAGAGAGAAGCGCTTGTTGAGATAAGACCTGTTCTGCGTAAAACATGCTGCAGCAATAGCATCAGCCCAGAAATACAAAGGAAGAGAAGCGAAACATAGCATAGTTCGGGTTGCCTCACACAAGGATTAGTTTCGCCGTTCGACAATTCCGTTCTGTTGAGGTGTGTAGGGGGCTGAGAAGTTGTGACTGGTTCCTTTTTCTGCCAAAAAGTCTTCAAATTCTTTGTTCTTGAACTCCAGTCCATTGTCGCTCCTAATGTTGCGAACGACTTTTCTCAGTTGCACTTCAACCTGCTTGATAAACATCTTTAGCTTAAGAGTAGCCTCAGATTTGTGCTTCAGAAAGAACACCCATGTAAAACGTGAGAAATCATCAACAATAACAAGAATATACTTGCTACCGCCAATGCTTTCGATTGATGATGGACCACATAAGTCAATGTGAAGCAACTCAAGTGATTCAACAAATTTTGTGTTTATAATGGATGGGTGACTTTGACGACTTTGTTTCCCCATTTCACATGCAGCGCACAAGTGTTCTCGATCATACTTGAGCAATGGAAGACCCCGAACATGACCTCCAGTTACAAGCTTGTTGATGTCTTTGAAGTTGAGATGTGAGAGCCTTCGCTGCCACAACCGACTTTCGTCAGAATGAGCTTTGGACAAAAGACATATAGCTGGATTTCCTTTGATCGGTTTGAGATTTAGAGGAAACATTTTGCCTTTTCGGTCTGATTTGAGAATAACCCTTTTTGATTTCTTCTCTATGATTTCTGAACCTTCGTCGTCAAATGAAACTTTAAGACCGGTACCTCCTACCAGTTGAGACACACGGATGAGATTATGCTGTAGCCCTTCAAAGTACTCCACCTTTCTTATTGTGAAGTCTCCATTGGTTATCATCCCATAACCCTTTATTGTTCCATAGGAGTTGTTACCAAACATGACATTATCACCATTTTGAAGAGATCGAAACTCCCTCAGCTCTTCTTTCCTTCCTGTCATGTGACGTGAGCAGCCACTGTCAATGTACCATTCTTCGTCGAACTGCTCGTCACTAATAACCTGCAAAAATTAAGCATATTTAGGAACCCAAAGTTTCTTGGGTCCACGTGAGCCTTTCATAGGAATAGGAATAGTAAGAGAAACATCAACAAGATATGTTCTTTTTATTAATGTTGTTTCATCTTTACTCTTAATAGTGAACACTTTGATTTTTTTAGGGTTAGCTACAGTTGTTTTGATTTCAGATTTTGGTGTTTGGGCATTAGATTGCTTTCGGTCATCCTTGACAGAGGAAATCTTCGATTTTCCTTTCAAGTTCGTTGATGATTTTGAATTTCGTGTAGGAACAGAATTGGGTTTAGAAAAGGATTGAGAATGAGAGGAATCAGAAGGAGAGAATTTAGACTGGGAGTTTTTCCTGATTTGAGGTTCTAAATGACCCTTTTGTTTATGGTCGTTAGAGGGACCGAACCTGGATCTTCGGTAGCTGTTGCTTTTGGGACCGAACCTATCCTTTCGGTTGCTGTTGCTCTCGGAACCGAACATGTCCTCTCGGTTGTTGTTGCTTTCAGGACCGAACCTATCCTTTCGGTTCTGTTCCTCATGCGGCCCGAAAGTCTTTTTCTCTGACTTTGAATTTTTATTAGGATAAGAAAAATGTGTGTTTTGAGAGCGCCAAAACTGCTTTCGCTATGAGAGATTCTTTTTGTATCTCAGGTTTCTCTGCTGCTTTTGATTTTCCACCTGTTTCAGCTGTCTGTGGATGTTAGCTTTTTGTTTCAGCTTCTTGGTAGCCAGTTCACTTTTCATAGATGAGGTTTCGCTTGTGGAAGTGACTTCTTCTACAGGTATTTCTTTTGTGCCACTTGTACTTGGCACGTCAAAGTTGTCAGGCTTATTCAGCGGCTCTGGTACATATCTTCCTTTAGTTTTCCAGGACGTTCGCTCTGACAGACCAACTGTTTCGTCTGCATTATCTATAGGAGCTGACCAAAAAAACTCATCACAGCCATCTGCATTATCTTCGTTCACTATGGCAGTGAGTTTGGCTGTTTGATGCTCGGTTACTCCTGTGACCTTATACACTTGATTCGGTGTTGTTCTCACCTTTTGATACACAACAACCTTTTCTTCAAGGGCCGGAGACTTATTTTCGGATAAACGAGCGAATTCCACAGAATTTTCAGAAATCAGATTTTTGTGGTTTTCGGGTTCGCTCTTGACAAACTCAGAACAATCGACTTTATCCTCAACAGAAATTTCACTCATATCATTGTCCTCATTAAGTTCAGATGCGTTTTCAACATCAATTTTATTTTCTGAACTTAAATTGGCACTCAATGAGTCGAATTTTTGTATGGTTTCGGTCCTGAGTTTCAGCTTATCATTTTCATCCAAAAGATTTTTAAGCATGTCCTTATGGTCTTTGGACTTTATAAAAGATTCAATTTTGTCCAGACCATACATATAAGTAGGATTCACATCATCGGAAGATACAACACTTTCACAGTTGTATGCTTCGGCATCGATTTCATCCTCCTTAAACTCAAGGAAGGGTAAAATCATGCGATGTATCTTCTTCCCTATCTCACAATTTAGATGCAGTTGACTAATGTTAGCATAAAGTCTTTTAGCAATCAAACAAAAAACATTCCTTTGTTTTAACAATTTCAAATTGTCTCTTTGCAAACAAATGTTTTCATCCTTAGACTTAATTAGCTCCGACTCCTTCAGCTCAATCCACATCCTTCGCTCCTCACTCTTGGATGACACCCTGCTTATTTGGTCAGTTAGGTTAGAATTTGTGACCCGTGTTTGAGTTAAACAAGTATACAGATTTGGGATTCTTGAATTTAAGTTATTTAATTCCTTTTCATATGATTTCTGTGGAATTTTGAACGAAATAAAAAGATATTGTACCTTCTTGATCAGTTCATCAAGTTCACTGATCTGCACACTGAGAGGTTTTGCTGTGAAGCATAAGTCCTCTCGCTCCTGTGTGTCCTGATTTCCACCATCAATATTGTATCCCCTCATGTGAGATACGTCAGTCACCATCAGACACTTTCCACTGCTTTCACCATCTCTTGCGACATAAGCCTTTCCATGAGAAGGCTTTCTCACCTCATCATCTTCTGAGTCGGTCGACCACACCTGTACGCCACCGAACTCGTCATTCTCTGCCGAACCTTGTACAATAAGAGCATTCATAGAGGGATTAGTAGCATCTTTCTTCCTCTTAATTTCCTCTAGCTTTTTCATAAGGATTGCCTCTTCATCTTTCTCCTCATCTTTCTCTGTCATTTTCTTTAGAACACAATCTTTGGCATAATGATTCTTTCCTCCACAGTAATAATAGCTGACACCAGAATCTACTTCAACCTTCACCTCTTTCTTTGGTTCCTCAGTCTTCGGCTCCTCCCTTGCTTTTTCAGAACTGTAGCTTCCCTGCCAATTTCTGTTTTTATTGGTAGGAAACTTCTTCTTGATGAACCTTTTGGTATTGGACACCATCATAGCATAATCTTCTGAAGTTAGATCGTAGTCCTCCAGGTTCGGATCTTCGTCTTCTACTGTATTCTTGCTTTTAGACAGGATGGCCAAGGACCCCAAGTTTGAGACCACACTCTTCTCTTGCATCATCATCTTTTCTTGGGATTTCATAATTCCTACCAGTTTCGCCAGCGAATATGACTTGAACTGCTCGTGAGCTTTAACTGTAGACACAATAGCTCTCCATTCGGATCTTAAGCCATTCAGAAAAGTGACTTTCTGTTCAATCAGCTTCCTTTCGATATCATGTTTGATCATCTTGCTGAGAAGATGATTGAAGCGATCAAACGTCTGTGTAACAGACTCATCGGGATTTTGCTTGAACTCTCCAAACTCAGACAAAAGCAAGGTCTGAATTGAGTGCTCCAAATCTTCATCTGTGGAATACAGCTCTCGCAGCCGATCCCAGATTTCTTTAGCAGTACTGCAGGAACTTACCAACCTAAACGTGTCAGACTGAAGAGCGAATCGGATCAGCCTCAATGCTTTGAAGTTGCACTGAAACTTCTCCTTTTCTTCTTGAGCAACGTCTTTCACATCTTTTAACAGATCATTATACTATTTCTGAGTTTTAGTAATTCTGGATGTTCCTGAATGAGCAAATGGTCCAAACACAATTGCTTCCCATATAAGATACCCATTATCTTCAGATCCGATGACATAGTCTTCGAAATGATGCGCCCAAACCTCATAATCTTGAGTGTAAAGAATTGGAATCTTTGTTGTTGATCCAATACTGTTTGAGATGTTGATAGGATTAGATTGAGAATCATCCATGCTTGATCGTTTAACCTGTTGCAAGATCAGACTTTTAATATGTAATATTAGGACAAAATGAATAAATAAAGAGATATGTCAATTATGGAGTGACGGCTCAATAAATATCAGTTAATGCGGAATAAACCCTAATCACTTCTTTCACAGAAGAGATGTGTATGAATTACACAGCCTCCTGCTCTGATACCAATTGATGAGTTTATAAAACTCTTTGATCGATTAGATCTTATAACAGGCAAATCGAGAAAGCAAAAAACGGTAAGATAAAGCACAAGAATGAATCTGAATGTGTCGAATGATTCAATTGATTCAATCCTCAGCAAAGCTCGATGAAGAACTTCCGCTGTAGAGGATTTTAGGGTTACAAAAGATAAGAACAATGAACGCTATTAAATTCTCTATCAAATCTTATGTTCTAGGATGCATGCAAGCATCTATAAATATTAAACCCTACAAAACAACTCACGGATGGACAGGCCCATACCGGAGACTAAACTGGACTAACTAGCGAGCCCAAGACGCAACACCTTCTGGACCTAACATGAAGAAATAGATGAAATTACATAGAGGTCCTGGATCAGATTATGATCATAAAGCAATGGTAACATCTCTAGAGCGAACAAAATGTATTGATAAGCTAAAAAACCCTTAAAAATAGTGTAAATAGCTAAGAGGAAGATCTACAGAAACAGAAATAGGAGAATCGTATTGAGTGTACCTCAGGTAGAGAGTTGGCCTTATCGGATTCCACCATGGATTGATGCGGCTGTAGAAGCTTCAGACATGAGAGGCAAAGAGATTTGGGGGTTGTAGGTTTTTAGATAAACGCTTACTAGTGCTTTAATTGCTCATATGTAGTATGTTTCTGGTAGTGTTCTTGTCCGCTAATTCTGATTCCGACATCCACCTTTTGGATCATGTAAACGTCATTGGCACCTATAAAGAGAAAAGGTAATCATGATTCCTATAACCGAAATGACTATTTTACCCTTGCATTCCAATTTTACACTTACCATCTCCAATGACAAGGGTGAGATCATCTATTCTTTTCTTAATCAGCATAACAATCCCAACTTTATGCAATGGCGCCACTCGACAACATAAAACCACAGCTCATTTACTCGCCCATTCAAACAGCTGAAACAAATAAAACAAATAATCAGATTACAAAAACTCAAAAGAGAAGAAATTCTAGCATTTATGAATTATGAATATTCACCTATTCTTCAAGTTTCGTATCAAGGATATACATGAGAATTTAGTAGACTCGTAAGATGAACACCATTGATTGAATTCATGAGAATTTAGTTCGCGGATTCCCATAACTAGGGTTCTTAATCCGACTGAAGAATATGAAATAAGATGGGATTCGGCTGCTTTTACTATATCTAAATCAATTGATTTATCTATCACATTAAACATTGTTGTATCTGCACCTTTAACGAAAACTTTCACCGGAGAAACCCTAATATAACTGACATCCTTGTTCTTTCACTATCGAATTCGTGCATTCCAAGAACATTGAATGAAGCCAGAGTTACTTCATTAGAGCTCGATTGGAGTAGAACCGGAGATTGGGGAGCGGAAAAAGAGAGAATTAGAGAAGTTCGAAGTGTGGAAAACTGATTACACCTCCCTGTACCTCACTCAATAATCAAAACCATAGAAATTCTTGAATTCTGTATGAACAAGCGATGAAGATTCGAAGTTGTGGGAGATGCAAAATTGGAGAGCAGATTGGGAGAAGTGAAGCGGTAGAGGTTTGAGAATCGAGAAAGAAGAAAGAAAGAGAGGGGTTTTTGTTGGGGATGAGCTAGGGTTTTCAGCCGGTGGAAACAAAGCGGGCTTTTTAATTTTTGGATTTCATTTCCCTCTTCGTTGAGACGTGCGCGTTTCATTAAAATTTATAAAGCGACATGGTTAGATTACACACATTTTATTTAAGGTGCCCTCTGTGTTTTATATATATATATATATATATATATATATATATATATATATATATATATATATATATATATATATATATATATATATATATATATATATATATAAGACACTAATTCTAGGGCCGGCAAAAATGCGTGTCCACTATGCTTCATATTTTGGAAAACTGACATCAATTTTTAGGGCACACACAAATGCATGACCTCTATCAGCGCGTGTCATTGATTGTGCGTCGTAAAAGGCTCTTGTTCTATTAGTGGAGATGTGCGACTAGAGTAAGAGATGGTTGACGCGACAAAGACCACAGGAATCCACCACCATAGATCCAATCCGATATTTTTCATCTTTTTTGAGACTCCAAAGAAAATAGCTTTGGGTACATGTGTTTCAGGGGACCGCAACCAAGCCAATCGTCAATCCAGAATAACGTCTCATCTTCCGAGTTCACCTTCCTCTTTATTATCTTACTTAACGGGATGTCCCTTTTTACTAGTTTTCCTTTTATTCTTGCAGTATTATTCCAAACTCCCGGTATGGAGTTATTAGATAGATTATATATCGGTCTTCTATTGGTCTGACGCCAAGTCCTCCCTTTTCCACCTTTAATTGCCGCCACCATTTGCATATTAAGGCAATGTTACGATCGTCTATTGGTCTGACGCCAAGTCCTCCCTTTTCCTTTGTCATTGTAATTTTCTCCCAAGAAACACAATTTATCTTTTTCCTATCACCCGATCCTCCCCATAAAAATCTTCTTCTTAGTTTCTCCAATTGGGAAATAACATCTACCGGGGCCACAAACAAAGAGAGATAGTATGTGACAACCCGAAATTTCCATTCTGAACAAACCATATCAAGCCAATAGAAGTTAGAACAGTTACATAAGATTTCCAGACTTTTGACTATTTCAGGTTTAGCACTTAAGGAGATATCAGGAGAGTGGATGCACTAGGGTTTTGTGCAACACTGTTATTCCAATACTCTAGGATATTAGAGTTCAATCCGGGAATAAAAATATTTTCTGCCAAAAATCTCAGGACTATATATAGAAATCTGAACCAAATAATTCATTTGTTACATTTCCAATTAGAGAAAAGCCAAATTCTCTCTCACGGATCTTCGGATTTTTATCCCAAATTATGAGTACTTCGATCTAGTTATATTATATAGCTTAGATTGTGTTTAGAAACATCAAAATCGGACTAAAACCCCAAGATTTGGGAGTTTACTGCCCAAGAACACTTGGGGAGTAAACTCCATTTTAAGGGCCAAAAGTGTCCCAATGCCACTCAAAGCCTTGGAACTCAAACTAGAAGCCTCCATTACTTATTTAGGACACCAAAATCAATTAGAAACAAGGATGAAAGTGAGTTCACGGCCAAGGAGGTTCTTGGGCCGTGAACTCCATGTTTTAGCGCTAAAATGCCCTAAATGCCTTCATGTAGCCAAGAGACTAGCATAGCACATTACCTTGATGTGTCTAAAACCCAAAACAATCAAAATACCAACACCTAGGGGTGTTCACGGCCGCAAACATATGGCCAAAAGGTTCATGGGCCGAAAACTCTAGTTAGGGGTGTTTTGATGCCACAAACACTTCCTAAGGCTTAGGCTTGAATTTAGACATGTACCCTAGTGTGTGTGGGACTAGCAAACACCATTAAAACACCAAGAAAAGGGTGTTCACGGCCCAAGATGTGCCAGGGCCGTGAACTCCAATAAATGGTGCCAAATGGTGCAATAAATCCTCCTAAATCCTTGGACAATTGCCTTAATGCATTCCTTGATAATTTAGGGACTTGAAAGCACCATAAACCTTCCCCCAAGGGAAGATTACGGCCGTAATCTCCATGGGATATGGTCCCAGGGCCGTGAACTCCTCAATGGAGTCAATAGGAAGCCCAATCAATTGTTTAAGCCTTGGAACAATTCACCACTAGAGTTGTATTAATTTTAAGCTTCATTTAGAGACGTTATTGTGAGTTTACGGCCAGGAGTTTACTCCCCTGGGCCGTAAACTCCAAATCATATGGTCATTTGACCATAAAACCCCATTAGACGTCTTGCACTCCTTTGTTGCAACCCATTTGCCTCCTAGCACTTGACCAAAAGTGTTTTCCTCACATTAAAATGCTTATACTTGTATAATTAGTGTTTTAATCACTAATTATTTATATACATATGTCTTCATATGAAATTAGGATCATTGTGTGTGTCTAAAGTCTTCATTTGACACCTGGCAGTCCTACATCTTCAGTTCATCCGTATCACCCACAACATGTGAGTTCATACCCCTTAATCAATGTTTTAACTGTTTTTAAATGTTTTATGGGGGGGGGGGGATACAAATAGAATAATGCTAGTTATTATATTAATCACATGTGATTAATAAGCAACATTCAAATGGTTGCCTACTCATTAGCCGTTTTACCAAACAGTTTACTTCAAATGTTTTTCGTAAACACTTTATGTGTTGAAAACTCCTTATTACACTGTACATTTTACTCTGTATGTTTTATTTCAAACTTATTTACAATTGTGATTTAAACAAATGCTTCCTTATACTAAAGTTGTTTTATGAAACCCATCCCTTCAAACCGTTTTATAGATTGACATCAAGTCGATCTTTTCATAGATAATAATTATGTTTCAAAGGTTTTACAAGACTTATTTTATGCATTTATATTATAAATTGCATGCCTCTATATGTATAGTTATATAGGTAATGTTTAAAAGACTTAGGAAGGCTATCCACCTTATTTCCTTTTCCTTGATTTGGATGTGGTCTGATAGGATACCGGGTACTCATCCGAAGGTCGTTTAAATATTAGTTATATATCATGTGTACATATATAGTCATAAAAGGTCCTTGCAGCTCATCCAATGCCCTTGGGTAGCAAGGGTATACCTCCATGTTCATACGTTCTAGTTAGATTACTAGTAAACTACCATATGGGTAGTTTAGGAAGATACTAGAGCTATTACTAGAACGCGATACTATACAACAAGTCAGTTCATTCATGAGTCATACTTTCTAGAACATTACAGTACATTACTACACCTACTAGATAGAGAGCACGTACACTACAGCTAGAACATTACAATACATTACTATACTTGCTAGATAGAGAGCACGTACACTACAGCTAGAACATTTCAGTACATTACCATACTTACTAGATAGAGAGCACGTACACTTTCTAGAATATTACAGTACATTACCATACTATTACATAGATATGGTCACATGATCACATGTACATGAGTACACTTACAAGAATTACTAGTACATTTTATATGTATAGATTCTGTTATATAATCCTCATTCTTATCTTTACCTTGAGATTTAATCACATAATCGACGAGATAGATTGGATTTAATATCCTAGTACTCAAGGATACGTTGCGGGACTGACCATTCCTAGAATCTCTGTTAGCTACAGAGGTAAAAGTACATCCACGGATGTCAACAGTTGATACCATTACAGGTATACTCTTAGGGACTGACTATTCCTATACCCAGCTGTTAGCAACAGAGGTAAATGTACATCTACATATGTCTTCAGTTAACATTGTTATTTGCCTGGGTACCAAAGGGTAATACTAATACAGTTAGGTCTTGGTAGAAGACTACATTCAGAAAAGTTAGGTCTTGGTAGAAGACTACATTTAGAACAATTAGGTCTTGGTAGAAGACTACATTCAGAGCAGTTAGGTCTTGGTAGAAGGCTACATGAGAACAATTATGTCTTGGTAGAAGACTCCTTTTGTCACTAGTAGGAACCATAGGGATTTCTAGGGTTTTTCAAACATTTACAGTTGTTTTACAAACATGTTCATACTTACAATTAATATACATTTTCATACTTACAATTCATTTACATTTTTAATACTTACAATTCGTATACATACAAATACTTATATTTCAAATACATACAAGTATTTGCATACAAATTAAGACACTAAAATACTTATGATCTCACCAGCTTCAAAGCTGATACTCGCTTTCAAAATTACTTGTATCCTCAAGTCATCATAGACAGGTACCGATGCAAGGCTCAGAAAGATGGTGCTCATTCAAGACGCATCTTTCATTTTGATTTATGCTTTAGTGTTTATCAAAATTTGACAGAACACACTTGTATAATAATTATACTATTAATGCAATGGATGATGTTGTTTCTTGTTTACTACTTTTCATTGTTGTGATACTGTACATGACGTCCTCCGCCCCAGAACGTTTCTGCCGTTTCTTGGTTTTGGGGTGTGCAAGATTGGTATCAAAGCATTGTTTATAGTGAATTAAGTATATCAACCCATAAAAGATATACTAACTATAAATACATAAGGGATTAAAAAAATACTCTGACCAAGAGTTTATACTTTAAATATTAAAATATTTAATTAAGTATACGTGTTGCATTCATATTAAAATCAGTGTCACTAGGATAGTACAAAAGAATTACGGTTGTTGGGCAACACAAGTGGGCTTAGAGACATATGGTCAAAACTAGGAAGATATAGCCTGATCACCTATATTATCCGAGGGTTGACTAGCATGTGCCTAAGTGTAGTTGTGTGGTTGCAACAAGTCTAAAATCGTACCAACCCTACCACAATGAGAACAATAGACCATAACATTAAACTTAAAATACTATACGAGTATTTGGTGTTACTATAAGTACGTTATACTTGAGAACTAAAATGGTATCTTCATTACTATGTTGATAGTTGCTAAGTGGATACACTAAGGCTATATGTAATTAGGATGTTATAGACTTAGAATCTATGAAAATTTTACTTCACCCCTATTCTGTGTGAATATAGAGTTAAGGTCACTTATTCGAAGGTCTATCCTGTTTAGATTACACATAACTGGTATGCACTTCACAAATAGCGATGTAACTAATGAAGGTTTTCTAAATAATTATCTAGATAGTTCGTCTAATAATTATTCTCTTACCCTAAATTCTCGCATAGAAAACATAGCTGGACTCCATCCCCACGACAACCAGTACCTCCCGAATGAGGTCATTGTTGGATGGTTTGAAGAAGAACCAGAGAATGATCATCCTATCCCTATGAATGATCACCATGATGAAAACCTTTCGGACGATGCTAACTCCGAACCAGAGGTTGAGAACCTACCCCAAGCAGCTCCCTTTCTAATTCCTAACCCTCGTCTGGGTTTTCATGGCCCGACGCCTAAGTGGGTGGAATGCTTGGAAACATGGAGCCAAGGACAAGATCAGCCCATGCCATTTAATGGTGACCGAAGCTTTTATGACCTAAGTAATGGGGGCTCAGCAGACAGAACCTTGCCAATCTTGGTTCGCAGAGTGGCCCGAAATGAGATTTAAGGCATGACAGCCCTACATCAGATTACCGAAGTTGTCGCCGATGCGAGAATGCATACCCTCCGCACCATTCGTCTAGAAGATGCTCGCGAGAGATCATAGAGAAACCATGAAACCCTGCTGCAAGCACTGGCTGAATCACGAGCCGAAGTCATAGAGCTCTGAGTACGCCAAAGGTTGTACGAAAGACATCTACTCGACATGGAACGTCAACTGGCTGAACTGAGAGTTCACCAGAGGGATGACCGTCGCCAGTAGTAGACGTTTTACTTTATTTTCCTTGTTAAAAGGAATCGTTTTCTGTCTATGCCCGATGTGGCATTTTCTATGAAATTATCTTGTACTGTAAGTACTATGGTTAGGTCTTTATGTTGTCAAGAACTATCTTCTCTGGATATGATGTAAGACCTTTACAAGGTCATTTTCCCAAATCTTTACGTCGTGAATATCAAAGATATTGACAGTCGGCTAACTTCTGTGTCATTTCCTTTATTCAAGTACTCTCATCATACTTTCATTGGAGTCTATCTGAAACTTGCTTTAGTCAAGTCATTGGACTATAGTAATTTAGCTCTGGAGACATTTCCAAGTCTCTTTTAGTGGTTGGATCCTGTTATTCACCAACCAACGATACCTCGGCTTGAACGACAAACATCTTGAGACCAATGTTCGAACCTACTTCCACTCATCACTAGGACTGCATCATAGGGATGTAGGTCAACCCTTCATAAACACACCTCTACTCAGTACTAGGACTGCATCATAGAGATGTAGGTCAAACCTTCGCGAACATACTTCCATTCCGTACTAGGACTGCATCATAGGGATGTAGGTCAAACTTTCGAGAACATAGTCGTACTCTTTACATGAACAATCTAAGTACATCAAGGGTCAACCAGAATCGCTCACAAAATCCTTATCTTGCGTGTTACAGAATCATGTCGTCATTCGGAAGCAATCAATCGAATGTCGAAACCTCCGCCTTTCCTATGGACGCCGCTACCTTTCAAACAACAGTTACAACTGCCGTGGTGGCTGCCATAACCATGGTCCTTGCGCACCGTAGCACTATCAGCACAGTCAATGCTGCTGATGGGAATGAAGTTTCCAATCGTGGTATCCATCCAGGAAGTCGTCAAACGGTAACAGTCCCAGGCTCGCAAAGCCGAAAAGCAGAGAACAAGAAGCGAAAGCGTCAAGCCCGGAGAGAACGCAAGAGATCCCAAAGGTTGGCTATGCAACAGCAGGAAGTGGAAACTCCTGCCATTCCCGTACCGAGCAGGCCATACGATGGAAAACTTCTGAAGTGTGATAAGTGGTGTTTCCATCATCATGGGGCATTCCATGAGATGCAATGTTGCAATTGCCTAAACATAGGGCACCAAGCTCTTAACTGTGGAGCACCGGCACGACCCATCACTCAAGTCCCTTTCATCGGGACTAACCCTGCACACGAGAGTAGTTATAAAGCCGAACGCTTTAGGAAGCAATTTCCAAGGTGGAGTAATGAGGAAGGAACTCGTGTCCACATAACACTGGCTAAACACCTCACTTCCACCACCAATGTTGGTGCTGTCCAGATATGTCACCAATGCGGTGAAATTGGACACTTGAAGAAAGATTGCCCGATAGCGAAGAACTCGGGTGCTGATGGGAAGATTTTCAGGATCACAGCTGCAGGAGAGCCTACTCCGGAATTCTCGTTAATGTAACTTAGGCGTGTTATTGTAACAAACTTATAAACTATCCAGAACTAGTGCAACTAGAGTCTTACCTTTTTGTGAGATCCTGTCAGTATAAGGATGCTCGTGCTGCGTATACTTGTCTTTTGTAGTATACCTAATTCGCAGCAATGGTCTTGTTGTAAGTCTAAAGGATTGTAACTCTGTTGATGGTTGCACGGTTGTGTTTTGTCTGTAAAACGTCTTATGTTCAAATCTAATGTATTTAAGTTTCAGTATGATCCCGACATTATCATACGACTCGATTCAATTTGATCTTCACGAAAATAGCTTCATACGTACATCTCTTTCTTCTAGATCGCTTTTCCAGCGAAGCCGTCATATCAGAACACCCCAGTACTCATGCTAGGAGTACCTCTTAGTTATTTTCTTTCCGAAGAAATCCCCGAAGTACCACGCGTGCAGTACGTCAAGTTTAATCCAAGGATTCATGCGATTGATCTATCACTGAGGAATGTATATATAAGAGTTATATATAATCAAGGTTCTACAGGTTTAGAATTGATGATTCCGCTTTAACTTCTTTTTCCTCGAAAGGAGGTGAGCTTAAAGAAGAATCAGTTATTCGACTACCTTTTCAATCTTAATTATATACGACTCGTATACACGAAATTGTGATTGTGAAAACATGTATGTATTCTAATATGAACTTCAGGACGGAGAACTGCCTAAGCCTACGAGTAATCGCATCGTCATGTGAACAAACTTAGAGCCTAGTACGACTCTTGTAAACAAATCGCCCTATAGTCTAAACACCTACGGAGACCCAAGAACAGTGCAGACAACTTAGCAAAACACACAGTGCTAGAATAAGAAGATTAGGCTTCTCACCCTGGAGAACCCCGGTCATATTCTTCCAGAGATCGACGAATTGCATCGTATGTGCCTCGGATATCGAGGACTCCATCAAGATTTTTCATTAGAAATCCGAATATCACCAGTTTGAGTGTGAGGGAAGGATGTCCGAAAGACTACCTTCTGAACTCTGTACGGACACATCGAGTCCGTAGAGATACCTTTCGGATAGGACCAATACGCCCATAGTTTTCATAAAGCTAAATGAGTAGAGTACTTCTTTCTTACTTGGACCAGTTCGTCATTTCTCCATGTAATGACTTACTTATCTACCCTCGTAGTAAGAAGAAACCCATGGAAACATATCCTACAGAGGAGCGTTTAGCGAAGTTCTCTAGGCATGAGTTTTGAAATTGAAGAGTCAAACTTCTATGACACACTCTTAGTAATGTGGGAAATTTT